>NC_052052.2:126709379-127309379 GCF_903992535.2 Arvicola amphibius | reverse complement strand
CCATTAGCTGTTGGTTGACCATCCCTTGAGAGTAAGACATGGATACAAAATCACAGGTAGATTTGAGAGAAAACCAAACAAAGAATTATTAGCCAACTTTCCATTGCTGTGACACAATACTTGAAGAATTCCCATTAAGAGGAGAATTTGTATAATTGATTAACAGTTTAGTAGGGTTTTAGGTACCTTGAAGGTGTTATGTTAGTCCTATGAAAGTATAGTATAGCCAGAAAGAAGTGTGTTTGTGTGTGTGTGTGTGGGGGGGGGTGAACTAGCATCCTATTGTCTCAAGAATTCCAGGCAAAACTTAGCAACAATGACCCTTTTCCACCATGTCTTTCTTGTAGAGCTATACAGTTTTTACCTATTAATCACTGTGCCAAAGGCCTCCAAAACATCAATATTTGTAGATATGCCAGTTCTAAAGAAGAACAATGAGAAATGCTTAGGAAACTTTAAAGGGAAAAGGGTTTAATTTCTACTTGTGACTGGCATAGGCAGTGTGATTCATATTAATTATTTCTGTCTTAATTATAGTGAATTAAAGCACATACCATATTTTACTTTCTGACCCAATATGAATCTCCATGAACAGGAAGAGAAAGGAAGTGGTTGAAATTCCAGGAAAGGTTCAGTAGTGATTGAGTGCCATTGATTTTACTGCTTAAATAATCCCAATTAAGGTTGAGATCTTGTCAATAATAACGTGCTCAAGTTCACTTAGCAAATTAGTAATGGGTCATTTTTTCCATTTCTACTAATGTACCATCCTATTTTAAGGACATTAAATGAATGTGTATTCAGTGACAGAAAAGAGACTAGAAATGTTTTAGGGACTGAACATCTCTCTCTTCTTTGACATATGTCTTGAGCCACAAGAAGACAAGATTTATATAATTTGAATGAGATGAATTTGAAACTAGACCAAATAAACCTTGTTAGACAAGAGTGAAGAGATATCATGGGGGGGGGGGGCTATGTGCCCAAGATGAATTTAAGGAGAAGGAGAAATTTAGGGAAGCATGACAGGAGACATTTGGATGTTTCTAACCTCACAGTTTCTGTGCTGTTTAGAAGTTTAATGGTATGTGGGCACTGGGCAGTATCATAGTATTTGTATTGTTTATCATTTCACAATGAAAGTTATCCTATATAGAGTGTGAGCCTTGCTTAAAGAATCTTGGGTTTTCCTTATTCTTTGTAGGATAGATCACAGTCTCACCCTGCTTCTATAAGGTGACCCATACTGACTTGCTGTGATTCTAAGGAAATTGTGAATTGTCTTACTTGCAATCAAACCTCTTAATGATGACTGTTTGGAGATATTTGTACACTGTGTGAAGTATTGCTCTGACTAGTGTAAGAAAAGGTTGAACAGGAATGAGCTGGGCAGGACTCCTGGTCAAACGACAGGAACTCGGGTGAATCTAGGTGCATAAGGGAAATAAAAACAAGACAAGAAGGGAGTCGGATATACATAATGAAAAAAGGTAAAAAGTCATGAGGATAAGCATAGTTTAATAGAAACAGGTTATAAGAACTATTTAAGAACAAGACTAAGCTATAGGCTAAGCTTTCACAATTAATAAGAAGTCTCTGTGTTATTATTTAGGAGCTGAATGGCAAGATGGAGAAAGACTAGTTACCTACATCTCTATGCTAGTGATAAATTACCTACATTTCTGTTAGTGATATATTTGTATTTCATGGAAAAATAAAATGTCAGCCGGGTGGTGGTGGCGCACGCCTTTAATCCCAGCACTCGGGAGGCAGAGGCAGGCGGATCTCTGTGAGTTCGAGACCAGCCTGGTCTACAAGAGCTAGTTCCAGGATAGGCTTCAAAGCTACAGAGAAACTCTGTCTCGAAAAACCAAAAAATAAATAAATAAATAAATAAATAAATAAATAAATAAATAAAATGTCAACAAATTGGCTTGTAGATAACAACATGTCTGAAGTGTCTATTTTATTGTTAATGAAGGACCCCACACAACCAAAATCCATTCAATTTACTAATTAAACATTGGTTAAAACAAGACAAATTAACAAAAGACACCTCAAAATTAGAATGGATATCTGGAAGATTAACAATCTCTTCCATAGATAAGTTGGCACTTCAGGAGCCTGAGATTAGAGAGAACCTTACGTGAGTCTTTCTTCAGACACTGAAGTAAGTCAAACAAAGCAAAAAAGCGAGTGTCTTCATCAGATGACTGCAAGGATGCCAGTCCATTCCAGGTGGGATATATATAATCTGAGAATCCAGGAAGAACCTAAACAAGAAAAGACATTCATTTATCATCACTATTGTTTGCTTGGTGTTATTTATTTTAAATGGGGAGTGCTCTTGGCATAAAGTTGGAAATGTAAAATCTCAGGCGAAGGTATGAATTTTTAATGTATATGACTCAGTATGAAAATTATACAAGAGAAACTCCTGGATATATTTCCTGTATACAATAGATACCATATTAAGGATGGTCTTACATACAAGGCAGATAGAGACGCAAGGTGCTACCTGCCTGTAAACATGGACTTTACCATGGGACAATACCAGTTCTCTCATGAGGAAATTTAAACATGTCCTCAGCAATGTCCCAGACTTTGTTTCCCTGATCCTGAAGAGAACCATTGCCCTTCTGTACTTTTCAGTTAAATCTATTGTCCACAAAATACATGGAATGGAAATCTCAGACTTGGAGAGGACTGTGCCCGATGCTTTCAGGTGCAGATAGTCAAGAAAAAGTTGTGATGAGGACATCTGGTGATGTCAGGAGTCTTTCCCCTTGCCAAGGAAAGGTAGTTGCTCAAAGGTCTATAAAGAGCACTTGCTTTGTATTGAGATTCCTTATGTGTAAAGTACTTAGTAAAGAACCCTAGAAATGGATAGCATCACCAGTAATGTTTTGGTAACAGAGCCAGATGATTAAATGATGTAGGTGGGTCATCTGTCTATGTGTTGGTTAATTAATAAAGAAACTGCTTGGCCTAATAGGTCAGAACATAGGTGGGTGGAGTAGACAGAACAGAATGCTGGGAAGAAGGGAAGTGAGGCAGATGCCATAGCTCTCCTCTCCGAGATGGACACAGGTTAGAATCTTTCCCAATAGCCACCACCTAGTGGTGCAACGCATATTAAGAGAAATAGGTTAATCAAGATGTGAGAATTAGCCAATAAGAGGCTGAAACTAATGGGCCAGGCAGTGTTTAAGTGAATGCAGTTTCTGTATAATTATTTCGGGTGTAAAGCTAGCTGGATGGTGGGATGCAGCCCACTGCTCCTCACAACAATTAAATTTTGCAATGTAATATAAGGCAGCTCTTCATTCATTTCTTCCTACCATGGCTATCTATCTGATGAATGAAAAAGGAAAGGAATTTAAGAAGACTACATACCTTGCTGAATATGCTCTTTAGAGCCTCTAGAAGTTCTTTGATTTTTCCTTCAATCTCTTTTGCTTTTGATATGATATCATTAGGGGCATCTTCCATATGACTTAGTTCAGTTGTGATGTGATGCAGAGGGTTAGTCCATGCACCCAACATGCCAATCGTCTCTTTCAGAAGGAATTCACCCTAAATACCCATTATTAAATAATTGTATTAAATTAGTAAAATATATCACAGTTAGCCCATGTGGCATATGGTCAAAGAAACTAGACTAAAATATACATTTATTATATTTATGCATCTGTCAGTTATGAAAATTTCAAAGTTTATTCATTTGCCTATGGTTGGATTGAGTTACACTAAATATGCCTTATTTGAGTAGGCATTTTTTTTTTTTTTTTTGGTTTTTCGAGACAGGGTTTCCCTGTAGTTTCTAGAGCCTGTCCTGGAACTAGCTCTTGTAGACCAGGCTGGCCTCGAACTCAGAGATCCACCTGCCTCTGCCTCCCGAGTGCTGGGATTAAAGGCGTGTGCCACCACCTCCCGGCTATGTTTTCTTATAATAAACATGTTTTATAATATTTCTGTTTCCATCTGAAATTCTACAATCTGTCCTCCTGGTATAAGCAATATTCTTTTATTTATTTATGTTTATTTGTTTCTCCACAAGTAACCAAGACTTCCCAGGAACTGAATAGATGGTCATAGGACCTGTGTCATACAAAATTGATACCACACTGCACGTCAGTAGAAAGTGGCCCAAATGCTTTCCCCATAAGAATGATTTGTTAATAAAACATCAGGTTTCTCACTGACTGAGTTTTTCTTTTAATTTACTTTTAGACAGTGGAAAAAATGCAGTGAAGACAACTGGGTCTTTTTATGTGCTTTCCTCATGCTTCATGAAACATAGTTCTTTCCTCTTGCTGAGCAGCCCACGTGTGACCATGCACAGGTGAAGAACCATGAAACAGCACTGCCTTTAATAAGAAGAATGATGGAAAGCAAAGGAAAATTTGATTCCCCAGTGTGTGCTCACTGCCAAGGTCACATATGAAAATCATCCCTGAATAAAATGCTGTCGTGCTGCTGTCCGATAGTTATTCTCTTGATAATGAAAACGAAGACTAAGATCGGATTGCACTGACCCACTAGTGTCCAACATTTTGACATTGTGATAGAACATCAACTACAGATGTGGTTGATTAAAGCAGGAATCAGAAAGAAGAAAATATAATAATTACAAATGGAAAGTGGTTTGATACATGAACCTTGTCATCACAAATGAGCACATAGTTGTATTCTGAGAGTTGCAGTGTTTTACAGGGAACCTCTTGTTCAGCTGACTTTCAGTGAAGGCTTGGGAGAAGACAGATGTTTTATCAAGGACTGGATGCTCAGGTTAGATGCAACCAGGGAGATGTTGAAAGTTGAGATTTTTGGGGGGGGATCAGTAATATGCAAAGTAGCGAATACAGCAGCATTTCATATTATAATTAATGAAACTGTATTTGCATTCCCTATACATAAATATGAATATATTTAAGCATTGTGCAATTTAGTTCAAAGTTTCTACAAAATAATCACAATAACCCTAGCTATAGGCTTCGGTAAGATGGTTCACTTGTACATAATTTATGGTTCTATGAAAATATTATTTAATCCTCAGTTTTACTTACAATTTATCAACTGTACAATGTGATTTTTCTTTGATTATTTCCTCCTCCTTTATTCTTCTGCATGTGTGATTGCCATAACTATCTTCTTACCCATAACCACCTTCAGTGTGGCTAAGTCAGTTCTTCAGCTTAAAACCCAAGCTGTACTCACCCGGATCTGCTGGTGTCCATCCTTAGGGATCAAAACAGATAAGGCAGATGTGTGGCAGGCAGTAAGGTCCCTTTCTGGGAACCACCGGTGTGGTGTATATCGCGTATCCTCCATCTGGAAAAAAAAATCAGTTTTAATTTGTACATGAGTAGCTTAATCCATAACCAGAATATTGATACATTTGCTACGTGTGTGTGTGTGTGTGTGTGTGTGTGTGTGTGTGTGTGTGAATGTATAAACTTTTGCGCTTGTGTTGACAGAAAGATGGGGAGGGAGAGGGAGATCAGAGTTTATGTTCAGATTTTGGTCCTTATATTCTATCTTCTTGGACACACTGTCTCCTTTTGTCTGCCATAGCACACAACAAGCTGACAAGACTGGAACTGCCAGAGATCACCCTGATATAATTTCCCACCTCCCTATAGTAGCACTGGCTTTATAGACTTACATTATCAAATCTGATGTTCTGTGGATTTGGGGGATCCTGATGTCCTCAAACTGATCTTTTTATCTTCTTTTTCCATGTTAATTCTGTAATCCCTTTTCCCACCCTCCCTACCACCCCCATTTAACCCCCCAAATGGTTCAGCCCCAACTATTTTCTTTGAGATTTCAAGAAGTTCTATGCTTGTTCCTGTTCTCAATTAAGAGGGATTTCCTGATGGTATATATTATCTGATTCTGTTGCCACATGCTTTCTAGTAAACTATAGAACTCTGCGAATGCTGGCCTGAAGGTCCATTTTGTAAAAGAGCCAAATATAAGTGAGGTACTTACAAATATCCTGTGCATTTCTGCAGTGAGCTCTCTGATATTGTAAGACTCTGTCATGGCATGATCCAGAAGCTCATTTAGAGACATTCCACCATAACCAGAAAAACTTGTATATACAGGAACAGAGGCTACCTTCTCCCAAAGGAAAAGGTTCAACATCAACATGATCAGGAGTGCCCCTGCTATACAGAAGCAGAAGCTAGAATGAGATTCATTCATCAGAGGTTATCAACAATAGTATAATCTCTGCCTAGTGTCACTGAGTACATGTAGTAGTAAATAAATATCTATGACCAAAAGATTCAAGTAAACAATTAATTTAAATTCCTATATAAAGAGGTTAGTTATTTGCCAAATTCTTGGATTGCTATCAAAACAAACACCACATGAGACTAAGATGCATAAACCAAACTGTGATATAGAAAACAGGCTTTGCCTGGAAGCCTGTTGAACACTGGAGCTATTTCACAGACACACAGAAGGGTTCACATGTTCAGGAAGATGCTACTGCTACCCAGAATGTCAAAGTTTCATTTTGCTCAGCCTGATACCTCCACTAATTTCAAACTGCCTTTGAACCACACATTCCAGAAATCGTTCTATTCAATGTACCCCCTTGCCCAAAGTTTTGGATGGCCAGTTCTTCACCAATCTTTTCTTCCTCCTTGAAGCTTTCCCAGTCTATTTTGAATGTCTCAAGAGTGTTTATTTCTTGTTTTGTTTTGTTTTTCATTTGTTTATTTTGTTTTGGGATCCATTTTTCCCAAAAACGTTTGCTCACACCGCTTGTTTTATGAAAGGGAACCTCAGCCAATCACATTCAGTTTTGGGCGTGTTCCCCTTGGGCCAAAAGAAACAAATAAAACATCCGCGTACGTTTGTTTTTCCTCTTTGTTTTCCTGCACTCCGCTGGAACCTTGGTTTTGTAAGCTCCCCTTCTTCCCCTTATTAAAGCTGAATATTTTATATTAAAGCTAGTCTGGTTAATTTTATCGACCGCTCGCCAAAAGTGTTATACCAACCCAGCAGAGAGTGTTGACAGCTGGAGAGACATTAGCCTCTGGGTTTTTTTTTTTTTTTTTCTCATCTTGATAAATAATTTCTTGACTTCTTTGGATGCAGTATCTACTTCCTTGGTAACTGTCAGTACTTCACCAGCAAATTAAAACACTTTGATGATTTTTCACCTTTTCTGTTTCCCTAGATTATCTGCTTTGACCACCAGTTTACTTGAATTTGTCTCTAGTTTCCTCTGATGCCTTAGCTTGTGAACTAGAGTCTGCTTTTCCTTTTGGTTCCCCTGCAATAAGGAAATTTGGCCGTAATCTCTCTTCTTTCTTTTGCTTTGCATTCTTTGGCCTAAGGCTCCCTTATTGTTATTTATCTTCACTGCTACTAACTCCATATTCTTCCTTACCATCCTTCCCTTCCTGATCTAAAAGAGACCACTTTGCCTGCTCTTCCAGTCTGATTCTCTGAGGCTTTTGGTATTCTCAACCAACTCTTTACCATCCTGTTCATCTTCCTTCTCTAATTCATTGACTGTTAATACAGTGATGGCACATTTTTCTAATCCTCTTCTGACATGGAAAAGTTTTGGAATTGAATTCTGCCAATGTAGTTGAGGCTTCAGTCCTGAAACTCCAGAGACCCTCAGCCTCTGGCCACAAATGGGATGTGGGTGGAGGGGAGGGGAGGAAAGTAGGAGGAGGGGAGTAGATGGAAATTTTTAATAATAATAATAATAAATAAAAAAAACCCCAAAACCCAAATACCTACAGAGAGAGCACAGAGTAACAGAACCAGCAGCTAGAGTGGCTTCTAAGACAGATTTCATGTAAACAGTTTAACTCTCTATGCAAAAGAAACAGGATATAGAAAACAAGTTTAAATTAAATTTTACATTTCTTGGCACTTTCCTAAATAATTACTGAAATATAAAATGTGATTGTCAGAAACCTAATTTCCTGATGCATTAAATGTGAGTCCAGAACATAGCAGATCATTGTCCGAGATTTTTGCTTGAAGGACTCCTAACTGCAAATGCTCACAATTAAATGGATCTAAGCATTTTGTAGTATACAATATGGCTAAAAATATATTTTGTCTACATAATAAAGTCATTAATACATAATCCATAGACTTTTCATTTCCTGTAAATATGATGGTTATTTTGCATATATACATATTTATATCTACATACATACATGCATATTTTTATGTGTGTGTGTGTGTGTGTGTGTGTGTGTGTGAGAGAGAGAGAGAGAGGGACGGGAGGAGAGAGGGAGGAAGAGAGAGATAGAGATCTATTTTTAGTGAGGAAATTCTCATAATCTAAGAGGAAGGGGAAGAGGCAAATACTCTGTTCTCCATTTCCTAAAATCCATGACTGTACTGAATTCTGTTTCCTGCCAATGTCATCTACAGAGCTTTAGCTCCAGCAACAGTTAACGTGGTAGTGTCATTCAGTTTACCCCAGTGTGACAAAAAGTTTAAAACAGGTATCTGCTATGACTGCTTACATTGGGCTTTAGTGCTATAATTAGAAAGGTTGATTCAAGTGGGCAAACTCAAGTTTAAGATTCAGGAAACAAGAAAACATTTCCCTCTTCTTTCTAGTGGCATGACAATTTGAACACATCAACTCTAGTGTTTCCAGTACATTCTCACTCTCTGAAACATCAATTGTTCTGCATTTTTCCTCCCTCTGGGAAATGTTCTGGGACTTAAAGATTTTTAAACACTGCCCATGGTTTCTAACTATTAGATGCCATGATAACATCCTATCTCTTATGTGTTTGTGTGTGTGTGTTATGTTTTTTTATTTTTTGAAGTTAAATAACTAATTGGCTTGAAGTTTGTTAAGTAAACTGGGATGACCAGTTTGCCAAAATCAAGGAGTAATCTCTCCTTTTACTTACAGAACTAGAATTATGAGCTTCAGTGATATCATGGGCCTCTTACCATTCTCTTGCTTACTTTAGCCCAAGGAAGATGCTGATTCATCTTACAAAGTGCTCCTTGTCTCAAGGACAGAACGATAATTCCCATGTTTAAAAACTGTTCTAAATGATCTACTTTGCTCTTAAATAGGCTATTTTTAGAATGTAATTTTTCCTGTAAATCTTTGTTGTGTTTCTTTTCAATTAAATATATGTATTAACACCAGGTACACAGGATAGGACTCAAAGGAAAGATGGATTGATCAGATTTGCTCAGAAGAGCAATAGTGAGAGCTTACTTACAGAAGCAAGGTTGATTCAAAGACAAGCGCATCTCAGAAATCTTCCACGATAGTAGGTGGGCCACTGGAGAAGGCTGCTGCACTGGAGTTCTGGGCTCAGTTTACTTACTGACTTTTATATACTCTGGCAGATTGCCCCAAGGCCATTCACTACTAGAGCAGGAAGGAAATAAGGGTTAAAGCCCTAGGTAGGGTTACACTTACTCTCCTGCTTCAGGGAACATTAGCATTGTCACCACGATTATCACAGAGCTGCTGTATCTGTGTTTCTGCCATTCACAGAATAGGCTATGGGGTATGGCTACAGGATATGGCTACAGGATATGACTACAGGATATGAACTGGCTTCAAGCAGAAATCATTTTTATTCCATGACTAGTGATGATGGTCAGCTCAGATCAGTGTATTGCTGGCCTTCACAATATCTCTGCCTCTTTACCCAGACTCTTGCATTCATTCGGTAACAATTGATTTTTGCTGACTCTGAAGAAGGTGAGATATGTATATGAATTGTGCTGAATTTTGGGAACCCTGTAAGAGCATCAGTCATTTCTTCTCTGTGGTTTACCTGGTTATTGCACTTTCTACAACCAATGACTACTGTAAAGATTGTCTCTGTGTAAACTAGGCAGAAACAGAAATCTTTAGAAGGCAGTTTGTTAGGCATCTTACATCTATTTCATAAGGAAAGAAGAATGGCATCATAGTGTAGTCTGCAACCATATAAGATACATTTTTACCTTTCATATATATACATATACACACACACACACACACACACACACACACACACACACACACACACACATTATGTATCTAATGAGTTTCCTCCTGTAGAAGTGGCATTAGATAACATTAGAACATTGTTGATTGCCACCAGAACTATTACATCACAATTACTTTTGGTAGGCATGCCTTGCTGTGCCTGCTTCTGGCATTAACATTTAACTGGGTTTCCCCATTCTCAACTTTGAGCCAAGCATATTTCTTGGTATCTTTGGACTGTGAATGCCGGAAAGCACAGCGAAAGTTTCCAGTTTAAGAACAGTCTGATTTTTCCATGTCATGGAACCAGAAAATGACGTATTTTTATGAACTGCTTTAAATAAATTCCTACTGACATGTATCCCACTGTAGTTTCAACAGCCTCAGTGCTATAAGTGTTCTTAGCAACCATGTTGTCCACTAGATCCCAGCAAGGTAACATACATCAGGAATTTGTAATTTTTCTTTAAAAAACAAACAGAACTATGAGAAGTACCTTTCCCCCAGGCATGTGTTTAACAGCTTCCTAATTCTTTATAGTTTATTGTTAAATTTTCATTTTAATTTCCCTCCACAGTGGTCCCTGCCCCACCCCTTCTTCTGCACCCTTTACCCCCCCTTGCCAACTCCCCATTCAATTCTTTTACAGATGCCGTCAGCTGCTAATCTATCAATTTTCTACTGATACACTGACAAATGGCTAAGATAGGTAAAGATCAGCTTATAGGTTAGCTTTGGAGGTCAGCAGTCTCACTGATGTCCCAGTATTGTTTAAAGCATGAATGTGTAAAACAGCAAATGAATTATGCATCTTGGTGTATTCTAAATCGAATCTTTGGAGAGTTTATTAAAATTATGAATAAGTCAAATTCTCCTATCAATTGTTTCTTCTGAAGGGCATCGTTGAGTACATTCGTGTGACTATCAGATTCTACTGAGATTAGCAGTATGTCATTTGTGCTTATTCTTCAGGAGCTGTCAAATTTGACCTTCCTGACTCTATGCTATGGATTCACTAGTATGATGAGGTAGAGTTATATCAAGTGGAAGGTAGACTTGCTGTGTACCAAAAAGTTTCCACTTCAATTCCTCATCCACTCACACAACCATGTGAAACTTAACGTTTGGCTACGTGTTCATTTGCTGCTCATCTGCAATGAATGTTTCCTGAAAGGGTCCATGTTGGGTTAATAGTCTTGTTTCAATAGATTTATCTCAGGCCAATCATGGTTTCCTAACACCTTCCCCTTGCCAAGCAAAACGCCGCAATATGTGTGAAGCAGATTCCCTGTTAAACATTCTTCTGCAGCATTTCATGTTCCAGACAGAATTGTATACAGCACACATGCTCATGGGAAAGGCACTATTGTCCACACTTAGCATAATTTCAACCATTTTCGTCTTTACTTCTCTGCACTTATCCATCTACTGCTGTCTATGATTCAGAAGTGTTTAGCTTTAAAGTCTTTCAGTAAAATGAGGCATGCTACATTTAGATGTTACCCTGAGCTGTATTTTTAGCATTGGGTCTACAGGTCTCATGCAATTTCTTTGCATGCAGTGGATATTGCATCCTTCTATGGATCTGCCTCAGTAAGTTCCCATTCCTGAGGACTTCCTGTGCAGTAGAGAGTGCGGTGGGAATCCCCAGCTCATGTAGAATCCTTAGATTGGATTGTTCTCTTTTTTCCTCTTCAAATCCCGTGGAGTTCATGGATGCAGCATACTCTGTTAGTACTTCTCTGGGATTCTCTGGCTTCCTCACAGCACAGATATTGGCACATTTTCATTCAGAAAGTTGAATACATATTTTATTATATAAAATGAAAATTTAGATATTCTTGGGGAGAGATTGTTGAAGGGGGCCACTTGTCTGTTCCTGGCCACTTAGACCCAATATAATCACACAGAAACTGTACTAATTAAATCACTACTTGGCCCATTAGGTCTAGCTACTTATTTACCTGATGGTCATGCAAGACCTAAAGAGAAGAGTCCAGGAATCCCAGAGAAAAACATTGTGTGAGTGTAGGGAGTTGAATTCTAAATGCTGTTTCCATGGTATTTGGCCCAAAATGTGCAGTGGTCTAATAGGAGAATCTTCAAAAGACCTTAGCATTCATGATTGGGAAGAACAATGGCAACTCACTTCAAACACAACTAAGGCTTTGTTACAATCTCACATTCACACATAAAAGTATTCCCACTTTTGCAAGGAAACCTCCCCTCCTCACATGGAATATTGGAAGGAACTCTCCATTAAGCAACAAATATTACTCAACTAAATCCTTCCCAGAACTGACTCATGATTACATCCCTTGCTTAATTTCTTGCAAAATGTCAAAGGAAAACTCAACTTGTCCATTGAATCTTTAACAGTAAATAAATATCAACCCATGTACCTACAGGTGCTTCATTGTTGATGTTGTTTTCTTGAAAAAGATTTATTGAAGAGTAAAAATATTATTCTTTGTATGTGAAGTTTTAATTGAGCAAATATTTTTATTATTCTGTTTTGTAGTTTCTGTAGCTTTGTTTGTTTGTTTTTCAGAGGGTTTTTTTTTTACTATTAAGAAAAATTAGTCTGAAACTCACAATATAACCAAACTCCTCTCAAATTTACTGTGTTATTCATCTTTAAATATCTGGAAATTTGGAGTTATAGGCATGACCCAAATCTGTCTTATATGAAACTGTATCTGAGATAAATTTTACATGTATAGTTTAAGTTTAATATTTGTTTTTCTATTTTCCTTCTCTCTTCTTCTCCTATTCCCTTCTTTTTTCTTAGTCTTCTGTTTTTTAGAATAGCCATTTCTATTAGCAATATAGCTTGTTTTTATTCAAACTTTGCATAAATTTTAAGATACAAAATATACTCAGGGCAATCATACCCAAAGAAATCTACAGATTAAGTGAAATCCCTATCAAAAGACCAACAAAATTCTTCACAGACCTAGAAAGAACAGTACTCAACTTCATCTAGAAAAACAGAAAATTTGGGATAGCTAAGAGAATCTGCACAATAAAGGAACTTCCAGAGGCATTGCACTCCTGATTTCAAGCTCTACTGTAGAACTTAGTTATAAAAAATAGCTTTGAATTAGCATAAAAACGGACACATGGATCGATGAAATCGAACTGCAGACTCTGACATAAATCCACATGCCTCTGAACATCTGATTTTTTACATAGAAGCAAAAATTATATAACCAAAAAAAAGAAAGCATATTCAAAAAATTGCTCTGTCATAACTGGATGTCAACATGTAGAAAAATGCAAATAGATCCATATGTATTGCCATGTACAAACCTCAAGCACTATTGAATCAAAAACCTCAACATAAATCCAGTTACACAAAACCTGATTGAAGAGAAAGCTGGTAGTGGCCTAGTACACATTGGCACCGGACACTACTTCCTGAATATAACACCAGTAGCAAAGAAACTAAAATAGATGATTAATTAAAATCAGGATCTTCTGAAACTGAAAAGCTTTTGTAAGACAAAGGACACAATCAGCAAGACAACGAAACTATAGTCTAGCCCATGGGAAAATATCTTCACCAACCCACATCTGACAGAGGCCTGATCTCTAAAATCTACAAAGAACTCAAGCACCTAGACATGAAAATACCAAATATTTCAATTTAAAAAATGGGGGTACATATCTAAACAGAGAATTATCAACAGGAAAAAAAAACCTCAAATGGCCAAAAGCCATTTAAAGAATTGTTCAACATCCTTAGTCATCAGGGAAATGCAAATCAAAACAACTCTGAGATACCATCTTACACATGTCAGAATGGGTAAGATCAAAAACACTGATGACAGATTATGTTGCTGAGGATATGGAGTAAGAGCCATACTCCTCCACTGCTGGTGGGAGTGCAAACTTGCACAGTTACTTTGGAAATCAGTATAGTGGCTTCTCAGAAAACTGGGAATCGATTTTCCTAAAAATCCACTGATACTACTCATGAACTTACACCCAAAGGATGCTCAGTAATTCCACAAGACCACTTGCTCAATCTTGCTAATAGCAGCATTATTCATAATAGCCAGAACCTGGAAGCAAATGAGATGCTTCTCAAGTGAAGAATGGATAAAGAAAACATGGTACATTTATACAATGGAGTATTACTCAGGGTTAAAAAAACAATGACAACATGAAATTTTCAGATAAAGGGATACAACTAGAAAAATATCATCCTTACTGAGGTAACCCAGACCCAGAAATACAAATACAGCATGTACTCCTTCAAAATTGGATATTAGATGTAAAGGAAAGGATAATCACGCTACAGTCCAGAGCTCCAGAGAAGATAGGTAATAAGGAGAGCCCTAAGAAGGACGCATGGATTGCCCTGGGAAGGGGATATAGATGAGATTTGGATAAACTTGGGGCGGGGGCAGGAAAAAGTTGGGGGATGGGAATGTGAGGTATCTGGATGGCCAAGTTGGGGGAGGGATGGAGAGGGTGAGCAATGATCTCTTGATAGAGGGGGGCCATATGGTGTTAGAAAGAAACCTAGTGCTAATGAATCTCTCAGGGAACCACAGGGTAACCCCAGTTAAGACTCCAGGCAATAGAGGGTACCTGAACTGGACTCCCCCTGTAATAAGATTGATGGCTACCCTAATTGTCATCATTTACCCAGTATAACTGATGGAAGCAGATGCAGAGATCCACAGCCAAGCTCTGGGCCAAGCTCTAGGAGGAAAGTTGAAGAGAGGGAGGAGAAACTAAGTGGGGTCAAGATCATGACAGGAAAACCCATATAAACAGCTGACCTGAGCTTGTGGGAGCTCATGAATTCTGGACAAACAGTTAGGGGGTATGCATGGGACTGATGCAGGTCCTCTGCATGTGGGCAACAGTGTGTAGCTTGGTCTGTTTGTGGAGCCCTTGGCAGTGGGACCAGGATCTGTCGCTGACATATGAACTGGCTTTTTGGAACCTATTCCCTAAGGCGGGATGCCTCGTTCAGCCTTGATGCAGTGGGGAAGTGCTTGGTCCTGCTTCAACTTAGTACGCCATGCCATGCTTTGTTGGCTCACATGGGATACCTTCCTCTTTCTAAGAAGTGGATGGGAGGGGTAGACAGGAGGTGAGAGGAGAGAACAGGAGGAGAGAAGGGAGTGGAAACTGCAGTTGATATGAAAATAAGTAAAACAAATTTGATTTTAAAAAGATGAAAAAGACAGAAATAGTGTGTTACAATGTAAGTTATATAATGGCGATTATTAGTAACAGTGAACAAAACCAGTTTTCTGAAATCTAAAAATATATTTATATAATTGCAATCAAGATGGAGTGAATTTTCAGGAGTTTACTATACAATATTCATCAACTGTATCATTTCAACTGAAAATAGTTTGAGTAAGGGGAAAACTCTTTTGTAGATCAACGTCAAGTGAAGCGAGCATCTAAAGAGTAGATTCTGCTAGGAAACATTGTGTGAAATCCTGTAGGAAGGACATAAATCCCAATGGACAGAAAAAAACCTGGATTTTTAATTCCAGAGAGCACACTGTAGTATGGATTAGCACAGGAAATGAGGCTTACCTTTCTGCTTGGAGTTCCGACTTGAACTTTACCTGAATCTGCTTCCGCAGCACCTGCTCCCCTGAGCCCCACAGGCTCTTCTTATAATCCTTTCTAGAGCACAGGTAACCTGCTCATCTGCTTCACAGTGTGCATGTGTTCTGTCTGTGTCA
This sequence comes from Arvicola amphibius, assembly GCF_903992535.2. NCBI lineage: Eukaryota > Metazoa > Chordata > Mammalia > Rodentia > Cricetidae > Arvicola > Arvicola amphibius. The sequence goes on along the minus strand of NC_052052.2, from coordinate 127,293,656 downwards.
TGTGTCTCTTCCAGTTAGAATGTATGCTTGCTGAGTCCAGGTGTGTTTTTCATTTTGTTCATCTGCAGAAGTTCCTGAGTAAGTGGACAACACATACGTGTTACTGAAGTGATCAATAGCCTGCTACTTGGGCTAATGTGTTAAGTTTAGGGATTCGCTAGGTTATTGGTGATTGTTGGTGAAGTAGTCATTTAATATGACAAGGTTATGATATTTTTCTTTTCACTTTCTCATAATAATCATGAACTACTTTTGAAAACACTTGTTAAATGTATTGTGCTAAGGTGGTTGAATATTTATAAGATGGTACTAAAAACTGGTGTAATCAAACATTGCAACTTCTATTCATCCTGGGGCAATTAAGTGAAATGTGTGCCTCTGAGTAGTCAATTTAGAAAATTATTTTAAACCCAGGAGCTGGATAAGCTTCTACAAGCATTCCCACACAGCTGTCTCTCCGAAAGTCCACTTTGTCTGCTTACCCATCTTCTTTTATGGTGGTTAGGCATTATAGAGATTTGTGTTACAACAAGTGCCACTCCCATGTGTGGATGAAGCCTCTCCCGGATGTTCCATTGCTGGTGTTTCTTACTGGCTGTACTATACACAATGGTCATGATTGTGACAGAAGATCACCACACAGATAAGGTATACCTGGCTGATGACTGGGTTTTGTGAGAAGGTGTTAGGGAGGAGTTATTATGCAAGGAAGATTTCTTTTGAAAGATACTTGAAAGCTTTGCTATCATCAATCTTGAAACAAGAACAAATTTTCGAAATAGATTTCAAAAGAAACCATTAGTTAGTGATTGGCTGACCATCTTCTTAGTGTGAGACAAGAATTGACAATGATAGATAGTTTTAGTGGTAAACAAGAACACTATGTGATTAGTTAGCTATCTATTGCTATGACAAAATATTAGAAAAAATATTAAATAAAAATACTTATTTCAGAGGTTTTTGACAGTAATTAGCTGGCTGTATTGGTCCAATGGTAGCATAGCGAACAATACTGGGTCTACATATAAGAGAAAATGAGGAAGGAGGGATAGCGAGGCAGGTTCATTAACTCACTGTCTCAAGAATTCAGTCACACCCCAGTTACCTGGACTCCTTCCATCATGTTCTTTCTCGTCAAATTCCTACTAATACACAGTGGAGGATTAAGCTTTTAAAGCACAAGCTATTTGCAGATACCCCACTTCCAAACAATATTGAGAGCTATGAGAAATGCTTAGAGGAAGTCGAGAGAGCTTGAAAGTGAGCAGCTTAACTTCTACTTGTGACTGGCTCAATAGAGATATGGATTTATGTTCATTCACTTTATGCTTGCGCTTCCAGTATTATTTATTATAATGCATGCATTGTTTTTATTTTCTGTTCTACTATGAACCTAAATGAATGAGAAGGGGCAGAAAGTTGCAGAGATGCCAGGAAAGGTTACGCGCAGTGATTGACTGAGTGTTGTGTCTCTGCTGTTGGTGTGGTCCTGATGCACAACACTCCTTTGTCAGTTAATGGATAGCACTTTTTGAGTCACTTGTCTCTAGCAGAGTTTCTTCTTCAATTAATGTATTCTAGTTGGTCAGTTTCTTGAGAAAACACTAGTGTACTCCATCAAAAAGAGAGTTTCTAGTTACAGGAAATTCAAATTGATACCTTGCCAGTAATTTATGCTTGATTTTTTTCCAAGCAAATTAGTGATTTGAGGATTTTTTTTACTCTTCCATCCAATTGTAACAACATCAAACGAATGCAAGTCCAGAGATATTATAGGGATTGATCATCTCTATTTTCCATGGGGTGTGACTTGAGAAACAAAAAAAAAAAAAAACAAGAGAAACATATTAAATAACCTCAATGAAATTTAATTGAACGTAAACAAAATAGGCCCTGTAAGACAGGAAGTGAAAAGAATGTGATCTAGGATGTCCTGTTGTATATGTGTTGCTTTTATTGGTTGACGAATAAAGAGTTTTGGTCAATGGCTTAGCAGAGTAAAACCAGGTGGGAATTCTGAACACAGTAAAATATAAACTAAAAGAAATGGGTTAATTTGTAGTGAGAGGAAATCTTAACAATATTGATGCATAAACAAGAGTTGAATTTCAATATAAGTTGATACCCCAGAGTATATGACAGAAATCCCACTTGCTTCTAATTCTAGTTGAAGAACTACTGGTACTTAATCACCACTGAGAGGAAGAAATAGTATTTTTCAGGGATGAACTGCATAATTGATTATCTAATACCAAGGGGTCTGCTCTTAAATGAGAAATACAATAACACCAAACAGACTCAGGTGTGTGTGTGTGTGTGTGTGTGTGTGTGTGTGTCTGTGTGTGTGCTCTTTTATTAACAAAAGACATTAAAAGAAAATGAGGCCATGGATTTCAGGAGATGTTGTTGTGCTTGGAAGAGTGGGGAAAGGAGATGGGCAAATGATGTCACAATATTTTAAATAAAATTAAATGCATGAAAAATTAATAGCAAAATACATGAAAAATTAATAGCACTTAGGTACTGTGCAGTTGCATAGCAGTTGCATTATCATTTTAGTATAAAATTAGCCTATAGAGAGTGTCAGCTTTCATAAAGTACTGAAGCTTTTTCAGTTCTTAGTAGAATGGATAAAATACAGTATCACTCTTTGCTTTAATAGGATGGTAAACTTTGAATTGCCTTACTTGTAAACAAAACTCAGTCCATGATGACAAATTTTGATGTAAACATCCCAATGCTACTGATAAATTTTGTATTACATGTTCAAAGAAATGGTTCAAAAATTGGAGTTTTAGAATTGTTTTAAAGTGTCAACTTTTATTAAAAACAAAAAAGTCCATCATATTCAAAGGTTATAAAAGCATAAATTTCTGAAAGAAAAGAATGTGATAATCATGTCAAAATCAAAAGGGCACAAGATTAACATTCAGTGTCATAGACAAAGCGGCACTTCAGAATTTTTAGATTGGAGTCAATCTTCCGTGAATCCCTTTTCAGGCACTGAAACAAGCTATGGAATGCAGAAACACGAAGGTCTTCATCAGGCGACTGCAAGAATGCCAGTCCCTTCCAGATGGGGTACTCCTCAACTTCTTTGAATTTGGGATAAATCTAATGAGGAAAAGCAAAGTAACTTATTATTAATGATTATGTGATGATGTTTACTTATTATCAATGGTAAATGAGCATTTAAGGGGAATTAGGATTGCAGAATTCCAGACAAAAGCATGGAATTTAATATACCCAAATATATTAAATTATATTAAAATGATTAATTATATTAAATTAAATTATTATACTATAAGTATATTAAGTAGTGGGAATGCATTTGCCACAAAAATTCTACAAGAGAGATACTTGAATATATTTTCTGGCCAAATTATAAATATTCTGGCATATAAGACAGATGGAGAAGCAGGAAGGTGCTACTTACCCATAGACATGGATTTTTTTTAACCAAGGGACAATATAGAACCTTGTATCAGTTTTGATAGAAAGAAATTTAACTTATCTTCAGTATTGGCCCTGACTTACTATTTATACTTTCCTAATCTTAAAAGAAATCATTGCCTGTTTCCATATTTCAACTAAACCTCTTGCTGCAGAATTCACAGAATGGAAATCTCAGACTTGGTTAGAACAGGACCTGATTCAGGTGCAAATATAGAAGTCAGGTGATACTGTTAGGAGCCTTTTGTGCTGCTAAAGAAAGGTTGTTTCTCAGAAGACTATGAGGAACATCTATTTTATATTGAGGTTCTTGAAATATGGAATAAAATATCCTAGAGAAGTTTTGTGTTACCCTTAGAAGCAAGACTTTCTAAAACACTAGCTTACTAAATTTTGCTGTGTCAAATTTCTTATTACAGGACTCTTCTAGCCAATGCACAGGAAAAGCAAAGGAACATAAGGAGACTACAAACCTTGCGAAGTATTCTTCTAACACCTTCTTGAAGTCCCTCCACTGTTACTTCTACAATGTTGGCTCTTAAGATGATATCAGTAGGGGTTTCTTCCATACCACTCAGCTCAGTCACGACATGATACAGAGGGACTTTCCAAGCTCCCAACAAAGTAAGTATCTCTTGCAGAAGGACTATAGCCTACACAATTATAATAAAGAATTGTATTACATTTTCTGAAATACAGCAATATTAGTAGTTCATGTGGCATTCACCCCAAAAATAAGCATGTGTTATTACATATTATGAAATAATTTTGTAGGTGGTACATGTTATAGAAATACAAAATTCAGCCATTTTTCTGTAGGTTGATTGAAAGACACTAAACAAATCTTATTTAATTATTACATTTTCTAATAATAAATATAGTTGATAATATTTTGCTTTCCTCTGAGAGTCTACCATTGGCTCTCCTGGACAAAATGATAGTTTTTGGTTTCTTTACTTGTACATAAGGAGCTAAGAATGAGCAGTAAATAAATAGGACCACATTCACATAAAATTGACGCCAACAATTCAGTGGCAAGTGGCCCAAATTCTTCCACACAGGATTTCTTATACAACAAAACTTTAAAATTGTTCATTGATGCACTTATTTATCAATTTAAGTAATTTGAATACCTTATAACACATATCCTATGAAGTAAACCTGAACTTGATATTTTTGCTTTCATCAGTCTACATAAAAGTCAACTGAGGAGCCTATGTTTAAACATGCACAGGTGAAGGCCAGATGAACAGTATTACTTTGAATAAGAGAAATGAGTGATTGAAAAATAGCCAAGAAGTTAAGAGCACTGCCTCTTCTTCCAGAAGATGCAGGTTTAATTCCTAATACCCACAAAGTGACTCACAGCCATATGTCACTGCCCTTCATGGAGACTTTACACCTTCTTCTGGTTTTCTTAGACATGAAGGACACATGTAGTATAATATAGCACCCAGAAAAAATACATTATAAACAATAAAAACAATTATTTCTTGTTGCAAGGAACGGCTTGTTTGTCCTGGCCGTCCAGAACTGAAATAATCACACAGAAACTGTATTAATTAAATCACTGATTGGCCTATTAACTCTAGCTTTCTATGGGCTAATTCTAACATCTTACTTTAACCCTCTACTCATCTGCATATCACCACGAGGTTGTGGCCTTCCAGCAAAGTTTCACAACATCTATCTCTGGCAGCAGATACCTAGCATCCTCTGACTCTGCCCTTCTGTCTCCCTGCATTCAGTCCTGTCCTGTCTGCCCTAATAACAGGCCAAGGCAGTATCTTTATTCATTAATGGTAGTCATGGAACACCGAGGGGACTCCCACATCAATTTCTAAAAAGAAAAAGAACTTTTGGGCCTGACAAAAGTTTGACCTCCCAGAGTGTGCTCATTGTTAAGATAACAGATGAAAACCACCTCTGATTAAAGTGTTCCTGACTGGTGTTTATTGATGACGAGGTAAAAGGAGTAGAAAAGATTCTAATGATCCACTGGTGTCCAATATTTCATCACTGTGATATGACATAGCGTACAAATATGTTAGGCTCCTTTCATAGCTCTTCTAGCATACATGTGCCATTGAGACACAGTTTGGACATGGCTGCTAGGTATCACATAGGAAATATTTAAATATGATAAAAGGCTAAGTGAATGGTGAAAGAAAAACAGTTTGCTGGAAATAGTATGAAATGATTAAGTCATACTTAATAATACTTGAGTTGGATGCAACCCACAGAGCCGTTTTTATTGGCCATGCATGTGAAAGACTTTATACCATCTATGAACTTCAGTGTTCTTCTCTAAGCCACCGAAACAAGTGAGACTTGGGTGATAACTTTTAGCAGGATCTATTGCAACATTATCAGTAGAGTGTTTTGTGAAGTTTCCAACAAAGAAGTTTATGTCTACATATATTATCTCATCATCTTCTTTCATTTTTACTTATGTTTTGATACTTATTGTTCATGAGAATGATACTGTTTTCACTAATGCACAGATTACTGATAAACTAACACAATTGTGGTGTAAGAACAATTAGACATGATGTACTCATGTTTGACGTTTGGCATTCAGGTTAAATCATGCTAAGTTTAGGGAAAGCAAGCAGGGATGGCATGATATATAGACCCTGCTATCACAACACAAGGCATAACTGCATCCTGGGAATTGAAGTATCTTCTTTTTTCAAGACAGGACATCTCTGTAACAGCCTTGGCTAATCTGGAACATGCTCTGTAGACCAGACTGACCTCAAATTCACAGAAATCTGCCAGCATCTGCCTCTAGAGTGCTGGGATTAAGGGTGTGCACCATCACTGCCTGGCGGGAATTGTAGTATCTTCAAAGAACCTTTTGTTCAGCTCACATTCAGTTAAGGCACAGAAGAAGGCAGAGAATTCAGTGAAAAATTGACATGTAGGTTAGAAATCAAAGGAGAACAGGAGGGTCTTCAAAGTCAACAGATACCATGCAAAGCTGAAAACATAGGAGCCTTTCCTACGATATTATAAATGAAACTGTGTTTCTAATTCCTATAAATACAGTTAAGCATGTATGCGATTCAGCTCAAAATATCCTACATAATAACAATGGCAACCCCGGGTGTGGGTATTCGTAAAACCGGTTCTCTGAATGAACAATTTATGGATCTGATGCCATATTACTTAGATTTAAATTTTACTTATGATTTATCAACTATGTAACTTAAATTGTTCTTTTATTGCTTCCCCACCCTCTATTCTTTTGATTGTGTGATGGCACCCACAGTGACTAACTTCAAGACGAAGTCACTGAACTCTTTAATTTTCTAGGTTTAAACACATGCTCAAGACTCACTTTGATCTGTTCAGTTTCCTCTTCAGGTAGCATGACACCAAAGGTAGAAGTGTGGCAACTGGTTTGGGCCCCATCAAGGTACCACCTGCCTGATGCGTACTGGACATCCAGCAACTGATGAAAAAAAAACAGTTATCTTAAATCTGGAAATGAATAAGTTAACATATGATGAGACTATTAATTCATTTAAAGAGTGTATAACTTTTAATCTCTGTGTGTACATATAAAGTAGGTGTGTTTTTTGTGCTTGTGTGTCTGTGTGTGGTGTCCATATTTCTGTGTATAAAGAGTTTCTGTGTTCTTCAATGTAGAAATGTAGAATTAGAGGACCACAGTTGGTTTAGTCTGCTTTCCACCTTTCTTGAGACAGTTCCTTCCTGTAGACCACTGTGCAAGATAGCCTATCTGGCCCAGTAAAGTTCAGGGATTCTCATGTAATGTCGCCAATTTCTCTGCAGAAGTGCAGCATTTATAGTTGTATCTTACTGTGCCTTGACTTTCAGGGATTATTTGGACGCCTCATGTTATTGTGCTTGCACACCTAACACCTTAGTTATCCACTGGGCATGTGGAAAAATAATTCTTAAAATTAAAGGTGCAATTTTTAAAAAATAAAAAATAAAAACTAAAAGAAAAAATGAAAGAAAATCAGCTTTTTACCTAATTTTGAACTCACTGGGCATGTAGTCTCATTATCTTCCCGTCTAGCCTCTCAGCTTCTTCCCCTCTTCAGTATAATGAGATTTCATAAAATTATCCCTTCTTGATATACTCAGTCACTGATGGTTTATTTTCCCTATGAAGTTTGATTCATGATGCTGTTCCATTTACTCTTTGGAGTTGTCTCTGGCAGAGAAGTTCCCATTAGTAAGAAGGCAGAAGCAAGTGAGTTACTTACGAAGTCACTTAAGATTTCTGCAGTTTGGTTTTGGAGTTCATAAGACAGGCTCAGGGCATAATCAAACATGTTCTTGAGGGTCCCATGGCAGGAACTATCCCAGATGGGGCACAAAGGTACTGAGGCCACATTCTCCCACAGCACCAGGTTTGACACCAGCAACACCAAGTGTGTCCCTGATAAATAAAAGGAGGTTGTCACTTGCATTGATCTAGTGTTGTTTATAAAAGGTAATCCTGTGGGGGAAATCTTCGTCCCTCTCTGGGGCTTTCTGTATGATTTGTTTCTGTATAACAGGACTGTAGAACAAATCTCTTGCACTGTGCACAAGTAGGTGCATAATTACCTTTGCACTGATAGTTTGAAAATGGGTGACTTCTTCCTTTTGGGATCGCTCCCAGAAGTTCTTCTGCCATAAGCACTAAGAGCTCATATAGTAATTATAACTGAACATTTTTAAGGCATTCTCTTCAGGTCATTTTATTCTTGGGGAATAAATGCTTATTTACAATATTCACATTCAATGAATTTGTAATATTTTAAACTCAGTTTGGTCCCTGATGTGACAAGGACACTACAGGTCATCTGGTTGCTTCATTTTCATGCTTGAGAATAACCACATGACTGCTGGATTTCTAACACCAGGGATGAAGAGAATCTTGCCATGAATGTGAACCAACATTATGAATTTGATAATATGCAGTAAAAAAGCTCATTCATAGGTTATTTAATCAAGAGGGTTTGGATATTTTTTTTCTGGGGAGTGGAAACAATGTAAATAGGACCGTGAGGAGTGCATCCATCCACTGAGACAGTGTGACTGATCTAAGGGGAGCTCACCAAGGCCAGCTGGACTGTGACTGAACAAGCATGTGATCAAACCAGTCTCTGAATGTGGATGACAATGGGGGTTGACTGAGTAGCCAATAATAATGGCACTGGGATTTGATTCTACTGCATGTACTAGCTTTTTGGGACCCTAGTCTGTTTGGATGCACACCTTCCTAGACCTGGATAGAGGCAGGAGGGCCTTGGACTTTCCACAGGGCAGGGTACCTTGCCCTCTCTTAGAACTGGAGGGTGAGGGGTGACGTGGGGTGGGGGAGTGGGAGGGAAATGGGAGGAGAGGAGGAGGTGGAAATTTTGAATGGTATTATTTATAAACCAAAATAAAATAAAATAAAATAAAATGTTTGAATAAAAAACAAACAAATAAATAATGAAAATATTGTAGATATACACAGTGGAATATTATTCATCTGTAAAGAAAATAATGAAATCATGAATTTTCAGGAAAATTGATTGGATTAGAAAATATGATATACCAATCCAGACCCAAGAAGGAGAATATCACATGTTCTCTTTGTTTGTAGATCTAAATCTTTGCATTTGATCATGTAAACTGAAGTATCCAAGGAAGACAGGAAAGTATTAAGAACCATACAGGGTTTAGGAAGAAGAAGCTATAGAATAATGAATATCAGAAGATGGGTGCTGTGAAGTGCGTAATAGGGAAAATATGTGCAACTTTAATGGGGAGGAGAGAATATATTATTTTATAAGACACATATGTAGGTAGATAGAGGAAGATAGATGATAGACACATGGAAAGATGGATAGAAAGAAAGAACAATAATAGACAGATGATAGGTAGAAAGATAGATAGATAGATAGATAGATAGATAGATAGATAGATAGACAGACAGACAAGATGATAGATAGATAGATAGATAGATAGATAGATAGATAGATAGATAGATAGATAGATGATAGATAGATGATAGACAAGATAGATAGACAGACAGACTAGATAGATAGATAGATAGATAGATAGATAGATAGATAGATAGATAGATGATAGATAAGATAGATAGACAGACAGATAGACAGACAGACAAGATAGATAGATAGATAGATAGATAGATAGATAGATAGATAGATAGATAGATAGATAGATAGATGATAGATAAGATAGAGAGGGGGGAAGTCACACCATATAAGCAATAGTGTTCTCTCCAAGAGCTCTATTGATAAACTATCCAGTTACAGATATATCCCTCCCTTGAGTCATTGGTTGGAGAACTACAAGACCTCCAAATTATTATGTCTTTGATGGCCTTTGATTACCTCTTAGTTGAAGATATCCTTTATTTGGACTTGGAAGAAGAGATCTGGAAGTGTCTTAGGCCTCCTTCCTGAAAACTCGCTCTCATACTCTTAGAAAGTGCTGTGCAAAGTGTTACACTAAAGCACCAACTGCTGCTCTAATGAAAAGTCAAACCTAGGACCCACAGCAAAGACTAGGTTTGCCAGATAGCCATATTTCTGTAATAGTTGTGCATTTATCTTGAGGTAACCAACAGGAGTTTAATTAGAATTTAAGACAACTTAATAGGAAAAAATTCATACCTAGTTCTGTAAACAGAGCCAACCACTCATTTTTGGAAAGATTATAGACACAAAAGCAGAACATACAACATCTGTTTTTCCTAAGCCATTATAATATCTGTGATTTTAATGATTAAATTTATACTCAGAGATAAATGTAGCTCTAACCCCTCATCAAAGAAGCTTCTTTTTCCAACATTTGGAGACTGTTACAGATATCCATAGCTGGCTAAAGGTATTAGATATCTGTGGATGTCCAACCCAAACTGATATATCTTTGAAGCAACGCCTTGACCCAAACTCAGAAAAAATCATAGACGTGGTTAAAATATTTTAAGGGAAAGACGCTCTAGACACCAGTGGCTAGATAGTAACCCCTAGACACGACAACAAGGAAAATATTCCTATGAGCTCTCAGCAATAAAGTAGCCTGACTACAATCAGAATAATAATTAGTTGACCAGCCAACATAGAGAGAGGAAGTTCCTAATGATCCCACCTGTAAAACCAGAATTACAGGTAGCCAATGATTGTTGAGAAAGTAAGAAAAAATTTATTTAAAGCACAAACTCCTGCAAAGATCATCTAAACTCATGTTCATCTCTGGGCTTATGTACTTAGGGAGAAGACTAAATGGACTCAGTTGGTTGTATGTATAGTTAATACAAATAATTAAAAGAATGATCATGATTTTGCCAAGGTAGGATACACAAGATTCAGAGGTGGGGGAGGGGGTCCTGGTGATGTAGGTGAAGTGTTTATGTATTAAATTTTAAGATAAAATGACATTAAATAAATTCAAACACAGAAAATAAAACTCTGTCTTCAATGACATGGTAACAGAAGTTCTAGGAAGCTGAATTCTTCCCCTTCCCCCTGTCCTGCAAAGCACCTGCTTCAGTAAGTTTTCATAATGGTCAGTGTTGGTTTGCTCATCAATGTTGGATTTATCAGATAAGCAGACAGAGGCAGTAAGTTCCATTCACAAGAAGAAGGAACAAAACTGCAAAAACACAATTATTTTAATGAAACTATTCCTAGATAATTTGTGAAAAAGAAATGGGTATCTCTGGAAGATTTCAATCACAAAAGTGGGTAAAATTTAAAGATTTATGCACATAAAACACCTAAACTCATATATTAAAAATAAAATTTACTAAAGTACAATGACTTTTACTATATAAACAAACACCTTAACTAAAATTTAATGTTAAATAACTTATCCTATGGTTTCATTTTCCAAAACTAATACTTTCAAAAAAACTGATGTCTTTAATGTAATTTTACATATAAAACTTGTAAATACATGTATACCAACTTATTTCATAAAACATTCCATTATCTCAAACTGAAGTTATTCAAATTCTATGTACCAAAAAGATAGTTTCTTAGCCCCTCCCCACTTGTACTTCTGCAGTGAGATTTGTCTTATAAAAAGGTGATAAGAAACACTATGTGAATCAAAATCTGCTATGAGTGCTAATTAGACTTCAGAAATGAATACTTTCCAGGTTGATTTCAGTGAGTAAATTCATACATAAACCACAAACACTAAAAGTGTTCCTCCTTTTCCCTGTAGGTAAGAAAAAAATGTATGTAATTACCCTTATGTCCCAAATAAAATCTAATTTCTCAGTTTCAGTACAGTGATATTCCTGTCCTCAGTGCTGCACTATTCACTGGGAAATCCTGAAAAACATCTTTGGTTCTATTCATTGGAAACTATCAATACAGTTTTCTTAATTTCTCCACTTCGATTAAGAAAACCTAACATGTCATGTGTGTCCAAGACAAGGAGGCTTGTCGTCTTTAAGGGCTAATATTGAAAGACTCTTGAGCCCTCATACAGTTGTATTCTAGAGAAATGATTGCAAAGTTCTTCTAAATCTGGTATTGTTTTCTTTCCCCTGAGATTTAAATTGAGGTCTAGCCAGTCTTATAGAACATCAGGGAATACAAAGAAAGGATTCCATTCATGCACAGGTAAGAGGTTACTTACAGGAACGGGGCTGGATCAAAGTTAGCTGCATCTCTAAAGAGTCCTCCTGCAGTTTGGTTCTGACTAGTGGATGCTACTTCACAGGAGGCCTACCTTTAGTAGACTTCCAACCTCTTATATACAATAGCAGATTGCCCCCAAAGGCTACGCATATCATATGTCAGAAGGAAGGAAGTTCTAGAGTTCTGGGAGAGGGTAACATGACTCTCCCCTCCCTCAGGGAGTTTTAGCAGCAATAATCACCGACCTAATTATATCTGCATTGCTTTACTTAGTTTCGTGCTATGACTGCATCACATTTTAGGTAGTAAAATCCATATATGCTCTAGATGCCTTGTGGTCATGTTTGACTAGACAGAAATCAATTATTCTCATACATTGCCTCACATTCGTCAGGGTCTCAGACCATTTCTGTCCTCCACAATAGTCCCTGTTTCTTCTAGAGGATTACTTAGGTATTTGATTCTTTTGAGAGCACTGCATTACAATGGCACAACTGTCAGTTTTCTCATTAGTTTTAGTAGATGGGAATCTTCAGTTAACCACAAAATATGTAAAGATTATCCCTGTATACACACTAGGGTGATAGCCACTGTAATTGAGAGTCCCAAACACAAATATCTTATATGTAATGCAATAGTCCTGTGATTTAACAAACAGGATCAGTAGCATTCATGCTTGAGTCTACTATCTTCCCAGGAATATATTTTTACACTCGCAAAACCAATCTGGCCTTCTTTCTGAATATATGAGGATAAATCAATTAAATAGTTTGGTTGCATGTGCCGATTCTGTCATTACTACACACTACACTACTGGCCACTTCATGCTATGGTCACTGATGACCAAAACAAGTGCCAAGTAGTATCATTGGGAACAACTGTGTCTGACAAACCTGTATAGCACCTTTAGGTACTAAGGAAGCCATCTAATACAGATAGGGATTCTAGACCTTATTTTTCCTTGCTGTAGAAGCAAACTGTACCTTTCATTCACCAACAGGATCTATCTAACCTGTTGTGATGAGTAGCCATGAGGAACGGCAGTAGCTTATATTACGTAAGTCCTCAGTAGTCTTTATTTTCAACAACTCTAAGAGGGAAACTCATTCTAGACCTTGGGATTTTATTCAAACATTTTATCACTACCAGACATACCATCTCAATGGACAAAGGTTCTTGCTTCCAAATTCTACTGCTGTCCTTATTGTTCTTTGTAGATGCTTTTCTAAATCAGGAAGTCATGTAGAGATTTGTATTATATCATCAATGTTTAATAGAGGGTGACTAGTTTGAACAAACTGTTACTGGGACTCAGCATCTAAAGGAATACTGAAAAATCTTATTGAGTTCTAACAAAACTTGGATCAAGCTTGGTTACACTGTTCCCTGCAAAGAGCAATGTTTGTTAAGGCAGCATGGATTGGAAATACACTTTTTTTCTTTTTTATTGATTTTTATTGAGCTCTACATTTTCTCTGATGCACTCCCTTCTTAGAAGTATGTGCCTTTCAGTCTCTTCTTCCTGGTATAGTGCATAAGGCTGCCTTCTAGGCTACGTGGTCTCATTGTGTTACTTTTTGGTGTTGCTATGAGCCAAGGAAAAGTATTGTTCCTTTTCCCTGCTATGTCCACTTTCCTTCCAGCTGGCAGTTTTGATGCACTCTGGCTGGCCTTGTAGCCATTGACGGTTTGTTGATTGCAAATCTTCTTAGAGGGCCCATGCCTAGGTAGACAATTTCTTCTCCACAGACTCCCATTGCACATAGCAATAGTTCTCCCTCTCAAACTCTACAATTGTTAATCTAAGTGTCACCAAGGTAAAATCACTTTGAGTACACTAATTTTCAGGGAAGAAATGTATATACTATACTCTCTGATACAAAGATGATTGTACATACCTAAAACTAACTCAATATTTTTCACCTTTTCTATGTTATGTTTTACCCATCCTCTCTTGCCCATTTCTCTGGATTTTCTAGGAGGTAGCTATGATTTGGTTATATCCATTCCATCAGTCACAAGAGCCCAAAGTGTTTGCACATAAGAAGGAAACCGAAAAAAAAAAATCTGTAGTTCAGTACATTGTCTCCTTAACATTATTTGGAGGCTCTGTTTGTCACTCTTTTATGGAATTTACTGTAATGGTTCCCACCCAACAAGAACTTCTCTCACTTTCATAGTAACACGTTCAGTTAGATGACATCTGATACTTCAGGCATCCATTATTCAGATTTCAGTGACTTCTGGAGTTCATGGACATACATGTTATCTTGTCCCCTGTTACATTTTTTTTTTTATGATTCCTAGCACATTCATAGCATCGTTCTTGCCACATTCAGATTTTCATTATGACTTTTATCAGCTTTGTGTTTTTGTTGATTCATCTTGATTTTATTAACATTCAGATTTTATTAATCTTTCACATTGTTGCCATGATTTCATAATGAGTCTCCGGCTGGGCAGAATATGTTCTAAACACAGAAAGGTTTTAAGCCCTATCCTTTTGTCTATCAGGCTGTCCTCTTTTTAATGTAAAATTTTGAATGGTTATGCCAATTGTAAAATTTGGAATCTGATTTTTAACTCTAAAAATGAAAAGTTTTTACCCACTTTCTGACAGAGGAAAGGTACTAACAACAAGGAGTCTACAAGTCAAAACTGTGTAAGGATCTTACTTCTTACAAAACATGTGTCTACGGTTAGCAAGAACACATGAGGTCCTCATCTCCTAACACAAAGGAACAATCCAGCTAATGTGACTCACTGTAACACATAACAGTTAGATGCGATCTGTCTTACAGTTTTCTATAAATTATGAGATGGCCACATGGATGGCTGCAAGGATAAAATGATATTGTATGTTCTCCTTCAGTTTAACCAGAATACAAATGACAGAAAGAAAGAAAGAAAGAAAGAAAGAAAGAAAGAAAGAAAGAAAGAAAGAAAGAAAGAAAGAAGAAGGAAGGAAGGAAGGAAGGAAGGAAGGAAGGAAGGAAGAAAGAAAGGTCATGAACCCCTAGAAGTCATTCAAGTTTGAATCCAATTTTCTTTACCAATTTCTCTTTCCTTATTTGTTTGAAAATAAGACCTACATGTCCAGGAGCACTTTTGAGTTGAGCAAATCAGCAAAGAAAAAAAAAAAAACCTGAAGGTTTATTGGCCCCTATAAGTGAAGGGAGGAAATTCTAAGTGGACAGAGGGCTTTTGTGCTTATCTGACCCTCGGTTGTTATTTGAATGCTTGTGCACCTGGATGAGTTTATAGAGAAGATGCTGTCCATTTCAACTTGTGATATTTATAAGGAGTACACAGGCTCTTCAATATCATGATATTGAGAGTTTTTGGTAACTCTTGATGTCCTGACCTTGCTGTAGTTGTGCTCTTTGTGTGAAACAAGTGTCCTTTAGAAGCTGTTGAGCCATTTGCTAAAGGTGTGATAGGTGGGGCACCAGTCTCAACAAAAATACTATTTGCCAGGGTAGGGGTGTAGGGATTAGAAATAAAAGTAAAGAGTACAAAAATGGATTTAAAAATAATAAAACAGATATATAGAATACTACTGAGAGGGAGTGTCAGTGAATACTGAAATCATCCATGTTTAATTTCCAATAGCTTAAAATACCCTGACCCCAAGAGGGAGGAGTAATATAAAAACCTGCATTAACATGATACAAGGAAATGAACATGTCAGTTGAAGGTCAGGGGCTACATCCATAGTTTAAAAATTTTGTTGCTAGAACAGAACAAGTCATGCTCACACCCTGGACCAAAATATACTGTAGAAAAACCACTCCTTGGGTGGAATACAATGTTATGTCCTTAAGGGAACTGGAACCTTATTAGTTGAATCCTTAGACTTTTCTTTGAGCTAGAAACACACTTGTTGACAATAACCTTGAGAGAGCAGAACTCTCTGATTTAAATCAAGGTGGGAGAACTTTGTTTGAGGTAGAAACAAAATAACCTTGAAGAAATAGAGGTAAGTTCCAACTCTCTTACCTTTGCTCAGAGTGAAAATTGGCTCACAGTTTTGGACCTTCACAGGTTACGTGACAGGAAGTTTTGAATTACATTTGGCAGAACCCTCAACATGTTCCTTATTCTATAAAGTTTGTTTTGGTGTTTGTGTATTTATGTTTTGGTATAATGTTTATCTTCATTTTGGAAATATGAAAGTCATTTAGATTTCTTTTGGGTACTAGTATTAGGTGATACGAGAAAAACAATCTCTACTGTTCAAGGCTTGAATACTCTTTTAAATTTCTCACCTTAATGCATTGCTAAAGAAAGATTCAGAGGGTTAAATCTCTTAGAAAACTTAGACATTTGTTTTAAGATTTGAGAAAAGTTTTAAGAACTTTATTGTAAATATAAGAACTACTTTTCTACTCCCCTTTTAGGATCTTTAAATATAATTCTGGGTAATGAATCCATTTGAAGATCCAAGAGTGTACACTTTGATTTAATGTAACATTCTAAGTGCTGTTTTTTTTTCATTAAGCTAGTTATAATAATTGGCTTGAAGAATGTAGACAGAGGCTGCTCATCCATTCCTGGCTACCCAGACCCAATATAATGACACAGAAACTGTATTTATTGCAATACTGCTGGTCAATAGCTTAAGCATATTTCTTGCTAACTCTTACATCTTAAACTAATCTTTTTTTTGTCTCATCTTTACACAAGCTCAGCAGTCATTTTTCTGTGGTCCTGCATGTCCAGTTCATACAGCATTTCATCGTCAATTCAGGCAAGAGCAATTTCTTTCCTCTCTATTGCCCATAATCCTCTTGAAGTATATTGGTATTGCCAAGAACAGATGAGTCTCATTGTCAGGAAAATTCCTAAGTTCTTAAAACATTTAAATGCCATGTTTTGTAAGACTATGAAAGGTTTGAAGAATATCTATGTATCTGAAATATATCTCTGTATATTTAGAAAATCTAATGATTATACTACAAACATGACTATTATAGACAACTATCTATTAACCTGTATCTCTTAATTATGCATAACATTTTTAAATGAGTTGCACAAACACAATACCTTACTCAAGAGCAGAAATATAACAAAATTGACCTTAAATTTGTATCGATATATCAAGATCCATACAAATGCAAAGTATTCAGCTCTATACCATATCCCCTTTATAATGTGAACAAACATTTATGAACAGTATTTTGGAATTCGGGTGTAGTTCTCTCCAAACTGCTTTCTGCTCTTTGTTGGGCAACGTAATTTTAGGAGTTCATGGAGACCTTTCAGGGTGTCTTGTTCCATTGAATTACATTAGTCTGGAAGAAATCTATAAGTGTTTATCCTTTGTGAAAACAAAAGCAGAACCTCTTTTCCAAAGCAACAAATTCTTAGACCCAAATTTTGAAGTTGATACCTTATATAATGTCTCTCTACTTAGCTCATTTGCTGTTAAAAAATTAAAAGAAAACACAATAATATACATAATCCAGACACTCTGTGTATATTCCATTCATGTGGCTTATTTTCTTTATTTCTTTAATATATGACTGTATTCTGTCTCTTTGAAGACTTTGTTTTAATTTTTCTTTACTCTTATTTCTCTCTCTCTCTCTCTCTCTCTCTCAAGCCTACATACATTATTCAAACACTGTGACCCATTTAAAGGTCTTTTTAAAATCTGAACCTGTCTTTATTGTGTATCTGTCTTGGGGCCAATTGGAGTCCTGGCCTTCAGCTGCTCTTCCCTGCTAGAGCATTCTGATTGGCATTACTAAAAGCTGTGCCTTGAAGATCAGAGGATGGGGTTTTCACCTGTTGGCCTACTTGACTGCTGGGCTTTTAAGCCTCCATAGTGCTAGGAAATAAAGGGCTTTGTACCAGTGATTAGACCTCCATGTGTCTGTCTATCTCTGTGTATTTGTGTATTTCAACCTCCAGTCCCATTAGACTCCAGAGACTTCCTTCTTTTGGATTATTTATTTTGAAGCTGTTGGTCAGTAAGGCACCATAGAGTACCAAACATCACAGGTAATTATCATTGTGTACATCATTTCTTTTCAAAAATTGGATAATTTTAGATGAGGTGATTTTTTTTGTTTTGTTTTGTTTTAAGTATATTCTGTTTCAAATAGACAAGACTTTCTTATCTGTAGGGTTTTTATCTTTAACCAAATTTGGGAGGTTTTTATATTTAGCCTCTTCGAGGGAACTCACAGCAGCCTGCTTTGCCTCCTGTCTATTAGGAATATGATTCTCCAATCACTGGGTCGGTCATCTTTGCTGTCTATCTATTCTCTGGTATGGTTGCCATTCCTTTTACTCCACATTATACCACTTGTCTCTTCTGCTCTAGAGTTGCACCAATCAGTAATCTGTATTTTGTCCTTTACTTTCAATTTTGACAATTTTCACTTTGATCTGTTTTTAAAAATTTCAGGCTTTAATATGATAATTTCACAACCTTGAGAAAAATTTTATCACATGGTAGAATGTTTTTCTTTTGTTTTAAAATTCCTGTGAGGTAATTGCAACCTCTGATTAATTTCGGGAATGGTGTAGAAGAATGCTTATTCAAGTTTTTGCTTTTGGAGGTTTTGTCATGACAAATCAATTCTTTTTATTGCCTGAGCATTTTCATTTATATGAGTAGACTCGAGGTCCTATGCAATGCTGATGCATAAAAAAGGTTTCTTTTCGGAATGGATAAGAGATAGTTTATACTGGAGCCAAATATGAGTAACTGAGCTTGGAACATAAATTCAGGCTGCTCTGACTATGTTCCAAGGAGACAAGCATTTTAGTGGATTTTATAATAGCAGAAGAATGAAACTCATAAGTGAATGTAGTTTTCAAATACATTGGTGAGAACATTGGGTAGTTGTGTTAAACCAGTGTGAGGAAATCTCTACTGCAATATTCAGATGCTCTTTGATCAGTCTTTGCCTTTTTATTAAGGG
The DNA here is from genome assembly GCF_903992535.2 of Arvicola amphibius. Taxonomy (NCBI): domain Eukaryota; kingdom Metazoa; phylum Chordata; class Mammalia; order Rodentia; family Cricetidae; genus Arvicola; species Arvicola amphibius. Next base: position 127,274,638 of record NC_052052.2, on the reverse strand, counting down.
AAAGATGTGATCTGTGAAGTTACTGTATTCCAAAAGGTTTGTCAGTTAGTCATAGGATGTTAGGTCAGAAACTAAAGCATGCAAGGAATGATAATTACGGGGCCTAAAGATATTCCAAGATAAAATGTAATTGGGCCCTCTGTACCTGCAACATTCCAGAGGCTTCCTAATGACTTAATCCTTATCAGGTAGTCAACCTAAGGAGGATTAGGTTCTGTAAAATCTTTTCAGATTTTCCCTTTGCAGTAAAATCTCTATACCAGGCAGGAGATGGGGATCAACAGGATAAAGTACTTATCACCCTGCCAGATGATCCAAACTCAATTTAATGAACCTACAGTAGCAGCTCACAATTGCCTGTAACTTCAGTTCCAGTTGAGAAGATTCCAAATATTTTGCCTCCTCTGACAGAAACACTTATGTTCCCATATCCAAGTACAGACAGATACACATAATTTTAAATAAAATAAATTAAAAAAAACCTTTCAATAGCATACACTTTCTGGCACAATTTTGAGGCTGCGATCCTAAGGGCAGCTGGAGGTGGAGATTTGTCTCACCTTTCTTGTCTGTTGGACATGCCCGGTCATTTTGTTTTGTAATTTCATTACCTGTACTGCCTACAGGAGCAGAAGTGGTTCCTCCAGAAAGGATAACGGGGTAGTATTAAGTTACAGAGCCAGATACATGCTAGTATAGAGAAAGAGGTTGCTCCAGCTTGAGTTTGTCATATGATCTCCTTACTCCTGCCTTAGCTTCCTCAAATGTCTGGGAAGCAGAGGGGTGTCAGAGTCCCTATTAGACAGAAAGATTTTCTGGGTTCTGCCATCTGTTGTAGCTGTATATTGTGCATTCTTCCTGAACTTTTGTCTATACTGAAGGGAGTTTCAGGCTTGTGGAATCTTCCCTGCTAGGGTCTTGTTCTTGCAGACCTTTGTACACTTTAAGGAAACATTCCTTTAGTAATTTCAATCATGGAATCCCAGTGGAGGACAAAAGTCTGAAAGACAAGGTTTATAGCAAACATGACTCCTTTCTGTTGGAAGAGATCCCCTATCTTTCCTCCTGACTCTCTATACATCACTGCAAGTCTTATGGGAAATTCCAGATCTTGACCATTTATTTTGTGTTTCTCTGTTACTTTTTTAGTCATTGGATCCAGAGTCAGTTCACAGAGTTTTCATTCATGAAAAGTCTCTGAGTTCCCCTTGCATTGCCAAGGCCTAAAGTGAACTTTTCTATATCTTCCTATATTTATAAGAAATCCAGAGTTGATCATAAATCATAAGAAAGAATTTTATGACAAAATATTTAGAGAAAAGTGGAAAAATTTGTCAGGAGCCAGGAGGAAAACCCACAGAACCCTTTTTATGGGAACACTGTAAGAAACTAAGAAAATATTCTTCACCACACAAATGTCTATTCCACACTGAAATTGCTTTGTTTTTTCCAACTTTAAGAATTTGGAGAAACATTTTGAGAAGCTTTGATGTTTACACTTCTCTAAATATCTGGTGGAATATTTTCATTAATTGTCCATCCAATGGTGATATATAATCATGGCCACCATAAGTGCCATTTATTTTTGTGTACATCACGGGTTTATTTTCAGGATGCCTTAGGGTGTACCATCTTTAAGGAAGAATTCTATTGTAAAATGTGGATTCTAATTTATTAAAACATGAATTTTTGAAGAAAAAATAAAATATACAAGAGTGATTAGTTTATCCTTTAAAAACTTATACATAGAAATGAAGAGAGAAGCTCACCTACAATTCTTTCTCACCCACTTGAAGCATTATAAGAACTTTGACTGCTCATATAAATTATTTTATTTGATAGCCAAATAAGTGTCATATATCCATGCACATATTTATGCAGCTATGTCTGTATACAGAGCATATTGACTAGAGACTTTGAAAACAAACATCTTCTCCTGAGAAAAGAAACCTGTAGAATAGTTATTTTTATGATTGATATCTGTTTAATTACTTATACTTTGTGTGAAGCTTAAATGCTATAATCTAATAATATAATGTATGATTGGAGTACATTTTGCTGTTTTAAATCACAAGAGCTAGGGTTATGACTTTAGTGGGCTAGAATGCTTATTGCACAATCATGAGGACCTTTTTTTTTATGCCCAGCAGTGACATAATTAGCCAGGTGTGCACAGCTGTAACGTCTGTGCCTAGAGGCCATGGTGATAACAGGAAGACAGCTTGTATTTGCTGGCTGAGAGCCTTAGCTAGAAATGGTTAAATATAGGTTCATCTAGAAACTTTGTATCAAGAAAATAATGTGGAGATCAATAGAGAAAGATACTAAAGGCCTTTCTGTAACTTCAGTATGTGTACAGAGGCTCATGAGCCCTTTCCTGCACACACATAAATACATGTACCACACATGCTTATAACATATTTTTAGAATATGTATACTGGGCACACTGAATATTTCCATCACTTATTTACTATAAGTTTTTAATTAGTGTTTTCTAAAAGATTTCAATAGCATAATGAGGCAATTTTAAAAAAAATCTTTTAGAAAACACTAATTAAAAACTTATAGTAAATAAGACTGGGAAGCCAAGGACAAAGCGCTGGGCTTTGATTCTTCTGCATGGACGGGCTCTGTGGGAGCCTTCTCAGCTTGGTCGATCACCTTCCTGGACCTGGGGGAAGTTGGGAGGACCTTGGTCTTAACATAGAGTAGGGAACCCTGATGGCTCCTTGGCCTGGAGAGGGAGGGAGGGAGGGTATGGGTGGAGGGGAGGGGAGGGAAATTTTTAAATATAAAAAAAACCCATAAAAAATAAAATAAAATAAAATAAAATAAAATAAAATTGCCTCATTAAAATGAGCTTAATTTTCAGGAGTTTATAGCAAGATACTTTAGAAATCTTTTGAGTTGAACTGAAAAGGGGGAATTAACATTTGGATGTTTTTGAAGAGCACATAACTATCTTGGATACTGAATGAGAAATTATTTTTAAGTTATGAATTAGAAATAAATCTTACTGAAGTAAGGAGACTTTGGATCTTAGATACTAACATCTTTCTCTGACTTATCAGGAAAAGCATAGCTTACCTTTCCTTCAGATTTCTAAATGGAATCTTGTAGCAGTTCTCTAGAACTGCCTTCCTAGGTATCTCCCAGTACTTTGCTATTACTTTTCCTATACCGCAGATCTCCAGTACACATGCTTCACAAAGTTCATGTGTTCAATTTTCTCTCTCTTTCTTTCTTTCTTTCTTCTTTCTTTCTTTCTTTCTTCTTCTTTCTTTCTTCTTTCTTTCTTTCTTTCTTTCTTTCTTTCTTCTTTCTTCTTTCTTTTTCATTTAGAGTCAGAGGTCCATAAGGTCAGGAGTCTTAGCCTTTGCTCATCAGACCCTTCAAAATTAAAAGTGGCATTATATAAACAGAAAAGTTATATTTATGTATATAAATATAACACACACGCACACACACACACACATACACACACACATACACACACACATACACACATATATCCATAATTAAAGAAAAAAGATGGCATGAACTTGAAAGAGAGTCAAGTGGGGAAAGGAAAGGGAAGAAATTTCATAATTATAATTTCAGAAAGATATCTATATTAAATATGTACATGTACAAAAGTGTAGGATATATTAATTCAGCAGTCAATGACAGTTTTCAGAGGCTAATTTATAAGTGTGGTGATCTAATGAATATTAGTAATTATTAGTAAAATGTTTTATGGGTAATTTTAGAAGGTTATGATAGCTTTTTCTGCCTTTTCTCTACATGAACAGAAATGGTATTTGCAAATAAAAGAATTAAAGCCCATCTGATAACTAGAATGATAAGTTATGAAACAGCACTAAAGTTTAGTTCTTTTGTGTAGCTAAACTCTACCACTCTTAATTGACTTAGAACTATTTAGTGGAATGAGTGGTTCAAAGTATTAGATTTGAAACTTCATTTTTAATCAGTTGAGTTGAATAAGCTTCCAGGAATCAGCTTATCACTGAGAGAAGTCAGGGCAAACACCCAAGGCAAGAATCTGGAAGCAGAGAACCATGGAGGAAAACTTCTTTGGTCATCCAGCCATGTCCACTTACCCAGGGATGGAAACGCCCATAGGTGACTGGGTCCTCCTTCAGCAGTTATAAGAAATTACCCAACAAACATTACTACCTACCATTCTGAGTGAGACAATTTCCCATTGAGACCCCCTCATACAACTCTAGGCTAAGTAAATTGGACAGCTGAAGCTAAGTGGGCAACCATAGTCCCACGGGGGACACAGACTGTATAGCACTTGAGGGAACATTCCAGATCCAAATGATGACAACTGGGATGAGAAAGTGGGCAGGGCTTGAAAAGAGTCAGGTCAACTTGACATTCTGTTTCTGGGTGGCTTGGCAAAGAACAGGATTGATCTCAGTTTGTTTTAACTCTATATCACTCACAATGTGTTTAGATAACTTTTAATGGATGTGGAAGGCTCACAAATCATTATCTCTGAGCAGTATAAACTCTTCTATTCTGCCACATGAATGCTTCAATAGAATCATTTGATTTTACCCATTTCTGCAATTTGATTTAGTAGGAATATTTTGATGATTTCTGGTGCTGAGTCAAAGAATCACAGGAAAAGCAAATTCATAGGTAATTGGGAAAAAACTTAGTTTACCAAAAAAAAAAAAAAAAGAATTTCTCTTGGATTTTTTAGATATGATTTTTTTTTCATCTAATTCCAGGTTCCTCATTCTCTCTCACACCTTTGATATCACAGTTCTCCATTGACTCCTGGGCTGCAGATGCCCCCATGTATCTCTTCCTCAAGATATCTTGTTTTCCCTGAAGCGTTTGTTGACCTACCCCATGGTGATGGCTGTTCTTGGTTGTCACCTTGACTATACCTGGACGGAGCTACAATCCAGAAATGGAGAATACACGTGTGATCTGGATCTTAAGGCAAAAAGACAACATGCCTTTAATCCAGACTTTGAGGGCAGAAGGCACACCTTTAATCAGGGCCACACCTTCTGCCAGAAGTCTATATAAGGACAGTGGAAGAAGGGAGGATTCATCCGTTCTTCACCTGCTCGCTCTTGGCTTGTCAATACACCCATTCCTTCACTGGCAATTGAACCTACTTCTTCAGAATTCCAGTATACACAGATCAGCTGAGACACACAGCCTTGTGCAACTGAGCAACTAGTAGATTCTTGGACTTCCTTTTTTTTTCTCTTCTAAAGAAATGGACTTTCTATTAATATAGCGAAATATTTTTGGACTGCCGCCTGTTAATCATTTCAATAAATTTGCATACATATTTACATATATCTATATAAAATGACTACATGTACATATATATGTATAGGAGAAAGAGAGAGAGAGAGAAAGAGAGAGAGAGAGAGAGAGAGAGAGAGAGAGAGAGAGAGAGAGAGAGAGAGATTCATTCCATCAGCTCTGTGACTCTAGAGAAACCTGACTAATCCAGGTCAAAATGGTATTTCAGCTTAATTCTCAAGCAGCACCCTTTTATTTCATATCAGCGCCCTAACCCTACAAACCATCAAACTAGATTAATACTTTTATTATTCAATTCCAATGACATTTTCTTCTTTTAAATTGTGATGATTTTTTATTTTCTCATTGAATAAACAAACAGGCTCCAAATTCTTTAATCATCCTCTACACTGCAAACCAGTCTTCACCAGGATTTGCCCATTGTAACAGTGATGCATACAGAGAACAAGGAGTTGTCATGGATTTGTTTAAAGAGGTCTGTGATTCTTCCCTGAATTCTTTTCATCCTACTTGTATTGCCGGTTCTATAAAATGTTCTAGCTTAATTTATCTTTTTATTTATGTGTATTTATTTGTCTTCTTTTTATTGATCTGTATTCCATCAAACCTTCATGACTGCATCTCAAAGCCCTTATACTGGTATGTGAACCTATATAAGTTCAGTTATCTCCTTCCTGTGCTTTGAAATACTTTGTATCTTTTCCAGCATCATGCAGTCTATTAAATTCAGTAAGGTGTTTGCATATTCATGAAAACTTCTTTCACAGGTCCAACTGAAACTCCCAATTTTTTTTTCATTTTTTTTGTCCTTTTGCTGTCCCCTTGTGCCCCTTAGACAAATACATATGATTCTCAGCAGAATGTAATTTGAGCCCGAGTTGAAACACACTTCAGGTGTCAAATTCTGTGTCACTGTTTCTCATTTGTCCTCATCTGAATCTGAGAAAGCTGCAGGCTCACGATGCAGAAGAGGAAGAGAAGCAGAGGCACTGTAAGAACAGATGAGCTCTGCTGTCCCTGCTGTGTGACCTTAATGAGTTGTGGATATGGGAAGGTGCAGAGGAACGTGAGATTGAGATGAAGTGTCAGAGCTGCAGCGAGCTGAACATGTGGAATCTGACATGGTGCTAAGTGGGGGCACGGTTGAGGACTGCTATTGGAGAAATACAAGTTAAAACAGGGGTTTTGAATGTTTAAAATTTATGAGACTCAAGGAGACTACACTTGTACAGTACTTACCTTGTTTATAGTAGATTGAAAATTTGCTTGTAGAGAGCAGTTCTTTTTTAAAGCCTATCCTCAAATTTCTATCTTCTTTTAAAAATGGATTTACCGATTAATCGTGATATCTTGTTTTGGTTCTAAGTTCACCGTCCTGACTTACCCTTCTATAGTATGGGGGCAATCATCTTATTGGCAAGAGAAATCACTAAGTTTGTAAAGTTTTCACGGAAATATCATAATACCATGAATCAATTTTATATTAAATCAACAAAAGAAGGTGTGACAAGAGTTTATTTTGAATTTGACATTTTTTTCATTTTATTTATTCTTTTCTCATACAATACATTCTGACTGCAGCCTCTCCCTAAACTCTTCCCAGTGACCTCTTCCCTCCACTATCCCACATATTCACTTCTGCTCTATTTCCCTTAGAAAAGAGCAGACCTTCCAGGGATATCAATAGAACAGGGCATACATAGCATAATGCCATAAGACTTCATATCAAGGTAGGACAAGGCAACTCAGTAGGAAGAAGAAAACGATCCCAAGAACAGGTAAAAAAAAAGTCAGAGCTACCCCAACTCCTACTACTAGGACTCCCACAAAAACAAACAAGCAAACCAAATGACGAAAAAACCTTTTCTAAAGAATCAATTTTTATTTTTTAAGAAACAATTCATTATACCCATGTGTGCATGCAAAAGACAAAAAACAAAGCTTGGTGATGTTGGTGCACACCCTTAATCCTAGCATTCAGGAGGCATAGACAGGTGGATCTCTGAGTTGAAGGCCAGTCTGGTCTATGAAGTAAGTTCCAGGATAGCCAGGACTACATAGAGAAACCCTGTCTTAAATAACAACAGCAACAAAAACAAAGGAAAACTGAATTAAAAGAAGCATTGGTAGCCTGGACTGTCAAGGATAATCCTAGTAGTAGCAGAATGGATATATGCTTAGCAGTTGTTGTTATGAATGACTCTGCACCTCAGGACCAAAAGATAAGTGGCAACCTTATCAGCATCACAGCGAAGGCAGTGGAACAGGTTACTAAGAGCAAAATGGCGAGTGTCTTCATTGTCCGACCTCACTTCTGCCAGTCCCATCCAAGCAGGGTAGACATTTTCTTCAGCTCCAGGATGAACCTAATCACCAGGCAGACATGCATTTTTTGTAGTATTCAGTAGTTCTTATACTTTCCTTTCTGGTATGTGTGCACATGATTGCCCATGTGTACAGTGTTTATGCATATTAATTTGAATGCAGTGGTCAACTTAGATACAGTTTTTTGGGTGCGTCATACCATGCCTTCCTTCCTTCCTTCCCTTCCCTTCCTTCCTTCCTTCCTTCCTTCCTTCCTTCCTTCCTTCCTTCCTTCCTTCCTTCCTTCCTTCCTTCTTTTCTTCTTTCTTTCTTTCTTTCTTTCTTTCTTTCTTTCTTTCTTTCTTTCTTTTACATAGGCGCTCTCTCTCTCTCTCTCTCTCTCTCTCTCTCTCTCTCTCACCAGGGATTTGTATATTTGTATACATCTCACTCCCAGTACTGGAATTGAAAGCATAAACCACCATATCCATTTCTTATGTGGACTCATGGAAATAAAGAGCAAGGAAGTCTTCTATATATTGTGGATAGATCTCCTTAGTCCTAGTCTATATTCCCTATAATTTTGAGTAAAGTTTGAGGAAAATTTAGACATAAAATTTTTCAGTCAAAATCGAGACACTGGGCTGGGCGGTGGTGGCACACGCCTTTAATCCCAGCACTCGGGAGGCAGAGGCAGGCAGATCTCTGAGTTCGAGGCCAGCCTGATCTACAAGAGCTAGATCCAGGACAGGCTCTAGAAACTACAAGGAAATCCTGTCTCGAAAAACCAAAAAAAAAAAAAAAAAAAAAAAAAAAAAAAAAAATCAAGACACTGACCAATGACTGTAAGACTGCTATTCTGTTGCATTTCCTGGTATATGAGTTTCTTAGTAAGGAACCTCAGGATGTTGGAATCGCTCACAACTCCCTACTGTAAAAGCTGTTAACAAGTGGGAAACTTAAATTTAATGCTCGCAAACTAATTTTTTTGGATTCATTTCTCACTACAATAAAATACCTTTTTCATGGAAAAGAGGAAAAAGAAAAGAAAGAGACAGAGAGAGAACACTCACCCTGACGAGGATTTTCTTCATTTCCTCTAGAAGTTCTTCATTTTTTTTCTCCACCTCTTTGACTTTCGACAGCATGGTTTCACAAGCCCCTTTAACAACAGCCACTGCACGCACTAGGTGTTCAAGAGGGTGGTACCAGGCTCGTGAAATGCTGATCATCACTTTCAGAATGTCGTCTGACTAATCAATCATGATTGAACAAACATCAAGTGAAAAATAAGTGAGTGAAGCATGGTGGGTACATGTAGTATTCGCACAATCACACTGAACTACAATGTCTACCTGTTTTTACTAAGTATATAGAAAAAGTTTTGGTAAATGACACACTATAAAAATACATATTTTGAGCCATGTAATTACAGTTTGTTAAAATAAAAGCAAATAATAAAGAAAAAATCTTTTTATTCCTGAGAAGCCAAACTGATCATGTTTTTTTTTTTTCTCTACATTCTGTCATCAGCCCTCCTCATGAGGTCTTCTGTATATAGTTATTTCCCTTGTCTATGAAAACTCAGTTTTGTTAATGCTAGGTGTGTTTCCACAGTAACCGATTCAAATAAAGAGACACCAGTATGATCATTGGCAAATGGTCTGAATCATTTTTGTACTAAAAACTCAAATTGTTCACTGATATCTTCCTATAATTTTTATATTATTCTAGGATATTAAAACAACACATTCCTAAGTAGACTTTTCATGTTCTATTCTACTTCCTTTACCTGGCCTCTGGTAGAGTAGCCCATTTATGAATACGTACAAGAAAAGAACATCTTTGCTTTTAACAACATTGGTGTGAAACCTATTGGGTTTTAGACACACAAACACACATACACACACACACACACACACACACACTGCAACCAGTGTGTTCATTGCCAATAACACACATGGTATTTGTCGCCAATTTAAAATGTTTGCTTTGATGTCTCTTCGCAACTCTAATAGTAATTATATTGGACAGTGGGGAAGAATCCAAGTAAATATTATTCTATATATGTGTAACAAACATAAAAGAGAGAAGCAGGACAAATCATGATGGCAGAACAGGTTGCTGGGAGCACTTGCACATGACGATTAGGAATGATACTCTGAGAAGAATGAAGCACTGTTTCATATTCTTGTCTGACATGCAACTAATGTAAGGTCTGTGAAACCTTTTGGAGCTTCTCTCCATAATCTTCCTAATGGTATCTTGTTTTACTGAACTTTTGTGAGGACTAAATGCATCAGTATCAGCAGAGAACTTTTTGAAGTCTCTAGCTTTGAGGAAATATTCTCTTTCCTGCCTCTCTTCTTGCTTCATTATAATCACATTTTTATCAATGAGAATACCTTCTCTCTGGGTGATATCTACTACTAATAAAATAAAAGCAAACAGATTATATGTATGATATGTGTATACATCGTTGTCTAGGTTAAATTATATTGAGATTTACTCTGGCAGGGCGTCACAGTGTAGAGATCATAACAATTACACATTACAGTTTCCAAAATAAGTAAACCTCATCAAAACAGAGGTTAATCTGAGGCATAGGATACAGTATGAGGAGAGCCTCTTGTTTAGCTGATTTTTAATTATAAGAGAGAAGAAGGCAGAGCTGTCAAGGAGGAATGCACATGCAATGAAAAAGCAAACAAAAATAGGGGAGTATTGAATCTCAGAAAGAAATAACATTCTGATCAGTTAAGAAATATGCTGCAGTGGAGGAGCCTTTATTATAATAAATGTAGCTGTATCTGTGTCTATTCCATCTTTGCATGAATTCATACATTAATATCCAACTTAGGCTAAAATAAGCACAATTCTCCAAGCATGGCACTGCCTAAAAGAGTTGTCCTCTGGTTGGACCATTTATGAATCTGCTACAATCTGAACTAGCATTAGTTTTAGCTTCTGATTTGTTAGCTGTATAAGTGCTATTGTTTTTGGACTGTTCATTCATCTCTGTTTTATATATTTATTTTTATATGTTGTAACCACTCCAATAAACTTGAAATAACCTACAGCACAGTAAACCTTTGTACCGCTTCATTAGTTTTGGTGACAACCATGAATGAAGATTTACTTGTGTCTGTTGGATTTGTTCATTGTCTTCTGGAGTAGCCAGGGAAGCAGTGTGACAGGTACTGGAGTTCCTGGCTTTGTACCCCAGGCTTTCGGCAAAGTTTTCATCCTGGAAATAATAAAACATTTCAATTTATTGGAGTTTCTGAATTAAATAAGTGCACCTAAGTGTATTTTATAGATATGCAGTTTATAACAAATAAGCCCTACCTAAAATTGAATAACTAAGCAAACAATTTACTTATATATTCTTCCCAATAGATACACAATTTCATTTTTAGTATCAATTTCTAGCCACCTAACTTCTTCCACTCTTTACTATTCCCTTGTTATTTTTTGCCATTCCTGAAAATTAATTTGGAAAGAAAGCCATAGAAATTCTAACAGTCTAAAACTTTAAAGGTTTTTGCATGTTTTATTTATAAGGTGAGTTGAATGAACATAGATTAGTGTGTTAGTTAGGGTTTCTATTGCTGCGAAGAAACACCATGATCATAACAACTCTTATAAAGGAAAATATTTAATTGGGGTGGCTTAAATTTTCAGAGGCTTAGTCAGTTATCATCATAGTGGGGCTCATGGTGGTGGGGAATATGGAGGCATGCACGCAAACATGGTGTTGGCTATATTGAGAAGTGACCTGTCTCAATGGGTGTGACTTGAGCATATATGAGGACTCAAATCTGACCTCCACAGTGACACAGTTTCTCCAACAAGGCCACACCTCCTAATAGTACCATTTTATTTGAAGGTCATTTTTTGACACTGCCACAACTTGCGTATCCATATTTATGAATCTGTTTTTTTATTGTTGGTCTAAGAAAATATATTTGTTTTAAGTATGTGTTGTGAAATTATAGTTGTTCCTCACCTACCATTTTTTTGTGTCTGGACAACACCAAACTCATGATAAACTTGCAAGGCAACTGTGTTGATGGTGTCAAAATTGATTATGAAAATTAGAAAACAATACAAAATAGAGGCAGAAAGATTATATTTGCCAGAAAAATGGAAAGTCTGCAGTGAGATGGTATCTCTTAGAAATGACAGGGAAGTTATACACATGATACTATAAGAAAATGAGTACCTTATGAAGATCTGAACAATAATAACACCAAGAGACATATAAGAACCACGGGGGGAATCTCAGGGGTTCCCACCTCTAGACAAAGAACTACTGACAGATAAAGATGACTGAAAGAAGAGTAGACGTTTCTAGAAATGAACCCCTGAGCCTATACTTAGTTACATCACACAAAGTGTTTGAAATCATGTACATAATTAAAATAGCATTAAATGTACTCAGCAGGCTGTGTGTGTATGTATGAAACAAAACAATAATCATAGCAGCAGAAGCTGTTAATCTGAGAAGGATTAAGTGGAGCAAATATCGAAGAACAGAAGAATATTTAAATAATATTAAAGAATATTTAAATAAATAAAATATTTAAGCATATTTTAAAGAAAACATATCCAAAAATGTGTAAAGATTAAATTATTATCTAATATTAATAAATGATCAATTGAAGATTTTTCTTAAGATAGTTATTAAAACATAGAATTTTCTAACAATTATTGAATTTGTAAAATCCAAAAATGCAGGAAGTCATCCACCTCTCAAACTACATATTGAGGCAATATAATCATTGCCTGTTTATCAGTATAATCATTGAGAGTTTAACTCTTGCGACCTCATTTGAAAGAATCTTGTCTATGCGATTTGCTTTTTATAGCAACGATATTATGAAGTTGAAAGATTATATGAAGACTATATAATGAAACAAACACTGGCAAGGAAAAAGATAATGGAAATATATATTGCTTACAAATTTATAGACACATTGTCAAAATTGCCAATTGTGTTTTGAAGTCATCTTCGTTTTCCCCACGTTGGTTCTGATCAGACCCTGTATCTCCATTAGAAAGAGAACACATTTCCTTTCTAAACTAGCACTCCTATGCCATTGGAAATTTGTACCTGGAATCTATAGACAGCCTTTCTCAGCAATGGAGGCTTAACTAGACAGTTTTTTATTGTTTCTTCTTTACATGGCTTCAGATTCTATTCCAGTTCATTTCTATTCCATCCAAACAATTCTCTGAAATGCACTTCTCTTATGCTCCATATCCTCTGAGTGAAGAATACCATGGAGACAATACATACAATACTAGCAAACCAGAATTCCTCTCTGATCTCACATTTAGGACTAAATGTCATAAACTAAACTTTAGAGACAATCACTTTTTCTAAAAAAAATAATTATATAAAATATTTGTTTAAAGAACTCCCTTTACAAGTCTTTGAGATTTCATTAAATTATATATTCTTCCTGTATGTTTTCTCAATACCTGATATTTATTTTTTAATTGCAGGAAGGCATATAACTTGAACTTTTGTTTATGATGCTTTCTTCTTTAATCTGTAGATTTTTTGAAGCGCCCTTTAGAGAAGAAACCAGAAGGAAATTAAGTACTTACAAACTCCTCTGAAATTTGTGTGGTGAGGTTAGATGTGTATTGAGCCATGACAATGGCACGGTCAAATATTTCTTCAATGGAAACCTCATTGTATCCTTCCAAGTCCAGGCACATGGGCGTGGGGACCACATACTCCCATAGGAGGCTTGACACTAGCAGAAGCTGAAACATCACTGCTATGAAGAGAGAAATTACACCTGAGGATTCTTTCAAATGAAGTTACATGACTTAACCTATTTAACAAGCTCTGTCTATTCTGGGCCCCTGGGCTTCATGATTTGCTTCTATATAACTGCAGTAGGGCATAAGCTTTGTTCACGTTGAAAATGTAAGTAATATTTCCCCGATACGTAGATTGAGAGTTGTGTGACTTCCCAAATCTTTGATTTGCTCTTGAATTATTTTCCAACTTTACAAACATTGAAGCTCACATTGATACTGATGCCCAATATTTAGTCCTCCATATATTTTAATAGCTTGTGAATTTATGTTCATTTTAATTTATGACATCCTCGAGGTCTGTAACTTTAGAAAGTAAATGTCTAATGCCAACATTTTGGACATTGATGTCGCAAGGGGCACAGTTCTGTTTGCTTTGGCTTCATGCCTGTTGAGAATAGAAACATGTTTGTTGGATTACTGACAATAAGAATGAAGAGGGTTCTGTCATAAAAATGATGTCATAGCCTGGAGTTTCCAGCTTACAATGATAATCTTGTATATTTGCCATTTAACAAACCATTTGATGTTTTTACTTTCAACTTGATCTGTGAGAACACAGGATCTTAGTAATTTTCATCAAACTGTATTGGCTGTATAAGGCTGGCAAGAGCAAGTGATTTCCCCACAGTCCTACCAAAACTGCCGAGAGTCAGGACACCAGCACCACAGACTTGCCGCCTCACCTTTTCCCATGGACACCTATAGTATTTCACTATGCATCTGTGTGTCAGAGACTTCCACGAACCCGCCTCCATGCCACCCAAGATCACTCTCACTTATTAAAAGAAAGAACATATGCATTTGTCTTCGATTACAGACATCCTAGACAACCTTACATTCTATACATCATTACAGCAACATAGAAAACGTCATGTTATCTATTTCCCCATAATGGCTCCCTCAATCAAGATATCTCTTTCTTTGTTCTCATATTTGTCCTTCCTCCATCTTGACTATCCCATTCATTCAAGTTCCCCACAACCCTCCCCTTCTCCCCTTTTCTTCCCCTTCTCCCCTTCCTTCTACCCCTACCTACATGCTAGATGTAGTAGGGAGGACTTTAGACTTTCCACAAAGCAAAGTGCCATACCCTCTCTTAGGATTAGAGGGTGGTGGGGTGGGAGGGTGTGTGGAGGGAATGGGAGGAAGGGAGGCAGTGAAATTCGGATTAGTAGTTTTTTAAAAGAATCTAATTTAAAAAAAAAAGATAAAGTAAAATAGCAAATAATTTTGTTTTACTTTCCTTAAAATAAATTCTGGTTGTCATCAATTCATTTTTTTATTAAAATACAATCTGCAAAGAAACAGTGATTTATTAACACATGCTTGATTCTCTGGTTGTTATAAGTCTTGACTTGTAATTAATTTATAAAGACTCAAATCTTCCATCATTACCCACACTAGGTTTTATAACTGAGCATTTATTCACGTTCACTCAAGTAACCAAACAGCTTTAAGAGACTCTGAAATCAAAAGATCATATCTTCTACATTCTTCAGTTTGAGACAATTGTGTCATTGAATCTTGTGTTCTCAGTAAAATCTTATTTCTCAGTTAGGAAGCTGGTCACTTTTAGCAATATCTTGTCCAGGAAGGTACTCAAGAACATTTCCCTTTAGATATTTGTAAAAATCCCCCCTTTTATCCTCATGTCAATTTAGACCATACAAAATTTCTCAGAGCATTCTCATGCTTCCCTACCACATGGGGCATTCTCAAGGAGAACCACTGTCCTCAACTATTATTGTGAAATTTCATTCTGGAGAGTTATTCTCTGTTCTCTTGTGTTTGGTGTCTGCATGTGAAGCATGAACAAATTTTAATTTACAACAGATACCGCACCAATGACAACAAAGAATTGTGAGAACTATCCAAAACCATCTTGGTGAAATAATGCTTCTATAAATCTTATTCAGAGGACTATGAATGAAGGGCTACGTACAGGAACATCGTTGACACAAGGATGACTGCATCTCTGAGAAGTTGCTCCTCGGTCTCCTCCGCAATTCTGGAAAGCTGCTTCACCTGAGTTCTGCCTTAACCGAACACACAGCCTGCAAAGATGAGCAAAGATGAGCAGCAGAGGGAAGCAATATATCTAGCTGAGGGTGTAATTTTCTGCTCCTCAAGGAATATTTACATCCTCTTTAGTATTACCATATCTTACCTCTCTAAACAGTTTTGTTTCTGGCCATAATGTATCGTTAAAATTATTTTATAAGTCATCAACATTATCTCTGTCCTGAGATGACTCATATTTTTGTCTGGCAGGTGAAGCAACCTTATTCTTTACTACCTGTCCCTTATTCCAAGGTTTTACGTTCTTCCTGTCACGTCTTCTGTAAAGTTACCTAAGTTTTCATAAGGTTGTAAGTGCACAAATTTTTTTCCAGTATTGCGCCACCGTGTTGATGTCATAGTCAATTATTTTTGGCATTTTAACCATGAATCTTTTCCCAGCAATCAGCAAACATTGTAAAGTGTTACCGAAAAATCAACGAAATTTTACATAATTTATAGGATGAAAAGAATAATTGTTTAGAAAACATATTGACAGGCAAAACCATTTCTCAAAACTCTGATTATAGCAGCATTATTGGAGCCTATGTTTTCTTGGGTACATGTGCTATCCCCTTTTCTTAATTGTTGCTGTCTTTTAAGCTATGGCTATCCTAGTCAGCAACTGCTACTACACAGATACCAGCAGTGGTTCAGCCACAAGAGCCCACAGCCGGAAGAAATACTGTTTCCTCAGGCACCAATTCTTTCAAAACTACAAAAGGAATTTATCTAAATCTCTGCGCCTCTAAAGAACGCAAGATTCAAAGACTGAAATTGAAGCATGATTAGTAGAAACCCAGAGTCACATAATGGGGCTCAACTTGAAGACCACAAAAGCAAAGCAGCCAGCCACTGGCTCTTACCTCCATCTTAGTCTGAAAATGGTGATCCTGCCTCCAGGAAACTTCAGAATGAAATTGTGTCTGAGTGGCTGTCCCCTCCTGTTTGATAATCCTTTCTAGTGGCTGGGATTAAAGGCGTGCACCACCTGGTTTCTATGACAACTAGTGTGGCTATTGAGATTAAAAGTATGTGTTACCACTGCCTGGTCTGCAAGGCTATCTTCCTCTCTGATCTATTTTTTTTTCTCATGGTTTATTTTTTTTATATTTAAAAATTTCCATCTCCTTCCCTCCTCCTCCCCCCTCCCTCCCCTCCTTCTCCCCCTTCCCTCCCCTCCCTTCCACCCATACCTCCCCTCCCTCCCTCTCAAGGCCAAGGAGCCATCAGGGTTCCCCACTCTATGCTAAGACCAAGGTCCTCCCAACTCCCCCCAGGTCCAGGAAGGTGATCGACCAAGCTGAGAAGGCTCCCACAGAGCCCGTCCATGAAGAACAATCAGAGCCCAGAGCCATTGTCCTTTGCTTCTCAGTCAGCCCCCGCTGTTGGCCACACTCAGAGAGACGGGTTTGGTCGCATGATCCATCAGTCCCATTCCAACTGGAGTTGGTGATCTCCCATTAGTTCTGTCCCACCATCTCCATGAGTGAACGCACCCCTCTCGTTCCTGACTTTCTCCCTCATGTTCTCGCTCCTTCTGCTCCTCATCGGGACCTTGGGAGCTCAGTCCAGTGCTCCAATGTGGGGCTCAGTCACCTTCCCCATCTGTCGCCAGCTGGAGGTTCCCTCACGGTCCTGACTTTCTTTCTCATGTTCTCTCTCCTTCTGCTCCTCATCAGGACCTTGGGAGCTCAGTCCGGTGCTCCAATGTGGGGCTCTGTCATTTTCTTCATCTATCGTCAGGTGGAGGTTCTATGGTGATATGCAAGAAATTCATCAGTATGGCTATAGGAACTGGCCTTTTCAGGCTCCCTCTCCTCAGCTGCCCAAGGAACTAACTGGGGGCGTCTCCCTGGAAACCTGGGAACCCCTCTAGGGTCAAGTCTCTTGACAACCCTCAGGTAGCTCCTTAAATTAAGATATATGCTTCCCTGCTCTCATATCCACCCTTCCTATATCCCAAGCACCCCATTCCTCCGAGCTCCCCCCGCTCTCCCCTTCACACTTTTCTCTCCCCATCTTCCCTTGGCCCAGTCTTGCCCAACCCTCAAGTTCCCAATTTTGCCTGGCGATCGTGTCTACTTCCAATATCCAGGAGGATTACT
This sequence comes from Arvicola amphibius, assembly GCF_903992535.2. Lineage (NCBI taxonomy): Eukaryota > Metazoa > Chordata > Mammalia > Rodentia > Cricetidae > Arvicola > Arvicola amphibius. Next base: position 127,257,032 of record NC_052052.2, on the reverse strand, counting down.
CTATCTTTTTTTGGGAGTTCACCTTCTTATTATCTTCTTAAGGATCCCAAATTTATAGGCTCGATGTCCTTTAATTATGGCTAGAAACCGAATATGAGTGAGTACATCCCATGTTCATCTTTATGGGTCTGGGTTACCTCACTCAGAATAGTGTTTTCTATTTCCATCCATTTGCCTGCAAAATTCAAGATGTCATTGTTTTTTACCGCTGAGTAGTATTCTAGCATGTATATATTCCACAGTTTCTTCATCCATTCTTCCACTGAAGGGCATCTAGGCTGTCTCCAGGATCTGGCTATTACAAATAATGCTGCTATGAACATAGATGAGCATATGCTTTTGTTGTATGATTGGGCATCTCTTGGGTAGATTCCCAATAGTGGAATTGTTGGGTCCTGGGGTAGGTTGATCCCGAATTTCCTGAGAAACCGCCACACTGCTTTCCAAAGTGGTTGCACAAGTTTGCATTCCCACCAGCAATGGATGAGTGTACTCCTTACCCCACATCCTCTCCAGCAAAGGTTATTATTGGTGTTTTGGATTTTAGCCAATCTGACAGGTGTAAGATGATATCTCAAAGTTGTTTTGATTTGCATTTCCCTGATAGCTAGGGAGGTTGAGCATGACCTATTTTTTAAGCTTTATTTTTTTTTAAATCCAAATGAAATGCCACTACATGAAGCAGAATTATGTTCCGAAGAGGCTGAGTAAAAAGCAGTTCACCTAGCTCACCTCCTTGTGGATCCCAACTGTCTTTTGTGTTTTTCCTCACCCATCCTTAAAAAATCCTTCTCGATTTGCATTTCTCTGATAGCTGTGTATGTTGAGTATTTCCTTAAGTGTCTTTTAGCCCTTTGAAATTCATTTGTTGAGAATTCTCTTTTTTTTGGTCTGTACCCCATTTTTTAATTGGACTATTTGTTCTTTTGATGTCAAGTTTCTTGAATTCTTCGTATATTTTAGAGATCAGTGGAGTTCGTGAAGACCTTTTCCCAAGCTGTAGGCAAGCTGCTGTTTTGTGTTGTTGAATATATCCTTTGCTTTGCAGAAACTTCTCAGTCTCAGGAGGTTTCATTTATTAAATTTATTAGTTGTTGAGACATGTGTGGATATACATAGAAAGGTGAAAAAGACAAAATCTTTTGAGTAAATTGGAAGTCTGGTGTTCATGGGAGAGGATAGAAGAAGAGAGGGAGGGAATGGAGGGGAGTGGAGTAAAATGTACAGTTAAATAAAAACAATAACAAGTATAAAAATAAAGTGAATTATACCAAAAGAAAAGCAAAATTTGTTCTCAACCTGGCCCTTCCCCACAACTTCCTGTCAGCTTGTTGGTGATTCAACCTCCTGACTACAGGTGAATTTTATTTAATAAACACATTTTTGCATCAATAAACAAATGTTCCAGAGCATAAACAAAGGTAACACAACTTAAAAGAATATTCTACAATACACATGCTTTTGTGTTCTCTTGGAGTATGAAACACTGGTTTCTTTTTGCCAGGTTGGTCTTAAATCATATCAGAGAGTCTTTCAGTGAAACCATAACTGTCATTCCAATATTTACCAACTGAACACACTTTCTGGGCTAGATGATAACTTTAGCATATGTATCATTATTATCTATAGTGATAGTCCTCCTGAAATAACTTTCATTGTGCCTATGACACTATGAAAGTAAATCAGCATCACTAGATCACTCTAAGACTAATTATTTTCATGTCATGAAATTACCATGTAGTTGTTTAAACTCTGTAGTTTGCAATCAACTAGCATACCAACAGAATGTATGGATTATGGGCTTTGTGTACCTCCCCTTCCAATTAATCTTAGGGGAGAAAAATGACCCCATATACTGAAATTTTGTACAATAAACGTATGGAGTACAAGTACATTTTTTTTTACCATGAATGATGGTTATATTCTTACAAATTCTTTAACTCCTGTATTTATTGTTCTTAAGATAGATTTTCAAAACTGTAAGCACCATAGATACTGGAACTGTACAATAAAATCTTGTAGATGGTGGCTAAATGCTAGATACAAAACAGTGTAAATTGCCATTGGAATTTAGAACCTGTCAGGGATAATAAAATGTTCACGAGTTCTAATACAGTACAAAAAAAGGACTCAAACATGTATCAACTGTTTCCTCTAGAGAGAAAGTTGATGAGTTCAGTTTGGATGGGTGACACTGGTATATTTAGTTGTCTATACTCTCTCATCACTGTGCCTGGAACCCCCATTTCCTCATCCTGGTATGTTTCATGGGCTACCAATCTGACTATATGAAAACAGTGGAGTTAGTGCTTATTCCAATAATTACACAAGAAGGATCAGAGCCCATTCCTCTCCACCAAACCTAGTGTTCCTCCAGCTTACTTGTGTCTTCTAACATATTTGGGTTCCATCTATGCGATATTGACCAAAGCTGTGTGTTGAAAGGACTCGGAGAAAGAGTGAGAAATTTTAGCCTCATCAATGTACAACTTCTCACATTATGTAGGAATGCCTTACAGTCCACTAACCGGCAAAACTCCACAAATGTGGTACAAAGCATATGTTTAACAGTTCATTCGTTTTCAGCATAAGTATTTTAAAGAAGAAATGTTCACAGAATAATACAGTGCAGCGGTAAGTATCCATACTAAGGGCTAGCCCAGACCCCAAAGGAAGTCTCGCACCATTTATCTTCCAGTGATCCCCTTTGTGAGTCTTTTTCTTTATTCCACCCATTTTCACCATTTTAGTTCTCATATGCCAGTGCCTCCGCTTTTGTTAAGTTTTTGCTTGAAGATGATGTATTCTGAACACATACAGTATGTGCCACCCTAAAGGCTACCGGACTGTCACTTTTAGTTTTGTAAAACTTACACATTTAAATGTTTTTTAAAAGATATGGGGCAGTTAGAATTTAAACCTAAGATCCAAAAAGAGATAAGAAGCTTTCATTATCTACCTCTGAGTTCAAGAACTCTGGCACTTTAGATGCATGAGGATTCTACATCCCATTCCCAGTGTGTCTACAGTAAACAACACAGACAATCTGAGACCCATATCCCCTAATGCTCAGGAAGCAGCAGATTAGTATGGTTCACAGTCACACATTGATGTGATGTATACTATAAATTATAGAATGGCACCAGGTATGAATGAAAGAAATTACACATTTCTCTCTACCACAGTTTTTCAAAAGGTAAAGAAAAAGAAACCCTCTTTCTGTAGCAAATTTGTTTTTCCTAGGTTGAGTGGAAATCACAGAAACTTAAGCTTTAGATTCAGGGTCAACCATCCCGTGAATAGCCAGAATTGAGAAAAATTTGTAATTGACTGGTACCTGTGATTGGAGTCTCTTCTGAAGCACTCTCAGGTTTTTCCAGGATGCAGTTGTCACACATTGGACACCATTTGTTGACCGAGGTTTCTGTCCCACCTGGTCCCACAAACTGTTTAGTACCAAATAAATGCAGCGAGGTCTACATTAATCATAAATTAGTTGACCTAGTATTTCAGGTTTCTTATTAATTAATCCTTATAGCTTATATTAGCCCATAATTCTTGTCTATGCTAGCTACATGGCTTGGTACCTTTTTCGGCAAGGCAGTCACATCTTGCTTGTTCTATGTCTGACTTCCTCAGTATCTAGGTGACAACTGTAGACTGACTCTTTCCTCTTCCCAGAATTCTCCTGTTCTCATTGGCCCACTATACTTCCTGCCTGGTTACCCTGCCTATACTTCCTGCCTAGCTACTGGCCAATCAGCATTTTATTAAACAAGTAGAAGAAACATATCTTTACAGGGTAAAACCATTGTCCCACAGCACAGACCTATTGATTACTAAGAAAATCTTGCTTTGGTTCTAAGTTCAACCATCTTCAATCAAGTACAATATTTCTAAAGGAGCTGGAGTTTATTTTATAAAAAGGGTTCCTTCAAGCCTAGGAGTGTACCAAAGAGTAAAGATGAAATAGTGGTATGAAATTCTGGATCTTCAAGGACCTTCTCATTGACAGAAGACCTAGATGTGTGCTGAGAAGTTATCGTTATGGATATCGCAGCACTTCATCCTTGAGCTAATTGTCAACCGTATGTGATTCCTGCTCATGCAATAGCACAGGGTAAAAAGTGAAAATAGCAAGTGTATTCATTAGAATACAAGTCTGACCATGCAGAGCAGAATGTATAGTTATTTTCTACAGCTCCAGGCTGAACCTAAACATGGAAAGGACAGGAATATTTACATTACTAGCATTACTTGGTCCTCATTCCCTTCATGGGTTTCTATATAGAAGTATTTACATGCATGGTTTTACTCATCTATGGCAAGACATGTACTTGCATTTCTAAATCAGAGGTCTATGTTGTTTAAAGCTCAACAGATAATTTCTGAATTTCTCTGTTTTATTCTTTTGTGACATCATCTTTTATTTTTATCAAAGACTCATCATGGAGGTTCATGTTGCTACTTTCCTAAAGTTTGAGTATTAAGGACCACTCATCACATTGTTTTTATGTAGGTTCTGGAATTAAATTCAGATCCTCATGTTAACAAAGGAGGCATTTGTGGACTGAGATGCTTTCTTAGACTCATTCTGTAAAAATTTTAAATGATAGAAAGAAAAATTATGAGCAAGGAGTTTGATTGGATATGTGAGTTTGTCATGTATGTAGGCCCAGGTATCATGAAGACATTAGCATTCTAACACTAAACATGAGAAGGAAAATAAATATTGGTGTTATACCTTGGACCCAGAAAGTTATATTCATAAGGAGTTGAATGGATAACTCAGAATTGGAAGATGTACTGAAGTGTAGCCATGGACTTGGCTAAATGGGAGTAAGGAGGTTATTGCGTTCTCAGTCCATTCCCTTTCACATCATTCCTACTTGTGGGTTATAGGAAAAATTCTTACGTTCTTCTGTCTTAAAACTCAGTCTTTTCTCCATGTGATATATTCATCCATAATTCTTAGATATAGTGAGCACTTCTCTAATTATATTAAGGTGTAGGGGTCCAAGGCAGGACTGAGTTGGGTATACATTCTGTCTAAAAAATAACTACTTTCTGAGTTACAACAGGAATACCTACTTTCTGTTGCGATTATGGGTGTGTGACGTTCTCAGTAGAGATCCTTGAAAAAGAACTTATGAGCAGCAGTTCCTTAATGTTACAGCTGTGGATGAATTGGATATGTAAATTGCACCCTTGCAAATGTATAAGAAAATTTGTTTCACATCATAGAAATGACCTTTTGGGGCACGAGATAAGCTAAGAAATGTGAAGAGTCAGTGGGTTTACCCTGCTAAGCACGGTCTTCAGTATTCCAAAAATCTTAGAAATCTTTCCTCCAGCTCTTTTGTCTCAACAATGTTTCTGAAAGAGCAGACAGTGCAGGCATCATGTACTTCAGAGGTTTGTAAAACACTCGTGTTCAATATTAGCTATCTATGTATACGTCATTAGAGAATGTTTCATTGACAAGAGTAAAACACATTAGGGTAGGTACATGCGGTGGTTGCATGAAGTTTTTAAGTTCCAGTACCTATTTGTTATTAATAAGCATATAGAAATCTATTTGATACATAATGTGTAGTATAGAAATGTCTATTTTTCTCAAAGGATTGCAATTTGCTCAAAGAAAAATAGACCTTAACAATTATATTCTGGTGAATGTCAAACTGATCTTGTTTGGTTTTCAATGTACATGCTATCATCTGAACTCCATGAGAGATTCTTCTATTAGGTTGCTTCTATCAAGTATTGCTTAGAAACATTAAGTGTCCACAGGACTTTATTGGGGTAAAACAGATGTCAGCAAATTCATTGATCAGTGGCCCAAATCAACTGTCTCACTGGTCACTCATATGGACTATTGTTTTATATGCAACTAGCAAATATTAAAATAGAGGCACAATGAAGAAAATGAAACATTCTAAATCACAATGTCCTTAGTAGAGATGACGTCGTCTTGTCTTCAGCAACAAACTTTTAACAGTTACTGGAGGTAGACAATGACTCAGTGTATCTTTTAGTGTCAGTATCAGTGACAGAAACAATGGAATTTTGATCTGCTCAGTCTGAGATCAACATCAGAAAAATATTTCAATGCCATCTCTGATTTACATTGCTTATTGCCATGTCTGTTAGCTACTGTCTTGGTAAAGAAATTGAAGTGCTGAATCTCATGGACATTTACAGGAACTATGTATAGCCTGTGGAGAAAAATACAGGCCAAGTGGTGATAGCAAAATCTCTTACCTGAATCTTTTCTGCCAAGGGATTAGGAATAAGGTTTCAGGTGGCTAAATCTCAGATTCATATTCTACTTAGGATTCATGTGATGCTATCTCTATAAGCTCTATAAAGAGCTGAAGCCTCAATTCTGTATGGTCCTAAGAATACCTCACATTAGTGAACTTTTATAAGGATTAAACGAATCAGTGCCCATGGACTGAATTTTGAGGATTCTAGATAAGTATATTTAAGCAAATGCTAATCTCTTCCTCTACCTCATCTTCCTTCATTTACCATTATTATATACTCACACTTTAACCATGAAATAGTTTGTTTTTTGCTTTCTGGTTCTAGTAATTAACATGAAGGGGAAATAGATCATATGTGTAGGATGTGCATATAAGTTTTCAGTAAATTATATTCAGGTTATGACAGAAACAGGGAGAGAAGAAATCACGAGAATTTATGTTACAGATGCCAATGTATGCAATCCTCATCAGGAGCACAAGTTATCTTCAGTAACAAGGTAAGTATATAAAGGAGTCCTCCTTTCACCTATTTTTTATGGAGGGCTGCACAAATAATGACAAGAAAGAACCAAGACATTCTTGAATATGAAAAACTGAGACAACCAATAATATGCTTTCAGAGCAGCAAAGTTTAGTACCATAACTTAAACATTACTATATTGTCACCTTCCACATACATAATAAAGTATATTCAACCAGGAATGTCCAATTCAGATTAGAATAGTACAGATAATATTAGGAATGATGCCAAAGGAAATATTGTGGTACAACCTGACACTCTGCATAGGCAAATTATGAACCTGGTATCATGTGATGAAACATTTGTCTTAGAGTATACATTACCATCTCTCTCTATGCAGTGATTGTCTCTGTTGTTTCTTCTTTCCTTCTATTGTATGTGAGATTACCACACCTGGGTCCCAGCACATATGTCATGACCTGTAGGTTGGAACCATTGTCATAGAAGCTCCTGGAATGATATAGACTATTACCACTGCTGCTGGTTGTCTTCCAGAACTGGATGGAGACCCTATTGTTTATAATCCTCTGCATATTGTTTTCAGTACTTGGAGAGATAACTCTAAGAGTGAACTGGAAGTGTTCCCTCTGTGCCTAACTCTTAGATCACTGGAAGATGCTTCTAAATCTGCTGGGAAGAACTATCACTGAGCATCCTACTAAATTGGGTTTGGTACATGCTTCATGATGGGAATACTAAACAACAATGTGGTACAAGTGGTTAAGAATAAAACTAGATTAAAACAAATTCTGTTTTTATTGAAAATCGACTTTTTATATTATAAATTCTGATCACTGTTATCCTTCCTCCAAGTCTTCCAAATCCTCCTCATTTCTCCACTCACACAAATCCACAATATTTCTGTTTTCCTAACATTAGAAAACAAATAAATTACTAAAAACAAAACTCAAACAAAAACAAAATGTTATAAGATGAAAACCCTTCCAAAAATATCGTTGAGTTCAGTTTGTGTTGTTCCTCTACTGCTGGACATGTGACTCACCTTGAGTGTGGGTTGTAAACCTAGTAAGACTCCATTGGAGAAAACTAATTTTTCTCTGCAAACAGGATTAATTGAAATAGTTTCTGGGTTATAAATGGGGGCTTGTGTTCATGTCCTCTTTTAGCCCCGAGAGTTCATATGGCTTAGAACGTGCATTCTGCCACAGTCTCTGTGAGTTAATATGTTCACCAGCTCTGTTGTTTATTGAAGACCTTCTTTTCTTGATGTTTTTTTTTTTTTTATTGTACTGGCTCTTAAAGGCTTTCTACTTTCTCTTTTACAAAGTTCCCACAGCCCAGATCAGAGGGACTTGATGAGAAATAGCTCAGTGGAAAGTGCACTTGTTCTTATAGATGGTGCAGCTTCTTTTTCTAGGAACAAAATGGTGCTTTAGAGCCATCCATAAGTATAAATTCCACAGAATATAATACCATCTTCTGATCTCCTCAGGCATTAAGCACACATGTGGCTCACCGATATACCTGTGATGGATGCAAGCAAAAACACTCATACATGTAAAGTAAATTAAATAAAACTCAAAATCAGATTTCTTCATAGACCTAATGCCAACTCCCCATGTAGAAATCAGTGCTGTTATTGGCAACTCAGGCAACACCTGTGAATAAGATAATCACAGGTCTAAATAAAAAAATGAATTCCAATTGCCTTAGTAAATGAGTATGATGTGGAAGTAAGATACTTATAAGCATTTGAATTTATGTGAATAGATTATTACTGCAGTCAAGTAAACAACTCAAAGATGTAGCCAATATACATTTGAGCGATCTATGTTAGTATTGTTTGTGGTTTCCAGTTGGGAAGGTCTGCAGTGATTCTGCATCCGTTAGAGGGAAGCATCCTGTGAAAGAATGCTTTCTGCAGTAGTGGGCTTTCAGGATGAGGGGGCCAGTGCAGGGACTAAAACACATCACCAGTGTGGAATTGGGGAGAAGAGAACAAACCCTAGCCAGAGCATGTCTCATGATAAAAAGCTGTCTCTTTATGGACACTGGGTATGTTAGGAAGACACTAATGTGCCCATAGCAGAAGCCCCTGATTCTCAGAGGAATGTAACTTGAGCTTCAGTCTCTTTATTTCACACCTAGGTAATAGCACCATTTGTCATTTATCCTTAACTACTGAATCTTGGGAAAATCACAAGTATTGACATGTAGAAAAGAGAAAAGGCAAAAACATTACAAGACCAGATGAAATTTGCCTTCCCTGATTTGTGACATTAATAACTGGAGCATGAGGGTAGGATGCTAATAAGCTTGACTATGAGATGAGGTATTGTTAGATGCATATTAGTACAAAACCATCAAACATACAGAATCTGTTGAAAGCGGAATTAAGGAGGATCAAAAATAAAGAAAGTTATTAGGAAGATTCATAGATGTTTTATACATGTATCTGAACAGCTTATAGAATGTTTAAAAAGTCACCAACTCTACACAAAGAGCTGCAAGCAACTAATGATTGTTGAAGGTCAGGTAAATAGCTTTCCTTAAGGAAATACACACCAGTTGGTTGGATAATAGCAAATGTTGGATGTTGAAAACATATGTATCAGCAACAAGTAACACTCTGTATATATACATAAATATGCATATATACGCACATGTGATTAAATTTAATAAAATAAGTGGCCATGAAGAGAGTAGAGCAACATGGCAATGATGGAAAGGAGGAAAACAAAAGGAAACACACGCATTAAAAGATTTTAGAAGTCAACATTGTTTAAATATCTACTGCTGACTCATTTCTTCCACAATTTTAGCTCTCTTGAGACACCTTGTATTTAGCAAAGATTCACCACTGATCTCTGTCTTTGTGTCTTCCTAATGCTTGGATAGCAAGAAATATTCACTCCACATATTTTTATGTGCATTCTGTAAACAAGTTCCTTCTAGCATTTCATTATCCTCATTATGTAAAACTAAAAAAGATTGTATTGTGCTGGATAGAAAATATATTATTATAGAGAGGCTTCTTCTTGGGCTAAGGCATGAAGGCATTAGGCCTCTAAAAGTAAGCATCATATGGGAATACTTATTATGTATTCTATGTGTCATTGGTCTCAGAAGAGATATGTTCATACAGGAGTAGACTGAGTGAAAGAATCTAAAAATGTTTGAAAAGTATACATGCATTTGACAAAACGTCAATGAAAACCCATTCTTGAGGCATCATTCATTCTTATTGGCTTAGACAGAATGTTCTTTTATTCTTTTTTCTTTAAATTCAACCTGTTCCTCGTATGACTTAGTCTCACAATTTTTTGAAAACATCAAAAATTTCCATAATGATGTCAAGGTTTCAGAGTTCCAGGCATGACCATTAGAAGATTTTCTGAGTTAGTTAGGAATAACAATCTCACCTATGAAAGTTATTCTGAGTAATTAGGAGGATCACCTACTTTTATTGAGAGTACTGGCTTTGTGGTTCTCAGTAAAGAAACTAAATAAGATAGATTTACAAATGGAAAAAAAATAAAAAATAAAAAAATAAGTAAAAAATAAAAAGATTTACAAATGGCTTCTACATGTTGGCAAGGCTGCAATTGAATTGAATGAACATATATGTATATATAAATTTTCAATTGTAGAAATTAAGTATTGAAAAATTAATTTTTCTTTAAGCAAAACACCTCTTTCACACAGGAGATAAGCAAAGGAATGTGAAGAGTGAGTGGGCTTGCCCTGCTGAGTGTGGTCTTCAGTCCCTCCAGAAGGACTAGAACTCATTCCTCCAACTCTTTAGTTCTTGACAGCATGACATCAGATGTCTCTGGAAGCGCGGCCACTGCAGTCACCATGTGCTTCAGAGGATCTTCCCATGCTTGTAAAACACTGATGGTCACTTGCAGAAGGTCTTCCGACTAAACAGTCATAACAATATCTCATTAAAATAAGTGAAACACAGCAGGGCCAATATATATGGAGGTTGAATGAAGGTCATGAGCTCCTGTATTTTTTTTTCATGGTTTATTTTTTTACATTTAAAATTTCCATCTCCTCCCCTCCTCCTCCCCCTTCCCTCCCCTCCCCTCCACCCATACCCCCTCCCTCCCTCTCCAGGCCAAGGAGCCATCAGGGTTCCCTACTCTATGTTAAGACCAAGGTCCTTCCAACTCCCCCCAGGTCCAGGAAGGTGATCGACCAAGCTGAGAAGGCTCCCACAGAGCCCGTCCATGCAGAAGAATCAGAGCCCAGCGCCATTGTCTTCTTGGCTTCTCAGTCAGCCCCCACTGTTGGCCACATTCAGAGAGTCTGGTTTGGTCGCATGTTCCATCAGTCCCATTCCAACTGGAGTTGGTGATCTCCCATTAGTTCTGTCCCACCGTCTCCATGGGTGAACGCACCCCTCACGGTCCTGACTTTCTTTCTCATGTTCTCTCTCCTTCTGCTCCTCATCAGGACCTTGGGAGCTCAGTCCAGTGCTCCAATGTGGGGCTCAGTCATTTTCTTCATCTATCGCCAGGTGGAGGTTCTTGGCCGCGTCTCGCCCCACCCTCAAGTTCCCAATTTTTGCCTGGCGATCGTGTCTAGCTCCTGTATTTTTTTATTAAAAAGAATATATAAAATCTTTTTAACACATGATGTGCAATACAGGAATAATGATATTCTGTCACCAAACTATACCTTTTTTGTTTCAAATGGAATCGTTAGTTTTTTTTCTTTAACAATTATTTCTGATGAATGTCAAACTGATCATGTTTCACTGTACACTCTACTGTCCGTAGCAAAGGTAAGATTATTCTGCTTGATTACTTCACTTGTCCCTGGGAAATCAGATTTACATGAGCACTATAGGTTTCTGTGGGACTTCACTGACATAAAACAGATGACTACTCTGTCCAAGGTCAGTGGCCCAAATCATTTTTACACTGATGAAACCGTTGCTATTTCATACACGTACCTGTGCTCTATATATCATTAGGGGATATTAAAATAGAAGTGCAATGAAAGAAGACATTCAGATTCATAATGCCCTCAGTATAAGATGACTTCTTGCTTCTAGTATAGCATCCCATTTTTTTTTTTTTTTTTTTTACGGGACCAGAAAAAAGCAATGACACAGTGTTGCATTTAACCCCAGCATGAGATGCTGACCTTATAAATATGCATTCACTGCCAGAAACCATACGAATATAATGATGCCATGTCTGTTAGATACTGTTCTGGTAATGCAATAACAAATGAAATGGTGAGGGAATCTCACAGACACTTAACAAGAGACATGGAAGGCATGTGAAGGAAAGGCACAGTCTAAATGTTGATAGTAAAATCCTTTACATGAAACTTTCTCCCCTAGGTATTAGAATTGAATGTCTGAAGTGAATGAATTTCAGATTCATATCCTTTCTTAGGATTCAGGTGGTATCATCTCTACATAAGCTTTTAGAGCCTCAGATTTTTATAGTCCTAATAATGCTATATATAAGAATATTTTGTGAGGCTTAAATTAATCAATGTTAATAGACTGCCTTTTGAAGATTCTAGATAAGTAGATCTGAACAAATGTTCACCTCTTCCCATACCTCTTGTTTCTTGAATTCCCATTATTGTACTCACACTTATTCCTGAGAAGAGTTTGTGTCTGGTACTAATAGTGAACATGAAGGAGAAACAGACTATAGGTGTGAGACAGCACACATTCAAAGTTTGGTGCAAATAATTTTCATGTTGTTCATTACAGAGACTCAAAGTAAAGATGTTATAAGTGCTAAGACATGTAGTCCTCATCATCGCAAAGGTTATCATCAAGAGTAATGCAAATTATGCAAAGAAACCCCCATTTCAGCTCACATTCACTTGAGATGCAAGATGAGGCTGAGTGGTTGTGGAGGTCTTCACAAATAATGAAGAAACAGAAGTACAACCAAGAGAGTCTTTCAAATGAAAAAGAACTGAATCATTGTCATTAAGTAATATGCTTCCAGAGGAGATATTACTATTGTCCCATAAAGACTGCTGTATCTGCAGCTTTTCCACAAACACATAAATGTATAGTCAACCAGGAAACTCCAAGTTATATTAAAGCTTCTCAGGACATAATAAAAATAACCACACAGGATATGTGCTGTGGAAACATGGTGCTCTGAATAGTGAGTTTATTACCATGCTATGATACGAACAAGTCTTTGTCTTAGAGTGAAATTATTAACCATATGTTATGATTGTTGATTCTTCTTCCCTTCTCTTGTCTCTGAGATTATCACACCTGCTGTTGCCCCAGAAACCACACAACACAAACATGCTGTACATTACTTCAGTTGAATTGGGAAAAAAAAAAAAAACAGGAGAAAACCTCTTTTCTTTGGTGAACTTGCTCACTGTTTCCTGGAGCAGAAATAGAGGCAGTGTGGCAGGTGCTTAACATCAGGTTCTGTGTCCAGGTTTCCCCACAATTTCTGGAAGAAATGCAAAGGTTTCCTTATTTGGGATAAATATTGAATAAATACAGTTATGACCACTTCAGTAATGAATTTTATAAAAATTATTTTAACAAATGATAAGTAAAAACAAAGGAATGAAGCAAACACACTTTGTCTGCATTTTCTGCCCTTTGGATAAGTAATATAATTTTCTACCTTACAATGCTCTAACCTTCTTTAGTATTCTCCTGTTGTTGGGAAATTAAAGAAAAAAATACTCTAAAATTTAAGGTTCAAATATCACTTTTTTAATTTTGAGGTGAGTGCTATAAACTACTGCATGCATATCCATAGTTAAAAATATCTGGTCCTTTTGGCACAGAATTGTCTAATTCTTTTATCCAGTCATTGCTAAGTTAAATATTTATCCTTAATTATTTAAGTACATGATAAAAAATAATGACATCTTGAATTTTGCAATAAAATGTATGGAGCTAGAAAACATTATTTTGAGTGAGGTAACCCAGACCCAGAACCACAATTATCACATGTACTCACTCACAGGTGGTTTTTTTAAACATAAAGCAAAGAAAACCAGCCGACAAACCACAATCCCAGAGAACATAGACAACAATGAGGACACTAAGAGAGACTTCCATAGATCTAATATACATGGGAAGGAGAAAAAGACAAGATCTCCTGAGTAAATTGGGAACATGGAGACCTTGGAGGAGGGTTGAAGGGATCAGGGGAGAAGTAGGGAGGGGAGCAGAGAAAAGTGTAAAGCTCAATAAATATCAATAAAAAATACAAAAATAAAAAGTAGGATATAATCCTATTAATGATTATTAAAATAATCATAAAATTCTAAGGAAATATTTACCAATGAAGAAAGGAAGGTTTTAAAAAGTGTTTATAAATATCTATACACTAGCCTATAGAGCATTGGTTCTCAATCTTCCTAATGCTGTGACCTTTTAGTCCAGATCCTCATGTTGTGCTGATCCCTAGCCATAACATTATTTTTGTGGCCACTTTCTAAATGTAGGTTTGCTGCTGTTATGAACCTCAATGTAAATATCTGTATGCAGGGTATCTGATATCCTTACCCTTGTGAAAAGACCATTGCAATCCCAAAGGAGACATGCCCCACAGGCTGAGGACCACTGCAATATTAGACTATATTTACTGAATGACTTCATTAGTTCAAATGAATATTTTTAATACTGGCAATCAGTAAATTTGTAGAAGTGTAATGGATTCCTATATAGAGTGCAGAGGTGAATATGGAATGAAAGAAAGTGAGTAAGAAAGCTAGTGAGTGAGAACGGCAAGCGGGAGGTCTAGTCACCGAAATCTAACGTCATATGCTTCATGTTTTTAAATCTGCACTGAGGGTTCTTTGTTTTTAACCTCATTGATTGGTCCTAATCCAATCAACTATACCCACTATAAATACAGAATAAATTTTCATTTTAAGCCTGTCCTCCAAGTTAAATTATACATTCCTCCCTAGAAAATTAAAAACAATTCAATTCTCAGCATTTGTATGTCTCTGAGTAACTATTTTTTTTCGTTTTTACATGGTTTTTCCATAGTTTAGTTTTACCCTATTTTCACAATTCATTACAAGATATTTTTTTCTACAGCAGATATCTACAGACTACTAAGTGCAAACACCCTTCTCGGCAGCACCCCTTCATAAAAGACAGGGTTTCACAGTGTATTTAAACAATGATTTTGGACTACATTTCAAAAATATGTTGCTGATCTGGGATTTCTCTCTGTATGCTATGAATTTGCTTTATTGTCATGGGTTAATAAAAATCTGCTTTTGGCCAGTGGCTTAACAGAGTAAAGCCCGACAGGGAATCTGAAAAAAGATGGAGTGAGGGAGGGAAGGAGGGAGGGAGGGAGGGAGGGAGGGAGGAAGAGAGAGAGAGAGAGAGAGAGAGAGAGAGAGAGAGAGAGAGAGAGAGAGAGAGAGAGAGAGAGAAGGCAGAGTCAGAGAGACACCTTGTAGCTGCCAGAGGAGATAGACAAGCACCAAATCCTTGCGGGTGAACCCTGAGCCTCACGGTAATACACAGAATCATAGAAATGGGTTAATTCAAGATGTAAGAGGTAGCTAGAACTATACTTAAGCTATTGGCCAAACAGTATTGCAATTAATATAATTTCTGTGTGCTTATTTTAGGTCTGGGTGGCCAGGAAATGAACAAACATCCTCAGCATACATGTTGTTGTTGTTTTTTTTTAAACAAATAGTTAGTTGATAAAAATTGAACATTTACTGCTTTTTTTTTTATAATTCTAAGTTTTCATGAAACTTACCAATCTCCTTGCTCATGTAATCAGGTCTGTTTTTTACATATTAAATGTTGCGTTGCAATTTGATTCATGATCGGTTACGTTTTATAAGTAGAATTTTCTAATTGCTCCTTCATAATAGAAACCTAAAGGGAGTATACGACCTACAAAATCGATGAACACTTTTGAGGCAAGATCGTGGGTGTAGTGTGACAGTTCAACACCACATCGGTAGGCTTCCAGTGGACACCAGGAAATTTAGTGAAGAGGTCACCTGCTCCCAAAGGAGCAGGTCTGACACTACCAGCAAAAGGAGTGTCCTGTCTATAAGGAGAAATGATACTAAGATCACCTAGTCAAATGAAGTTGTGTATGTGACATTGTGTAAGATACACTGTTCAGAGTTTCATGTGCTAAAATATTTGATTTGTACAGAAAGAGTTTGGAATAACAGTCCAGTGAGAAAACAAGTTAATATTTGTGTTTCTCCTATCCACAGGTTGAGAAGTAGAAGAATTCTCTCAGCTCAGACTTGCCTCATCAGAGTTTTGCAACTCAATAAAATTTTAGTTGAGATTCAAGCCATTCTCTGTGTTTTTTAAAGGACTGGGAATTTAAATTCATTTTTAACTTCATTAAACAAATTTTAATTAGTTTGTTAATTAATTTCTCTTGCAGATATCACTGAAACTTAAGGTGACTTGTTAAAACTGGCCTTCTTTTCCATTTGCCATTTATCTCACATAATTAATTGGTTAAGTTCCAAATCTACTGTCATTGTCTAATTAAGGTTGCAGAACCTAATTCCTCCTTAGGTGGATTATGTAATAAAAGAAATATCCAAACTCTCTCACACCAATTGTGACTGCCACAATTAGACTATTGAATCCTATGTTTTCAATTAAGTTCAACTTCTCAATTTCAGCAACTGGGTCATCTTCATTGTCTTGTTTCTTGCTTTATAGAAACCATAGAAGCTTATTTTATGGGCTTACAGATCTACCTGTCTGCTCATGGATCTTTTTGTCCAAAAGCATCAAGAAATCTCATGGTGACTAGCCCCTGTGGTTGGAATCCAGGAAGTTGTATTGTTGATAGATTTTCCCTAGTGCTATAATCGGAGTCTAAGGTTTTCATTTCTATATAAATGTACATTGGATGGAGAGATTAAAAAGAATTGGGAATCTTTTGATTTTGGTATTATCCCAGTTTTTCTTGGTCTTTTTTGTGTGGTTTTCTAAAATACCATGTATACACAAAGACAGAGTTCAGGATACAACCTTCTTGTCATTTTTAGGAATTTTTTACTTGTTTTTAAGAGGTTGCTGTATTTCCTTGAATCTAATAAATCAGGGTAGCATAGCTAGAGTGTGAGCCAGGACCTTACTGTGACTATCACACCAGGACTAGGATTAAAGCACATGTTAACATACCAGGTGTCTGTCTATACTTTGATTTTAGATATCAAACTTGTCTTCAAGATGACAGGAAAGCAGTTTATCCAAAGATCTATCCTCTCAGACTGATGGTGATGATATAAAGATTGCTCAGATTGTTGAATTCTATGATTTTCACAATTGTAGGAAATGCTTTAAGTTTGTTGTTAATTTATTTTATTCTATTTGTGACATTTTTTAGAATATGTACATTCCATATTCTATTGAGCCAACTGCATAAGGACAGGTTGGCCCAGAGGCAGGAAAGCTCAGGCTTTGTGATGGAGCACTTGCTTTTTGGATTCTAAATATTCTCTCTGATCTTACTTTGGTTGGGTTTCATCTTTGTCTCCTCATTTGTGGTGTCAAAACCTTGTGACCTCATCTGAGATAGGTTTTCTGTTATGGAAGTTAGGAAGTGAACCCACTCAGAGAAAACTCCTCAGTTTTCTCTGAGATTAAGCCTCCCATCTTAGGAGGCAGTTTTTTTTTAATTTTATTTTTATTAATGTCAGCTGTTAAAAACAGAGGTTCTAGCCATAAATAAAGGACATCGAGCCTATAATTCGTAAAAAAATCCTAGAGAAGCTATATAAGAAGGTGAACCCAAAGAAAAACATATAGTTATCCTCCTGGATGCTGGAAGTAGACAAGATTGCCGGACAAAAAATGGGAACATGGGGGGGGGGGGGGAGGGGGGGGGGGGGAGGGATGGGGAGAGAAAAGTGTTAAGTCGAGGATGGGAAGAGCTTGGGGGAATAGGATGGTTGGGATATAGGAAGGGCGGATATGGGAACAAGGAATTATATAAAAAAAACAGAGGTTGTGAAAGAATAGGTGTTCTAACAAACAGAAACATTCCATCCTGCAGGAAAGTTCATTATGCACCAGGGGGAAAACCTAGATATATTCAGAAAGTACCTTCACTTGACTAAATTAATTGGTCTATTTAATTCCACACACATATAAACTGTAATAATGATGAGATATGTTCTCTGATATGCTATACTGCAAGGAGAAAGTAGAGATCATTTGATCCTAGAAGAGGCAGACATGAACTTATTTGCTTGAAAAAGGAATTAAAAAGAGAGACATCACTTGTGCTTCATGGAAGCCTCAGAGACCAATTATTGCGTGGAACATTCTGAGATCAAGGAGGGTTCTAACAATTTGGGCTTTGTCTAAGTTTTATAGTGTGCCCCATGTTTCCAGGTTTTGCTGCATATATAAATAAGTCTTTGCTCTTCCCCCCTTTCACCTTGTTCATCTTGACTTTTTGCAAGAAAGTTCTCTTAGAACAGGAAGCAAACTCCTCAAAATTCTTCAGAAATCCCTGAAACTGAAGAGACTCATTAAGCCTCTCCATTCTCAAAAGCACAATATGCAGTAATGATGGCTAATATCATTCTAAGGTGAGTCGAGCTACTAAGATGGGATAGAGACCCCGGGAGCAGCCTGGAAGAACCAAGACAGTGCCCAAAAGCTTAGAACTAGCAGTGACCATCTAGACAGCATAGAAGTAAAGACCAACTGAGTTGTCCAGAAAAGGATCAGACCAACTGAGCCACTGGGAAAGGACAACCTATCTCCTGTTGAGTTATGTGTTGGCTGTGTATTGTGCCCCTGGCTTGCAGCCTCCTTAGGTGTCACACATGTCAGGGTGCAACTTGGTGATGAATCAGACTTTGGGCCATTTCTACTCTTGTGCTTCTCACCCATATTATTATAAAACCACAATAAACTTCACTGACTCACCACAGTGAGCTTAGGAAATTTCTATAATTTGGTCTCTCATGGAATCTCTATCTGGGAAGAAAGCACATGTATGTGTGTAGTGTTTCCCCAGGACTCCACATTCTCATAATATATTGCCACCTAAATAGGAATTCTCCAACCAAAAAATGACTTGGGGAACCATGTCTGTGTGGTTCTAAGGTTAGCCCTGCACTCAAGTGAGTGCGCAGCTCAATGAAGAGCTTTCATGCCATACCATGAAATTGAAAGAACACAATAAGGAAATACAGAGAGCTAGGAAGAAGGAAAAAAACAGGAAGAAATGTTGTAATATAATCTCATTGCATTTGCATATATGATATGTATGTGTTTATATATGTGTGTGTAATGTGTTTAATGTTACTATAACAATTGTACAGCCTGTGATGAGAGTTTGAGAAAGTGTTCATTGTCTGTCATTTGCTACCATAAACATCCATTTTCTTGGCAGAATGAATCCATTGATTACTGGGAAACTCTTGCTCTGGTTCTAATATGATAAGTCATCGTCAGTCAGTCTAACACATACAAGTACTCTCTTCACTTTTGCAAACTAAACTTACTTGTGAAAAATATTTGATATTAATGTCATAATACCATTACTAAATTCTACATAAAATGCACAAGGAACATGGACAAATCATCTTTTTGAATTTCACATTTTCAAATAGTCAATATTTATTTTTGAATAACATATGCGTTAAGCCTAGGAATGCATCAAAAGGTAGAGATTCAATGGAGCTTTGAAGGCCTGGATTATTAAAGGCCTTCTCTATGACAGAAGATAAGGCTTTCAGCTCAGCAGTTGTTGTTATGAACATCTCGGCACTTCAAGACCTTGAGAAAGTTGTCAACTTTATGTGTATCCCTGCGCACGCAGCGGCCCAGGGTGTAAAAAGCGATGTTACGAGTGTCTTCATTAGACGACTGCAAATCTGACCATCCATACCAGAAACTGTTTTCATTTTCAACAGCTCCAGGCTGAATCTAAACATAGAAATGAGAGGGATTATTTACAAATATTATTAATTGATAGTAATACCTTCTTGTACATAAATATATATATGTATATATATTTGTGTGTGTGCACATGTGTTTGTGTTTGTGTGTGTGTGTTTGTGTGTGTGTATGTATACGAATGGGGTACACATTTGAACCATTTATGCACCAGCATTTGTGGAACAGAATCAGTGTTGTTTAAACTTCAACAATTGACTTTTATATTTCACAATTTTTTTTTGTGGCATCTTCTCTTATGTTAGTAGACACTCACAAGTGATTTCCATCTTTCTGCCTGCCTAATGTTTAGATACTACAGAGTACTCAGTACATCTCTTTACTTTGATGTGGAGTCTGAGATCAAATTCCTGGCTACCAAAGAAGACATTTATAGACTGAGTCTTTCTTTAGCCTCATTCTAAAAAACGGACACAGATTTATTAAACTAAAGGAAAATTTATTAGTATAGAATAAATCATATATTATCTTGAAGGCATTAGGCCTCGTAAAGTAAATATCATTCATGAATACATATTTTCTGATGTATCATTGGTACCAGAAGAGGTATATCCATGTAAAAGAAGACTGAGTGATCAAGAAACTGGAAGATGTTTTTCATGGTGTATATGCATTTAACCAAAGGACAATATAAAGGCTGATGTCTTCTCAGCTTATTCTTGGTGGCACCATTAATACTTGTGGATTTTAGGAGAATGTTCTTTTAACCTTCTATCTTTAAACTCAATCTATTCTTCATAGGATGTATTCTTTCAAACTCATGAATATATCAAACATTTTCAAAACTGTTAATGTTTAGTTCCAAGACTATTATCATTGTTTCTGAGTTATTCAAAAATAGCCAGACCACCAGTGAAAGCTACTCTCTGAATTACTATGAGGACCAGATATTTTCTATTGAGAGTACTACTGTGCGTGGTTCTCAGTATAGAAAATGAAGAATATAAAATCTACAAATGGCAAATGGCCTCTCTTTTTTGGCAAGGCTGTAAGTGAATTGGATATATATATATATATATATATATATATATATATATATATATGTGTGTGTGTGTGTGTGTGTGTGTGTGTGTATCCCAGAAATGAAGTATTGAAATATTCACTTTTTATTAAACAAATCAACCTTTCACATAGGTTATAAACAAAGAAATGTGAAGGGTGAGTGGGCTTACCCTGCTGAGTATGGTCTGTAATCCCTCCAGAAGGCCTAGAATTCGTTCCTCCAATTCCTTGGTTCTTGATATCATAACATCAGGTGCATCCGGAAGCGCAGCCACTGCAACTGCCATGTGCTTCAGAGGATCTTCCCAGGCTTGTAGAATACTGATGGTCACTTTCAGAAGGTCTTCCGACTAAATGATCATGAAGAGGATTTCATTAAAATAAGTGAAACACAGCAGGGTTAATACATGTGGTGAGTGACTGAAGGTTATGAGCTTGAGTATTGATTTATTATTAATAGGAATATAGAAACCCTTATTAGCATCCGATGTGTATTCTAGAAATGACATTCTATCACAGAATTACAATTTTCTCAAATTGAATTGATTTGCCTTAACAATAACTTCTGGGAAATGTGAAACTGTTCATGTTTTGTTTTCACTGAGTTTTACCATCTGAAGTCCAGGTGAGCCTCGGTTCTTTATGGTCTTAATAATATCACATAATAGAGAACTTTTCTAAGGACTAAATGAATCCATGACCACAGACTGCTTTGGGGGCTTCACTATAAGAAGATCTGAGGAAATGTTGATCACTTCCTGTACCTTTTCATCCTTCAATTGCAATATACTCACATTTTATTTATTAGAGGAGTGTGTGTATGTTACTAATTCTGGTAGTAAATATGAAGAAGAAATACATTACATGTGTAAGAGGCGTACACATAATAAATTTTGTGTAAATCATATTCAGAAGTTTTAAGACAAAGATTAGAGTCAATGGGTAATTTCAAACTCATATTAAAGCTTCCCAGATAATATTATGGATAACCCCACAGACAATATGTTTTTAAAACATATTGTTTAAAACATATGTTTTAAAACATGGTGCTCTAGATGATCAATTTGTTAACCTGCTAGAGAGAAATTATCAACCATATTATGCCATTGTCTGTTTGTTGCTTCTTCTTTCCTTCTCTTGGCTCCGAGATTGTCACATGTGCCATGGCCCCAGTAACCACACACAGCAGATCTACCTTATATATTACATCGCTTGTTTTGGTCACAATCAGGGAGGAAACCTACTTTTGTTTGGTGGACTTGTTCTCTGTTTTCTGGAGCAGGGATAGCAGCAGTGTGGCATGTGCTTATCATCCGGCTCTGTTTCCAAACACTCCTACCAAACTTCATATTCTGGAAGAAATTGAAAGGTCTGATTTCTTAGCATTAAACATTGAACAAATACATTTATAACCACATCAGTAACAGATTTTATAGATGTAAATGTCTTAGCAAATGATAAATATATAGAAATTGAAACAGAGGAATGAAGAGTGCCTACATTTTCTGTCCATGGGAGAATCAATCTAATATTTTACCCACCAATATCCTTCCCCTCTTTGTTATTCTATTGCCATTTTGCCCTTCCTAAATGGGATTGTTTAAAAAAAGCACTGAGTAACACACATACTGTTTCACCAAACATTTAAGCATCACTTTTTCTATTTATGGAGATGCGTGTCATACAATAGCACATGTATGTTCATAATTACGGTCCCATTGACACTCAGTAGTCCATTTCCTTTAAACAAATATTGTAAAATAAGTACTTACTTTAAGTATCCATTTAAGTTATAAAGGTAGTATGCAATTGTATTGATGGTTCCAAAAGGAATCATAAAAATCTAGACATATTCTAAAGATATATTTATCAGTGAGTGAATGAAAAATTAAAATATATCTATCTACATATATCATATATATATAATCAGTCAATTGAAGACTCTATTTACTTAAAGAATTTATTATCTATAGTGTATTTTTAATACTAGTAATCACTAAATTTGTAAAAGTTTAATTAATGTCTAGGAATATTGTACAATTAAAAACTTTGGATATAGATTTTAGAATGACAGAAATGCTTGTGAGTGAAAATCACAAGGGTGAGGTATATTCATTGTAATTCTGAAAATATAGGCTCTGTATTCCAAACTTGCACTGAATTCATTTTTTTCTACTATCAACTCGCCCTAGTCAAATCTAGCATATTCTTTTTTTGAAAACCAGCCTGTACTTTGCCCTGAGACTCTTATCCTGGAAGTTGGAAAACAACTATTTCTTTTTATTGATTTTTATTGAGCTCTACCTTTTTCTCAGTTCCCCTCCCTGCCTTTCTGCTCCCCTTCAACCCTACCCCCAAAGTCCCTATGCTCCCAATTTACTCAGGAGATCTTGTCTTTTTCTACTTCTTATGTAGATTAGCTATGTAAGTCTCTAGTAGTGCCCTCATTGTTGTCTAATTTCTCTGGGATTGTGATTTGTGGGCTGGTTTTCTTTGCTTCATGTTTAAAAACCACTTATGAGTGACTACATGTGATAACTGTCTTTCTGTGTCTGGGTTAACTCACCCAAAATGATGTTTTCTAGCTCCCCCCATTTTCTTGCAAAATTCAAGATGTCGTTATTTTTTTCTGCTGTGTAGTGCTCCATTGTGTAAATGTACCAGATTTTTCTTATCCATTCTTTGGTCAAGGGGTATTCTAAGCATGTGGGGGTGTTCTGAATAGCTATTTCTTTCTGTTTAACATGGTTTACTGTAGTTTAGTTCAAATCCACTCATGGAATTCATTACAAAACAATTCTCCTATGCCAGATATCTATAGAGTGCAAAGTGAAAGTACCCGTGAAGATAGGACCCCTTCAGAAAGACAGGAGTTCAAATGGCCCTGATCCATGTATTTTATACTTTATATCTAATTAAATGTCTTGAAAAAATTGTTAAAAATTGAAGTTACTACATCTTTTACAAATTTAAGTTTTCATGAAGCAATTGTCTCTTGCTCATGTTTCAATGTTAACTGAAATTTTTAATTTTTTAATATTAAAATCTTTAATGAAATATATTTAAATTTCACCATCGAATATATATGTTTTGAAACCTGATTCATAATAAGTTACTGTTTCATTAGTTGAGTTTTCTGATTGTCCCATCAGAGAAGATCCAGTACTTACGAAGTCAGTGAAGACTTTTGAGGCCAGATCGTGGGTGTAGTGAGATAGTTCAACCACACGTTGGTATAGGCTTCCAGTGGACAAACGGGGACTCGGTGAGGAGGACACATGCTCCCAAAGAAGCAGATTTGACATTGCCAGCAAAAGGAATGTCCCAGCTAGAAAAAGAAATGAAAATGAGATGATCTACTCAATGGAGAATATATTAGTGGCACTATATAAGCTGCAAGTCGGTTCTGAAGTCTCTGTGCTACAACACTTGAGTTTATATACATGAAATCTGGGACAAGTAGTCCAAAGTGGAAGCACAGGTAAACAGTAATGTTTCCCAAAACCACAGATTGTGAGGTAAGAGAATCACTTTGGCTTTTGCTTGCCCCTGTAGAGTTTCTAAAATTTGCAAATATTTTGAGATGAAATTACTTTTGAAAAAGAGATTTTTAAGCCATTTTTCTAGTATTTTTAATGTTTGGTAATTTGTGTTAATTTTTCATCTCATTAAAGTCAATTTTCATGCAAATATCCTTGAATATTAAGATAACTTTTAAAAACAAACATGCTTTACTTTTCACCATTTATTTGCATGTAACAAATTGGTAAAGTCACAAACCTACTCTCTTTGTTAAATGATGTGCCAAAATTTAACTGTTCCTCAGGTGGATTTTTTTTTAGGAAAAAAACATCCAAACCCTGACAATCCATTATTTACTTTCTCCTTCTGTGACTGACACAAGTATGCCATTGAGCTTCTGTTTTCAGAAAGGTCCAACTTCTCAATTTCAGCTATTTTGTAATTTTTGTACTATTTTTATTTTGTTTTAGAAAGTGTCCTGTGCAGTGGATGATTGGTAAAAGTGCCCGTCAGAAGCCAGTATCACGCTTTACTGTTATTGCTATGTCAAGAAAATAAGAATAAACAAAGTTAAAGTGATATATAAGTATATGGACAATTCTTGTCATACACTTTAACAGAGGAATTCCCCGAGGTTAATTCAGCAACTGGTTTCACAAATTAATTCTCAGCACATTGTTGACCTGATGCCAGGTGAGTAATAAAATGCATGTTTCCCAAATATTACAACACCAATAACTCCAACGAATGCATTCTACCCGAACCCATTTTCACAAAATAATACGCTAATAGAGTAGAGAAACATTAAAGAATTACTACTTACAGAAGGACAGTTGAGCCAGCGACAGCTGCATCTCTGAGAAGGTCTGCTGCAGTGTAGACTACAGCACAAGAAAGCTTCTGCACCTGAATGCTGTCTTCTCGCAGTTCACCTCCTCTTATATATACTAACAGAAGCTCCCTACTTTTGACCATTTAAGTCTAAGTGCAGAAGGAAGCAGTGTCTGTTGACTAGGTAAAAGTTTCAAGATTGTATCAACGTAAGAAGTACTTACTCTTGTCACAGTTCTGTCTCTGTATGTATTATTTTTGCTTTTGGCAACAATGTTCAGGGATCCAATTATTTTGGAAATCACAAATGTCATTTCAATTCATTAATGACGCAGAATCATGTCATGGAAGGAAATATACTTATTTCCTCTTAATTTTTCTCTAGATCAGAGTTATATACTCTTTCTGTCATGTCGTCTATAAAGTTGCACACATTTTCCAGGTGGTGACAAATGCTTTTCCTCAGTCATCTTTGAAGTTTTGGGCCAGGATGCCATAGAAACAGTTAATTATTCCCAACATTTTATTAAAACATGAATTTATTGATGTATCCTCCAAACTCAAACGACTTTCTTCTTACAGAGTAGATACTTCCTCAGAGTTAAGTAAGCAGAAATACAAATGTTCAAAGGACACTTTTAATGCTTTCAGTTAACTTGAAAGTATCTAGTGGGATGCTTATCAAATATGATTGGTACCTTCTATTCAATCTTTAATTTTTATTTTGCTTCCTTTCCTCACAGTTTTAAAATAACAAGCCATAAAGAGGATAGCATTATATCATGAAAAGTTTGCATACAGTGAGTGACCAACTTCAGAACAATGTATAATGCTCTTGATGTTGAGAATCTATAAGTACCCAGAAGTATTGTATCAAGGTACAATAGAGGAAGAAGAAATCTCATGTGTTAACGAGAATGGAGAACTGGAAGAGATTAACTTAGCCGGGGTGAGAAACTACTATATTTGGCTGTCCATTCTTTGTACTCAGTTGCCTGAGACCTCTATGTTATGCTGTCATCTGGTATAGCACTGAGAAAATAAAATCAGTTGAAGTGTCATACATAGATCATTAAGGTAGTTAGTAAAGCCATGGCCATTTCTTTTCTGCTATACTTATTGCCCCAATAACTACCTTATGGATTCTGATAGGTACTAGATGGTTTGGTAGGCTCTTTATTGTCCAAGATTTCAGCTCAAATTGACCAAGGATGAGTCAGCAATTTCAACTTACCGTTTTCCCATTTCTCCCAGTAATACACGTCCCACTTACAGTTCAAACTCAAGGTTATCTCTTAACATATGATGTCAGTGTATCTCTTTCGCCTTTAGTGTACTGACGTCAAAGGGGAAAGTGCACAGAGATGCAGAACTAACCTTGAATAGCCTTTATCGTCTCAACACAAATCCCTTATGATTTGCCTTCCAATGACTCCCTTTATGAATCTTTTCCTTTTTTCCCTGTCATCTTCTTTTCTTTTATATACTTAACAATCTAAAAACTTCTCCCATAGTACCTGTCATCTTGCTTGTGTTCCAGTGTGGGTGAATATATTCTGTGCACAGATAGTGTGCCCCACCTGTTGTCTAACTGAACATCGGCTTTTTCACTGACACATTTTAATGTATCTATCAGCTATGCAGTAGTGAGGGTGGATAACTGACATTCAAAAAGAGATAAGAAATTTTTATTATCTCCCTATTAAGGACTGAACTATACAAATCCAGGATGGGTCAATTTTCTACATTCCACAATTTTTTTATCCTATAATAGCAAACAGGAACAACCTTAATCTCACAGCATTTGCCCCCAGAAAATGTCAGTTAATATTATTCATAGTTTCATTTTGGTATGACCTATAATGTGCACTGTATATTTTATAATATGTTGGATGTCTGGAGATAAGGGTGGAAGTAGAAAATCATAAACTCTTCTATAAATTAAGCCAAGAGGCCTCTGTGGTTGAAATATAGGACATTTAGGCAGCTCATGTGTCAGAGAGTGTTTGGTGCTGGTAAACTTTCCCAGGTGCTATGATAAAGGCAGAGACTGGATGAAGAGGTCAAAAGAAGTAGAGATCTCCTTTGTTTTGATACAGTTTCTATTCTTTTTAATGTCTTTTGATATGTATGTGTTTTATCTTTGCCTTCTCATGTTTGATGTCAAAACCATGTGGGCTCATCTGAGTTCAGTTGTTTGTTATGGAAGTTAGGAAGAGAACCCTTTGTTGTAACAATTTCCTCTGAGATTAAACCTCCTATCTTGGAGGGAAGCTTCTTATGATGTCAGATGTTAAAATGGAAGGAGGTGAAACAAAATGGGTTTTAATGGGGGGGAAACATCTCTCCATTCTGCAGGAGAATTCGTTATGTTCAGGAAATAAATATTCAAGGGCTTCCAAACATGAACCTGGTCAAATTAATTAGGAACCTCTTTCCAAACATGTATACACTGTAAGAAATTCTGATGAACACTCTCTGACACAATGAACTGCCTAAATGGCTGTCAGAACCCTGCAATGCCTGGAAGAAAGAATATTGTTTACTTGGAAGAGGTTCACATGAGCTGAGTTGCTTGGAATAAAGAATAACAGAAGTTAGTTGAGGTTCCTGGAAGAACTGGAGGTCAAAGAGGCTGCCTAGAATGGTGACTCTCCAACCAGTCATTTCCTGCAAACTACAAAGTGTGCTCCAGCAGATTACCAGGTTTCTTGAACTGTGAGCCATGGATGGATGGGGTTTGAACGATGTGTGAATATTTCCAAGTTTGTGTTCAAGATTTAAACTGGAGTATATCACAAAATAATCTAGATAAATTGTTAGATATGTTGTTTTCCAAGTTTGTCTATGGGCTTTCTATCCAGCCCCTAGAACTCTACCTCAACAGAATCAGATTCCTACACCTCTGTTCTCATTTATCGGATGGCACAACACTGCTTAATTTTTATAAAACAGCAAAAGAAATTTTGACAAATTGTCAGTTTGAATTTGACATTTATAAAGGGTCATTTTTATAAGAAGACAGACATTATAGCCATGCGTGTACACGAAAGGTAAACATTAGAAGTCTTGAAAGTCTGCTTGATCCAGGATCATCTCGGTGGCAAATGAAATGGATATTTAATTAACTGTTGCTGTCATGGACAGTTTGGCACTTTAGTACACAGAGACAGGTAGAAACCTTATGTGTACACCTGAGCAGACGCTGGAGGAGGTTAGAAAGAGCAATAGGATAAATGTCTTCATCGGGTGATTTCAAATTGGCCTGTCCTAACCAAGCAGAGCAATAATTTTCTTCAGTTTCATGTTGAACCTAAACATCAAAAATACAGTTATTATTTATGTTACTAATGCCTATTAGTTATTATTTTCTTGTGTGTTTCTGTGTGTGTCTTGCTGTACATTTGTATATACATAAATGAATGTGACTTGCAAGGGTTTGCCTGTCCAAGCATTTAGGAATCAAAGGTCAATCTTATGAAAGTTCTTCTAGTGACTACTTTCTATTTTTTTTAATTAAAAGATTTACATATACAATGTTTTCGTTATTTGTTATGTTTGAGATTATGATATAAATTACTCATTTCACCTTTTCCTTTCTTTCCTCAAAACCCTATAATAAACTTCTCCTTGATCTCTTTCAAATACATTCACTTTTCTCATCAATTGTTCTTATGTACATATGTGACATACTTTATCTTTTTTAAGATTACATTCTTTCCTCCCTTCTAACTTCACCTAGATCCTTCCACATTCTTGTTCATCCAATTGCATGATAATGCTCTTTCTCTTCTCTAATAACCTCCAGTAAATGAAACAAAACCTTTCCAATGTGGAAATAAAGACAAATTCGATGAGACAAACAATGCAAAACAACATACACACAAAATACACAGATACACAAATACACATGCAGACTCTGTTTTGTATTGATTTACCACTCCAGGGCAAGAGTCCTGGAGTGTGGTTGACACATCTTTTCTTATAAAAAAAAAAAAAAAAAAAAAAAAAAAAAAAAAAACAAAAGCAAAAAACAAAACCTCACCACATCTGCTTATGTCTACCTCACCACTCCTGGAATTGAAAGTTAGAAGCCACCATATCTTTTTCATATGGATTTTGGGGTCATTCAGGTCCTCATATTTAGAAGAAAGGCACTTACAGACTGAACTGTCTCCCCAGAATCAGTGAGAATTCCTTTCAAATGAAGTTTGGAAAAAAAACTGAGAAATATAAATCAAAAGATTTTTACATATTAAAACCAAGGTATTATAAATACAATAGTCAAGTAAAGCAGGAAGAGATGTCTATATATTTTCTTATGTGCAATTTATACCAGATGAGATATAGCTATGCACAAACAGACATATGGAGAATATGAAAATTGCTATTTGATTGTAGATATAGATTTAATCAAAGGACAATGTAGGGTCCAGTCATTTCTTTCAACTCAGAGAATTTTAGTTTCCCTGATGTGTCCTCTATACTTTTGAGATTCTAGTACATTTTTCTAATCCTTTTCCATCAATCTGTTTTCCATATTAAATGTATTTTACAAATCAGTGTACATGATACATATTTCATTTAATGCGTTAAGATGCATAGTATTCAAGCATGACTGTCATAAAGAAGGTCCACTCCACCCAGAAAACTATTATCTGAATTACAATAAGGTAAAGTTGTTTCCTATTGTGATCACTGGTATTACGTTTCTTACTGAGAAACCTGGGAGGACTTTGGATTTGCAAGCAGACCCTTAATAAAACCACTATCAAAAAATTGGTTACCTAAATTTCATTCTTTCAAATGGAATATTGTAAAATTATTTTCTCATTATAAAAATCACCTCTTTCAGGCTAGAGATAAGCAAAGAACTGTGAAGAACCAGCTTATCTTGCTAAGTAAGGCTTTAGTTCCTTCTAGCATTTCTTGATTTTTATCCTGCACATCTTTGGCTTTGACAGCATATTATCAGAGTCGCCTGAAAAAGCAATCACTGCAGATACCAGGGGCTTCCGCAGGCTTCCTAGGCATGTGAAATATTGATAACTGCTCTCAAAGGTCTTCTGCTTAAGCAATCATGATAGAAGATTGCTTTAAATAAGTAACTTACATCATGGTAAGTACATGTGGTGTTTGCACCAAATGGCATCCTACAATATCAATTTGTTATTTATAAATGTACAGGGGAACTTTTCCATATAAAATGCGTATTTTAGAAATGCAAAATTTATGCCATAGAAGGATAGTTTGTTAAGCTAAAAGTAATTCGTCTTAACTCTTTATTCTAATATGAAGCCGAACTGATTTTATATTTTTCCATCTGTGTTCTACCATATTCCATCCTGTTATCTGTTGCTTGATTGTTTTCATTAGAACTTGATGGGACGCAGCAGATGTCCACAGAAGCTGACATAGATGAAAGAGATACTAACACTGTCATTGTTGAGTGCCCCAAATGATCTTCACACTGATGAGGCAAATTGAACCTTTATATATTTACTTGGGATTCATACAGTGTTATAGAACATTAAATCTAAAACCACTAAAAATCATTGCTTTCAAAATTGTATGTTTCCGGGTCTGGATAACTTCTTTTCTTTTGCTTCAAGTAGAGTAGTCCATTTGGGCATGTACAGGTAAAGAACAATGACATAGTGTTGTTTTAATATCAACATGAGTAGCAATAACAATAGACTATTAATACTCATAATATGCACTCACTGCCAGACAAATACATGCAAGCCATCTCCGAAATGAAAGGAGAAAAATACCATGGGAATGGGAGGGGAAAGGATAATGCATATGAAAGAAAGGAGCAGACAAATGGGGGTGTCAAAACTGGTTGTGGTATCCTTGTGACGTAATGATTTAGAGCGAGGGCTTGAAGTGAGTGAATCGTAGATTCTCACTCTTTACATGTATGAAACACAACTTCACTTTACCTGTTGAAGGCTTGGTTTATTGTAAGCCTAATAGTACTTTGAGTTAGAGAATTTTTTGATGGTTAAATGCATGGGTGTCAGTAGAGTGCTTGTTGGGTACTTTAGAAATCATATATGAACAAACGTTCTCATCTTTTTCCGTTTTTATAATCACATTTTATTAATGTGGGGAGTTTTGCATGCATTACTGGTGCAATCAAGAGAGAATAAACTATCTGCATGATATGGATACACTTAGGAGTTTTAGTGTAACTCAAATTCTAGTTGTGAGAGGAACTCACAGAGCAGAGACTCTAATACCTGTACTTTATAGTTGCCAAGGTATGTAGACTTCATCATAACATGGGCAATTCAGAATCTCCAATTTGTGTGGTTTTCAGTTGAGATATAGGACACAGCTGTCAAGTCAGACTACACAAACAGTGAAGAAACGAAAGGATCAAAAGAAATGACACTTTGGGTGGTTAAATTGTATGTTGCAAGAAGGGGACCCTTTTGTATTACACTGTAAACACTACTGTCTGCATTTTTTCCACACGTGTGGAAATGTATGTGCAAGTAGTGAGGTCTAATTGATATCAAATATTCTAAAGCAGTACCCAGGCTAGTTGTGCGGTGTGAAAATTATGAAGGAAACGTCTAGAGGACAAGCTCACAGCTTTCTGGAGGAGGAATAGATACAGTGTGACAGATGCTGAATATCAGGTTCTGTGACAATACTATTTGGCAAAATTGAAATTCTGGAAGAAATTAAATAATTAAAATTTAAATTTTCTTAAGTGAATAAACACATCTATGACCAGAACATTGAAGCATTTGATAGATAATCAAATTATATTTATTTGTATTGCTATTAATATTGATTATATCATGTCACCAATCCCTCTCCTGTAATTCCTCCCATGTCTGCCATACCTACTCCCTTTCAAATTTGTGGTATTCTTTTCTTTGACTATTACAGTTACCCACACACATACACACGCACACACACATAAGTCATGGATTCTATTTGTTATTGATTGCATTTGATAGAAGTTCAGTTTTTAGAAATAAGACCTACATTAAAATTGAAGCACAGAAGTAAAACAAATATCATCTCCCTACTTTATCTTCCAATTAGACATGCAATCTAATTTTCTAGCCTGTAAACATGTTCCTTCAAGATTATTTTCTTGCTTTTTTATATTTCTTAAAGTTATTGTTTGGAGAGAAGATGCTAAAATACATGAAACTACACAATACTAATGGATTGAAATATCACCTTTCTCCAGGATTAGAGATGAATGGCACAGAAGGTTGTGTATAGAATCACATTGTGACTTCTTGTTTTAACTTGGTTCAAACAGGTGTGGTTCCTTTAAAAAGAATTTATCAAATAAAATCTTTTTACTAAAGCACCAAGGAGGACATATATTTGTACCACACCAAATTCAAGATAAATCTGGGTGAAATAATGGTGATGACATAAAATTTAATCACAAATATCTGGGCTTTAAGAAATCATTTTATGCATATGTGAGTTTGTCTATATATGTGTCTATGAACCACTTGCATGACATAGAGGTCATATATTGTGTTCGTCATCTGTAATCATATTTTCAGACAGTTTCGAGCAACTGTGTGTTTGCTGGGAATGGATTCTGGATCCTACATAAAAGAAACCAGGTCTCCTAACCACTGAGCTATCTCTCCGGTCACCATCTGGACATATGCTTGAGGAAGTACATGTCTATGAGAAAAAAATAATACACAAAAATTTTAATGCTTATATAAATCAGTAGGGTTTTTATTCCTTAAGGTATTTATTATCCAATATTACTATTTTTTAATTCCAACAATCAGTAAATTTGTAATGGTTCAATGGATTTCTGGGAATACTGAGGAGCTGAAAGATTGTAACTGGAGAATAGGAAATGAAAGAAACCTTAGTAAGTGGAAAGCATATTGGAATATGTATTCATTGAAACTCTAGAGATATACTCTCTAAATACCAAGCTTTATACTGAAGTCTACTTTATTTTCCCTTTACTTTAAATGTCTCCTATATATCCATTGGAAAGCAAGTTATTTCCCTTCAAAATATCCATCCTTCTTTTGCAGCTAGGCACTCATCATTGGGAATTCTAAACAGTGATTCTTAGCATTTTAGAATTTCTAAGCGGCTGTTTTTGTTTTGTATGTTTTCCTTCTTTACATGATTTCAGATAACTTTAGTTTCATATTAACTATATAGTTTAAATCAATGACAATGACGTTTTCCTTAATGGGATTATATATATATATATATATATATATATATATATATATATATATATATTTCTTGGGAATGTATATTTATTTTCCTTAATTTCCAATAAATTTTATGTTTGTAACTTATTATGTCTACTTTTCCTTGAACAATCACCTATTACTTAAGGTGATTTAGAATATTAAGTCTGCTTTTCATGTCACCATTTCTTTAGGCAAGCAACAATCACCTATTACTTAAGGTGATTTAGAATATTAAGTCTGCTTTTCATTTCACCATTTCTTTACGCAAGCAACAAGATGGCAAACTCACAAACTTACTATTATCACTTATAGTAGACCTTGAAATGGAATATATTTACTAGGATGATGCAAGTGAGAAGACACACACCTAATCCATGGTGATACAAGAAATGATAGTTTCTTCCTTATGGAGTTGGGATGATCGAATTGGATCATCTACTCTCCTGTTCTCAATAAGTTCTATTTCTCCATTTCAACAGCTAGTCATTTTGAGTTGGTATATTTATTTTCGGGAAAGTATCCCATGAACTGGAAGATGTTTTGGATCCAGTGCCCTTAGGATCTGTAGCCCTGTCCCTATATACACTCATGTCAATGAAGACCAAAAAAGGTTGTAGGCATTACCATGAGTCTCCAGAGAAAAGTTCCCCTACAAAATCACAGATCTTCAACAAGTAATCATATTCTAAACTTCTTCTCGGCTCTTCCCTTCACTCTAGGCGAGGCATGTTCAAACATCAGTTCTGTGCAGAGTCAGCATCCGTGACACCAAAGAAGCTATTATATCCATACTGAGGACTTAATACTTCACTGGTCGTGCTCATGTAGAAGAACGTTGATGAAGACCAACTTAAGGAGCATGACTGAATCGAACACGGCTATATCTCTCAGAAGTTCCACCACAGTGTGTGCTCAAATTCAACAACGTTTCTTACCCGAATACTGTCTTCGGACAAGCTTTCATCTCAGAAATAATATGTGTGTATAATATATCATATATATATTGTAAAGACATACAGACTTGTGTGCACACATGCATATATACATGAAAAACTGTACTCAGTGCCAAGAAGCATTGGGGGTGACTGAAGTAGTCTTTTGTCCTGTTAAGTGTTACGTTTCTAATACTTCAGGGAGAATTAACATCCTCTTGACTTTTACCACACTCCCACCTCTGTACGTGCTAGTCTGCATTTTGCAATAGTACATCTTGGGTTGAAGCTTCTTTGCAAATCACTAGTGTCATCTCCATTCCCTGATGAGTTGCAGTCATGGGCCAGAAGGAAAACACCTTGCCTCTAGTTCATGGTGTTACATGCTTTCTGTCACGTCTTCTACAATGTTCCTGAGTGTTTAAGGTGGCAACACAGCCACTCAATTCTCGTTTGAGTTTTGGACCATCGTATCAGAGAAATAGTCATTTATTTTCTGAAGTTTAACCAAGCATATTTTTTTTGTCAGTAATGTTAAACAACTCGTCACAAAGTAGGTGAAAGTTCCATTAATCAGTAAGCTTAAACAAAATGTTTATAAGGCAGTTTTACACATCAGCAATCTGAACCTAACCTCCTTAATGAAGCGTATGACCATCTCAGGCATTGATTTTGCCCTGTATTGCAATATCATAAGTGGAGATTTTTTCCCCTTTGTATTTTTGAGGCAGTGTTTCTCTATGTAACTGACTGTCCTGGAACTTGCTGCATAGACAAGACTGGCCTAGAACTCACAGAGATCTACCTGCCTCTGCCTCCCATATGTTGGGATTAAAGCCGTGCACCACCATCACCTGACTCACATGTGAATCTGTACCTCCATTTTTCAATGGCCATGTCAGAGGATCAGCAGCTGGTAATTAACATCAGGAGATCCTTCTCCCATAATTAAAGGCACTGATGGGTGAATCTTGGATAGGCAAAGCCCTGAGGCCTTCGGCTCCAGAATGCCTCTTGCCATTTGCTATCATTTGTTGGGACTATTTGGAGTCCTGGTCTCCAGCTGCTCTTGCCTGTCTTGGATCTCAACTTTCCTTCTGAATTGTTTTACTGAAAGCTGTGTCAAAGTTGTTTACCAGCTCTGCTTCACAAACACGTGTTGCCTCAGCCTTGAGGATCAGAGGATAAGGTTTTCACCTGTTGGACCACTTGACTGTTGGGTATATAAGCCTCCACGGTGCTATTGAAGAAAGGGCTTCTTACCAGTGACTAGAGGTCTGTGTCTCTGTCTCTCTGTCTGTGTGTCTTTGTGTGTTTCAACCTCCAGCCCCTTGCGTGGAGCTCACAAACTGTATGGTATCACATAGAGTGCAGACAGGCCTTGTGTGCTGAGTCATTGCATGTTTGCCCATGCCATTTTTCTCTGGTATCAGGCAGGGTGTGAATGGGTGTGGGGGCATTCCCTCTGTCTTTGATGTAGCGTTCTTATCTCATGGAAATATCTCATTCTACTGAGCATTTTTACCTGTGGTTTATTATGAAGATGATTTTCTCTTAAGCTGTACTGTTTAACTGAAACAATGATTTTTTTATAATACTAATGGTAGTTTAAATAGAATTTTGATGATTGAGGGTTTTTAACAAATATGGTAAGGGATTTGATAGAGGTTAGTTTAGTGGGATAATTAATATAGATAAATGCAAGTTATGGTGTTGTATTCACCCTGATAAGGCAGGGAGTATAGAGGACAGAAAATAAGAACAAAGAAGAGTCACACAGCTAGGAATTATGAATTTCTTTGGAGAAGCCATATAGACTGTGGCTTAGGTTAATGATTAAGAAAAATAACTGAGTACAAGAAGCTAAAATAGCTCAAGTTCTTTTCATCTTAATGTTGGGAGATGTTTTCATGTGTTCATGAGTTTCGTTGTGCATCACAACTAAAAAAATTAATAAAACAACTGGTGGTTAGGTTATGGTGTTTTTCTTAATGGTTTTGAGGTAGAAAATCTTGGGAAACAATTTAGTTTGTAAAGACACACTTTTAATAGTTGAACAGGGGACTCATTGAGGTCAGGGAATAAGAACAAGGCCAACCTGGCTATTGCTCGCTGGCAGTGTACGTTTTTTGAAGGATGGGTTGGTGATCAAGGGAGGTGATTAATTCTTTGAATGTATTTATGCCCTCAGCTTCCCTATTAAAAATAAAAACTGTTGCCGGGCGATGGTGGTGCACGCCTTTAATCCCAGCACTCCGGAGGCAGAGGCAGGCAGATCTCTGGGGGTTCAAGGCCAGCCTGGTCTACAAGAGCTAGTTCTGGGACAAGCAACAAAGCTACAGAGAAACCTTGTCTCAAAATATAAAATATAAAAATAAAAAATAAAAAAACCTGTTCATGAGTGGATAGGCACTCTGAAAATTTAAAATAGAACAGACTGTTTTTCATATTTGAAAGCTAGATTTGTGTTTCTTTTAAAATTTCTTATAAGATTACCTTCTGAGATAAATAATAAAGTAATTGATCCTTTCCTTGTAACCACAAAATGCAACCTTCCAGCAAAAGAACTGAGTGAGAACGAAATTTAACTTGCTTAAACTCTGTTAATCTATAACATATTGCTTGGACATGAATGTATATGGGTTCTTTGGACAACTTGTTTTTTACCTGTAATGTGTAAAATATTTAATCATGTAAGGGATATGCAAAACATGCTTGTTTTTACTTGTATTTGTTGTAATAATTTAACTAAAAATAGATAGTAACCACTTTATAATTTTTATACTCCTCGAGAGATTTTGCTATGGTGTATAAGCTGTAAGGAAAAACTTAAGAAATGACAGAAGGAAAACATCAGAGTAGAAGAAGAGAGAAGGAAAAGAGTAGAACTAGCAACAGAAAGAATAATAAAATAAAGTACTAAGCTTTGGGCCTCAGAAAATTTCTCATGTGTCTGTCTGTCTGTCCAGTAGCTTGTCTGCTGTGCAGCTCCTCTTCAGTTTCTCTCACCTGGTATAGGCTTGCCACTTGTCAGACACTAGGTGAGATCTTGACATGTTGGAGATTTGGAGGTGTGTGTGTGTGTGTGTGTGTGTGCGTGTGCGTGTGCGTGTGCGTGTGCATGTGTGTGTGTGTGTGTTATTCTCTTTTGCTACCCCCGGAGAATTAAGCTTTACTCCTTCAGAGAGAAAAGTCAAGTTGAGTGGTTAGTTTGCCGACTCCATGGATCCTCCTCAATCCTTGAGCAGCTGAATGCTGGACCTTACAGCAGTAATATGCAAAGTTGACTGTAAATATAAATCAGGACATTGCTACCACCATAACTGTTTGTTCAAATTTTACTAGCGAACACATTGTCCGAGTTGCTGATTGTTTTACCATACAGCTGTGTACTAACAACCATGGGTATTTCCCCTGAAACTACCTGCCATCTTTATGCAGGATAAGTTTTTCCATATGTGGGAGCTTGAAGATCACAACATAGTCAGGATAGTATTAATGCTGTTGAACCATAGTATAAAGTTTTTTCAGTCACATTTAGTCATATTGTTCTGGTATGAATCTAACAATGTGTACATATTATAAATGCTGTATGCTTCAATTTTTCAACACTCGTAGGACATACTGACCATAGACACAGGAATTTTACTGAAGAAAACTATAAATGCTGCACTTGGATATTTGCATGTATGTTGCATACTTTTGTACAAATTTTTCAACTATTTCACTCTTAATAAAAATTATCTCATTATTCAAGATGATTTATTAAATCAATATACCTTGTAAAAATGGTATATCATGGAAAGCTTATAGATACTGGCCATCTTCCTTACAGAAAACTCTACAGCATGGACGGGCTCACTGTGAGCCTTGTCAGTTTGGTTGCTCACCTTTTTGGACTTAGGGGGAGTTGGGAGGACCTTGGACTTAACATAGTGAAGGGAACCCTGATGGCTCTTTGGCCTGGAGAGGGAGGGAGTGGGGGTATGGGTGGAAGGGAGGGGAGGGAAAGGGGAGGAGGAGGGAGGAGATAGAAATCTTTAATAAAAAAATGAGGAAAAAATAAACATTTTCTAAAAAGATTAAAAAAAAACAAGCTGTTTTCAATACTGTAGCTCTGTAATAGAGTTTGAAGTCAGGGATGGTAATTCCTCCAGAACTTCCTTTATTGTATAAGATTGTTATGGTTATCCTGGGTTTCTTGTTCTTCCATATAAAGTTGATTATTGTCCTCTCAAGATCTGTGAAGAATTTTGATGGGATCTTTAAGGGGATTGCATTAAATCTATAGATTGCCTTTGGTAGTATTGCCATTTTTACTATGTTGATCCTCCCAATCCAAGAGCAAGGGAGATCCTTCCATTTTCTGGTATTCTCTTCAATTTCTTTCTTCAAAGACTTAAAGTTCTTGTCAAATAGGTCTTTCACTTCCTTGGTTAGAGTTACCCCAAGATATTTTATGCTATTTGTGGCTATCGTGAAAGGTGATCTTCTCTGATTTCTTCCTCTGCTTCCTTATCCTTTGTATATAAGAGGGCAACTGATTTTTTTGGAGTTGATCTTGTATCCCGCCACGATACTAAAGGAGTTTATCAGCTATAGGAGTTCTTTGGTGAAGTTTTTCGGGTCGCTTATGTACACTATCATATCAACTGCAAATAACGAAAGTTTAACTTCTTCCTTTCCAATTCGAATCCCCTTGATCCCCTTGTGTTGTCTTATTGCTATTGCTAGAACTTCAAGCACTATATTGAAGAGATAAGGAGAGAGTGGACAGCATTGTCGTGTTCCTGAATTTAGTGGGATGGCCTTGAGTTTCTCTCCGTTTAATTTGATGTTAGCTGTCGGCTTGCTGTAAATAGCCTTTATTATATTTAGGAATGACCCCTGTATCCCTAATCTCTCCAAGACCTTTATCATAAAGGGGTGTTGAATTTTGTCAAATGCTTTTTCTGCATCTAATGAGATGATCATATGGTTTTTATCCTTGAGTTTATTTATACGATGGATTACATTGATAGATTTTGGTATGTTGAACCAGCCCTGCATCTCTGGGATGAAGCCTACTTGATCATAGTGGATAATTTTTCTAATGTGTTGTTGGATTCTGTTTGCCAGTATTTTATTGAGAATTTTTGTATCGACGTTCATGAGTGAGATTGGCCTGTAATTCTCTTTCTTGGTTGAGTCTTTGTGTGCTTTAGGTATCAGGGTTATTGTAGCTTCATAAAAGGAATTTGGCAATGACTGTTCTGTTTCTATATTATGAAACACCTTAAGGAGTATAGGTATTAGGTCTTCAGAGCTACAGTATTGAAAACAGCTTGGTATTGGCATAAAAATAGAGAAGTCGACCAATGGAACCGAATAGAAGACCCAGATCTTAACCCACAAACCTATGAACACCTGATTTTTGATAAAGGAGCTAAAAGCACACAATGGAAGAAAGCATCTTCAACAATTGGTGCTGGCATAACTGGATGTCAAACTGTAGAAGAATGAAAGTAGATCCGTGTCTATCACCATGCACAAAACTCAAGTCCAAATGGATTAAAGACCTCAGTATCAATCTGAACACACTGAACCTGTTAGAGGAGAAAGTGGGAAGTACTCTACAACATTTGGGCACAGGAGACCACTTGCTATGTATAGCCCCAGCAATACAGACATTAAGGGCAACATTGAATAAATGGGACCTCCTGAAGCTGAGCAGCTTCTGTAAAGCAAAGGAAGACAAAAAGGCAGCCTACTGACTGGGAAAAGATCTTCACCAACCCCGCAACAGACAAAGGTCTGATCTCCAAAATATATAAGGAACTCAAGAGACTAGACTTTAAAATGCTAATTAATCCAATTAAAAAATGGGGCACTGAACTGAACAGAGAATTCTCAACAGAAGAAGTTCGAATGGCCAAAAGACACTTAAGGGCATGCTCAACCTCCTTAGCAATCAGGGAAATGCAAATCAAAACAATGCTGAGATACCATCTTACACCTGTCAGATTGGCTAAAATCAAGAACTCCAATGATAGCCTTTGCTGGAGAGGATGTGGAGCAAGGGGTACACTCATCCATTGCTGGTGGGAATGCAAACTTGTGCAACTGTTTTGGAAAGCAGTGTGGAGGTTTCTCAGGAAATTCGGGATCAACCTACCCCAGGACCCAGCAATCCCACTCTTGGGAATTTACCCAAGAGATGCCCAATCATATTACAAAAGCATTTGTTCAACTATGTTTATAGCAGCATTATTTGTAATAGCCAGAACCTGGAAACAACCTAGATGCCCTTCAGTGGAAGAATGGATGAAGAAAGTGTGGAATATAGACATATTAGAGTACTACTCGGTGGTAAAACAATGACATCTTCAATTTTGCATGCAAATGGATGGAAATAGAAAACACCATTCTGAGTGAGGTAACCCAGGCCCAAAAAGATGAACATGGGATGTACTCGCTCTTAGTTGGTTTCTAGCCATAAATAAAGGACATCGAGCCTATAATTCATAAAACAATAATCCTAGAGAAGATATATTAGAAGGTGAATCCAAAGAAAAACATATAGTTATCCTCCTGGATATTGGAAGTTGACAAGATTGCCGGACAAAAATGGGAACTTGGGGGTGGGGTGGGATGGGGGGATGGGGAGAGAAAAGTGTGAAGTGGAGGATGGGAAGAGCTTGGGGGAATAGGATGGTTGGGATATAGGAAGGGTGGATATGGGAATAAGTAATTATATATCTTAATTAAGGGAGCCATTCTAGGGTTGGCAGAGACTTGACTCTAGAGGGGTTCCCAGGTGTCCAGGAAGACAACCCCAGCTAGTTCCTTGGGCAGCTGAGGAGAGGGTGCCAGAAATGTCCAGATCCTATTGCCATACTCATGAATATCTTGCATATCACCATAGAACCTTCACCTGGCACTGGATGGAGAAAAAGACAGAGCCCCACATAGAAGCACCGGACTGAGCTACCAAGGTCCTGATGAGGAGCAAAAGGAGGGAGATCATGAGCAAGGAAGTCAGGACCATGAGGAGTGCGTTTACCCATTGAGACGGTGGGACAGATCTAACGGGAGACCACCAAGTCCAGTTGCAATGGACTGATGGAACAGGGGACCAAACCGGACTCTCTGAATGTGGCTGACGGTGGAGGAGGACTGAGAAACCAAGGAAAACGCTGATGAGCATGAACCATACAGCATGGACGGGCTCACTGTGAGCCTTGTCATTTTGGTTGCTCACCTTCCTGGACTTAGGGGGAGCTGGGAGGACCTTGGACTTAACATAGTGAAGGGAACCCTGATGGCTCTTTGGCTTGGAGAGGGGCAGAGTGGGGGTATGGGTGGAAGGGAGGGGAGGGAAGGCGGAGGAGGAGGGGAGGAGATGGAAATTTTTAATAAAAAATGAGAAAAAAAAGAAATCTATACCTGATGCTGGATGGTTTTGCAAGAGCCTGATACTAGATAGGACCTAGGGAAAAAAACAAATACAACTGTTCTGTTAAAAGAATGTAGTAATAAAATGACTTCTAATGACAAAAAAGATTAAAAATTATCATAATTATCTTTGAGATTGAGCAATTGTGAGAGCACAAAGAAAACGTAAACAAAGTCTAATACAGTAAAAAAAAGTTCCTAGACTTAATAAAGATTCCGACAACTTTATTATCTAAGCATGGATGATAGACCTTATTCCCTTATGTCATAAATTATACACCATCACACTGCCAAAATCTCAGTTTCCTTATGCTTGTATCTTGCATGGTGCTAGCATTCTGAGTAAACCAAATCAGTTGAAGTTGTGCATAGACCATTAAGGAGCCAGGCTGAACCAGAGCCTGCTGTGCCAACTGCCTCCCAATACTCCTTATGTGTTTTGATATGCA
The DNA here is from genome assembly GCF_903992535.2 of Arvicola amphibius. NCBI lineage: Eukaryota > Metazoa > Chordata > Mammalia > Rodentia > Cricetidae > Arvicola > Arvicola amphibius. The sequence continues at coordinate 127,214,941 of NC_052052.2, read as the reverse complement.
CTACATGAGTCTAGTGACTACAGGTTATTTATATACCCAAACTATTTTCTCAAAGAGCCCATGTAGGAGTCAACAACTTACCCTATCATACTCCCATTTCCCAAAATAGCACAAGATTGCCTTACATTCGACTACAAACAAATCTCCCAAAATATGTTTTGAACAATTTCTATATAGCTTGTTCACCTTCTGTAAACTTACTTCAAGGGAGGAAGTACAAACTATACTCTAATGGAGGAATAATTGTCCACTATTAGGAACTCTTTGATTTCAAAACAAATATTGTACTTTTTGCCTCCTAATAGCCTCTTATGTCATTCAATCCTGTCCCCTTTACAGACCATCTTGAGTGATTTAACACTCATATGAGCAAAAGCCTCGCCTACTGTAACCACAACCTGTTGTTGAGTTCTAGTGAGGGGAGTATATTATGAACACAGACAATGTGCTTCACCTTGTAGCTATCAGAACTGTCATCTTTTATTTATCAAGTTGTCATCTTTTTCTAATAAATTTATTGTGTTCATGAAGCATTGGGCAAACCTCTAAAAGAGACAAGATGCTTCGATTTTCTATGTATCAAATGAAAGAACTCTTACAATCCAGGATATATGAGTTTCTAATATTCTACATAGTATATCCATAATAAAGAACAGAGACAACCTTAAGCCTATATTCCCAAAGACTGGGAAAAGGACTGATTAATTTGACTCACTGTCAGACTCAGACATGGTCTAGACTGTGTCCTATAGATTTTTCTGGATTACAAGGTTAGGCATATATGGAAGGAGAATATTATATTTTGTTTCTCCTCTACTTTAATCAAAAGGTAAAGAAACAAGCCCATTTCTTTTCGTCAACACTTTTATTCATTGTACATAAAAGAGAATTCATATTATGGATTTATGGATCCACCTGTGAATAGTTTTTAGCATAATAGTTTTTAGCATAATCAACAACCAAGAAAACTCATAGCCAATTTTTTCTTTGTTTGGAAAACAGGGGATTCCTAGCTGCCAGTAAAGTTTCCCTGGTGTTCTATTGAAAGATGGCTATCACTTCAACACAAGTGGATATTGGATAAATAGGTAAAAATAAGAGGGGATCCTTTGGTTTGACAGGGTCTAATGTATTTCTGTTTCTCCCTTCTCTCTCCCTCTCTCCCCTCTCTCCTGAATGCAGAATTATAGAAGCCAGAAATTAGCCTGGGTATCATTCTAGGAATGTTCTTTACCTTATTTGAAAAAGGCTATTTCCTTGACTTGAATCTTTGAATTAGGATAAATCTGTTGGCCACTGATCCAGGGATCTTGCAAAGCCTGTCTTTTTTGTGAGGTGTCTAATGCATGCCACATGCTAGGCATCTTTACTTCAGTTTTTGGTACCAAACTCAGGAAAATAACTTATTTACTGTATATATTTGTGAAAAAAACCCTAATTTTTTAATTTCATGATTAGGAAATATCTTATTAAACTTTCTATGTGTTGACCTTGGTTTGTATCAGTCTCTTTTCAGCAATTTCAGAAGTATACTTATAGAACCAGAAAATATTATATTGAATGAAGTAACCCAGTCTCAGAAAGGTTAATTCCCCATGTTCTCTCTCATTTGCATATTCTAGTTTCAAATCCTCAGATAAAGGTATATGTCTCAATCTTCTTCAAAAGGAACATTATTTTCTAGCAAGGGTTCATTACAGAAAGGCACACCTAAACAAATGTAGAAATCAAATGGCCCTGGGATGCTTCATTCCAAATAGCACATCTACAACACAACTCCTGTAATCAAGGCTCAGGAAATAAGGCAGCAGAGGGAGATATAAGAATGAAATAGTCAGAGGACCATAAAATCTGCTAGGATTTGAAGTCTTCTACTTCTACAGGATTCTTACACTCCTGAATTCTCAACATCATAGCTGCTTAAACAAGACCTGAGTAATTCCAGCAATATTTTGGATCCCAATGTAGATGGGGGTAATCTCATGGAGTTCACTTCTACATGAAGTGATTAACTAGTAGAGACAGAAAGAGAACTTGCTTTACCCAGGGATGAATGCCCTGACTGTTTTTCTAATACCAAGTTGTCAGCCCTAAAAACATATCTATTCAAGAAACACTGACTAAACTCAGCAGGTTGTATTTATATGTTGATTCATGTGCAAAAGCAATAACAGATAATAACAGGAAGCCCTGATTTTGACAGAGAGATGGAATATCTAACATGGGAGGGATTAGAGGGGGGAGAGAGAAATTATGTAATTATACTTTAACTATAAAAAAAATTAAAAATAAAACAAACTCAAACAAGATGATCTGGGAAATGGAAATAGAATGAAATAATGCAATATTTGTGTTGATATCAAGCTACTGTGAACCCTGAACAGTCATCCCTGTCCTGGTGTTCATTGTGAACATGTCTCTCCTGTTTGTACACTGAAGATGAATGATATATGGAGACATATGCTTCATTTCATGTTTAGCAATGTTTTTGTTATATAGTCTTCTAAATTATCTCAGTTTATTGTTAGAAATGGGAGCCTGGTAGGTTGCTTAGTTATCCATGGTTGTCTCAGCACACATTTATAATAATAAAAACCTGTCTGCTGCCAGGTGGTGGTGGTGCACGCCTTTAATCCCAGCACTTGGGAGGCAGAGGCAGACGGATCTCTGTGAGTTCGAGGCAAGCCTGGTCTACAAGAGCTAGTTCCAGGACAGGCTCCAAAGCCACAGAGAAACTCTGTCTCGAAAAAAAAAAAAAAAAACAAAACAAAACAAAACAAAACAAAAAAACAAAACAAAAAACCTGTCTGCTAACATGCGGTCAGATGTAGAAACTCTCACTTCCATTGTTAGTTAGAGAGGCACTGAGTGTAGCAGAAAAGATTGGGTCCTGATCCTTTTTGGCTCCTTATTAAGCTAAAACTCCACTTCAAGTGCTTCTACCTATTTAGATAACCAGACCTGTTCAACATGGCAGGATGAAGAAACTGAGGTTCATGCCATGGGGTGACAGATTACAACAGTTGAATGCATTAGTGGGTCCCATACATACTACCCTTTGAAGAAAACATTTTTCTTGAGTTACCTGAGGCCTTTAAAAACATTATCTACTACTACTAGTACTACTACTATTATTACTATTATTTATACTTTCCCCAAATGTACTGAATCCAATTACAATTCACACTATCTTTAAACTGGCCTTTGTTGATAAACTTTCAATGATACAGTAATGACTTCTAGATGGGTAACTGATTTAGAAATTCATCTAGAAGAACTGTAAAGAAAATAAGAATTCACAACAAAAAAAAAAACAAATAAAATAAGACATCTCAGCGTCAGTGGATATCACAAATAAGGGGAAAGAAATATTAGAGGGCCAGAGCAACAGGATGCTTCCTGTGAGGTCACATCTTTTATACATCATGGGGAAGCTGTTCCCACAGAATGTCAGCAATATAGCTATTTAAATGAGACCTGTGAAATGACCCTAGCTGACATTCCTACATGGATGGAGGAAACATCAAGCACAAGGCTCCACTCCTAGATAAAGAGTTATAGGCAATCAATAACTGCTGAGGTGAACAGATTAAGTCTCCATGAATGAGCATCCTGACATGCTTTGGGATAGTTTGAAGCATTAGGATATCTAGGGATAGTGCAAACTACAGCACTTCCACATCTGTCCTTGGATCATGAACCTTTTCCCACACAGAGTGATATATCTGTACGGTTCCATCTTAATTCTTCTGATTAATAGTGATATCATATTTTTTTAGAAAAATAATTGCTAATCTTTACTCACTGTAATTTTTCAGCCATCTTGTTTTCTTTCTAAAGCCTGATCCTTTGTGAAAATTGTAAAGAAACATTGCAAGGCTATGCTTCTATTTTATATTATGTGGGCACAAGAAATTGGTAAATATTCTCTTTCAAATTGCATTTATAATGAATCATACTTTAATTTATAAAAGTAAATCTATTAGATTAAAAGTTTCAAAACACTGAAGGTCTGATTTATTCAACAGCATATGTCATAGATCCATACTTAACACTTATAATTTTTGATGACTCGGCACCTCAGGCTCTTGAGATAACGGTCAACCTTTTTTGTATCCTGGTGGAGGCAGTAGAAGAGTTTATAAAATGCAAAAAGATGAGTGTCTTTATTGGAAGACCTCAGTTGTTTTAGTTCTGGCCAGTCAGTATAGTCATTTTCTTCAAATCCAGGCTGAATCTAAATATAAAAGGACAGGCATTATGTACTTTGTTGATATGTTCAGTATTTATTCCTTTCATTCATTTGTGTGTGTGTGTAAATGTACATTCATATATGTGAATTTGCATTGCATTTATGGCTATACATTAACATAGAAACCAAAGGTCAACCTCTGAAATCATAACATGTAAAGATGCAAGTATGAAATGTATCTAGATTTCTCCAGCGAAAATCTTCAACTATGGTCTTCCATAGTACCATTTTAGAAAGAGTACATATACACTGGTCTGTACAACAATCTGACATCACTTCATCCCATATTAAAGTTATTTAAAACCTTAGGATGAATTCTACTATTCTTTGGATGGATTCTACTATTGATTGTTCTTGGTATTTTGTTTCTTTTTAAGAGAATTTATTTTTATCTAGAACACACCAGGGATCGGCTTGCCTCTGCCTTCCCCGGTGCTCGGGTTGCATAGAAAATCCACACATCATCATTCATTTATAAGGGTTTGGGAATCAAACCCAGGTCTTCATACTTGCAAAGCAGACATTCAAATGTATGACCAATCTCCATAGTCCTGATTCACATTACTTCTAAATTTTCAATGCTTTGCAAGGAAAGGTAAGGGGTAGAAAATCAGTCAAAATTGTGTATTGTCAGGTTTCTAAGCCAAGGTGTCATGAAGGTATTAGCACATAAAACTAGAAGTGAAATAAGTGTTCAGAATTTCGGGTGTCCCATTGATCCTAAATGAGGAATATGTATGCAAGATTATACAAATGGAGAACCAGCAGATTGCTATGTGACTGTAGATATGGATTTAACCAAAGGACTTTGAAGTGAATGGTGCCAGTTCTTTCACTTTGGAGATTTGCACTGCCCCCAGTACTTTCCTAGTCTGCTCTCCATATAATTAATGGGTTCAGGAAAATGTCCCTAACACTTTTAACTTTCAACTAAATCTACTTTCCATATTATATATTTTTTCCTAAACCTTAGCCATGATGAGCACTTCCTTTAATGAGTGAAGTTGCAGGGACAAAAGCTTGACTGTCTCAAGGTCTTCTGAGTTAGGTAGGTGTGCCCATCATGTCCAGGAAAGCTTATGCCCAAATAACTGTGCAGAACAGCGATTTTCTACTGAGATCACTTATGTGCTGCATTCTCAGTAAAGAACTTTTTGTGGAGTTGGTTTTATATGTGATTCCTTAATAGAAAGGTTGTGAGCATATTGGATAGTCTTGAAAACGAAGTTTTTAAAAATTAATTTCTTTTTCACACATGACACAATCAAAGAAATGTGAAGAGATGGCTCACCTTGCTGAGTAAAATTTTTGCTCCCTCCAGAACTTCTTGATTTCCAAAGTTAACCTCTACAGCTCTTGCCAGCATACCATTATAGGACCCTAAGTGGGTCAACGTTGCAGGTATTAGCAGTTTCAGTGGGTACTTCCAGGCACTCGAAACATTGATGATCACTTTCAGAAGGTCTTCAGTCTAAGCAATCAGATTTTATATTGCATTGAATAGGCAAAACAGCATGGCAGACACATTGTGTGTCCATGCAAAATCAAAAATCGCAATACTAAGTTTTAAGTAATAAGTTTATTAAAATGTTTCTTAGAATATGATGCACATTGTATAAATGTGAAGTTTAAGCCTTTGAAAGATAATTTGCTAAGATAAAACTAATTAGGTCTTAATAGTTTTCTAAGGACATGTCAAATTAATAATGATTAGTTTTATTGTCTATATGCCATGTGACTTATTGTGAGTTTTTTCTATTAAATTGCATTTCTCATCTATGATAATGAAAGATTTGCTGGATCTCCAGTATCACCAGGATCTGATTGAAGCCACAGCAATGCCAGCACTGACAGTCGAAGGTCAACCAAATTGTCTTCACATTGGTGAATCAATTTGCTCATATAAATGCTCAATGCCGATTTCTGGATTATTGTAAATTATTTGAAAATAAATATAGTGAAGGAAACATGCCATTAAGAGAGCAATTTTCTGAGTAAACCCTACTCCATACCTCTGACAGAGCAACAAACTTGTCATTGTGTCCAGCAAAAGAAAATATGACTCAGCACTGATTTTAATACCAACATCAGTGGGTATCACAATGAAATATGACATGCCCAGTTTATGATCATTGCCAGAATCTTGTTTGACAGCCATATCTGATTTCAACTTCATGATATTATGTTTTTTAGTTAGTCTCTTGCAATGAAAAGAAGAGTAATGGGAATCAATGCACATGGGAAAGGAAATCTGTAAAGGATATTAAGAAATGGAGCAGGCCAAACGGTGAAAATTAGTTGACGGAAGGATTGTGGCAAGATGATTGCTAATGAGGAACTGGGGTGGATGATGCCCAACTTCACATTCTTGCTTGACATGCAAGGGGTACAAGTTGTTTGTAAACTCTCCGAGACTCAGTTTATTATTTTTCTAATAGTATCTCAAGTTACAGAAATTTGTGTGTCTAATACATGTATCACTATCAACATACTGCTTTTTGAAGCATCTATGAAAGTAGCTGTGTGTGAAAATTCTCTCTTCTCCATCTCTTTCTTTAATTTCCATTATTACAGTCACACTTTAAAAGAAAATAGTTTTCTGTAGGAGATTGGTGCTAGTGATAAAATCATATAGAACACACACATATATATATATGCAACGTATACATATAATAAGTTTAGTTAAATCACAAAAATTAATTACGAATGGTAGTCAGAGGAAGAGATAAAACAATCACATATTAGAGCTACTGAGGAATGTAAACCCCAGCAAAATAAAGGTTATCGTAAGATTCTTTACAGAGTATGCAGAGAACCCTCTTGTTCAGCTGATTTTCAATTAAGATACAGGAGAAGGTAGATCACTAATGTTGTATTGCATAAATAATAAAACAGAAAAAAGACCAAGGGAGTTTCCAACCTCAAAAATAAACTGCACATTGGTGATTTAAGTAGCCTGCTGACAGCAGAGGAGCCTTTAGGATTATATCATAAACACTACTGTATTTGATTTTTTCCACATAGGTACGGATGTGTATTTAACCATTAATATCCAATTCAGATTAAAATGTTTAATCCCACTAGCAAGGTGTTGGCGAAATTATCTTCTACATGGGCAACTTAATGTCAGGTATAATATAAGATGGCATCTGACTTAAAGTGTGTAAGTTACCTAGTGTGTGGTGTCATGTTTTTCTGCCTGATCCTTCTTTCATCATTCTATTGGATCTGAGAGTACTGTAACTACACTAGCCCCAGTAATTACATACAGCACAGATAGCTAGAGCACTGCTAACATCTATTTGGTAAATAGCATGGAGAAAAACTTACTTTTTTTGAAGTAGGGATGGAAGTGATGTGGCAGGTGTTGTTTCTACTGTCTCTAAACAATCTTCCCTTGGCTAACTTTTTATCCTGGAGGAAATGAAATGAGTCAAGTCTTTGTGATTTCATAATAATAAACATATCCATGACAAGATTATTAATATATTTGAGAAATATTCAAATTTATCAATAGGGACTGCATAAAATTAAAAGAGAGGACAGAAGCAAATACTGCATAGCTACTTTTTCTTTCCATTAGATACAGAGTCATTTGTTCTGGCCTCACAAACTCTTCTCTTCTCACCCTCTCACTGTGCTCTTGCTGTTTGCCATTCCTAGAAATAATTTTTTTGAAATAAAGTAATAAGAAATGCTCTAGCCCCCAAACATTTAGTGTTTTAAGTATCAGAATTCTAGGATTTGAGCAGTGTGACATCAAATGGCGTCTTTCTATGAATATTTATGAATAATTTGTTTCCTATTGATTCAAAGATGATGTGCTACCGCCAATAGATAGCTGAAATTTTCTACTGTTTTCTCAAGTGAAATGGAGTTAGAGTTGAACTATACCAACTTCATGGCAAATTTGTAATTCAGTTGTGTTAATGGCATCAAATTTCAGCATAAAAATCTGGGTTTCGTGTTCCTAATTTTGCTCTATCTTTTTTGTTTTCACTGTAGTGACCCACCTAAACAGACACAAAAAAAAGGATCACCAGCATGAAGGATGAAAACGCTCCCTTCGACACCAATACTCTGACTGTAATTAGTTACTCACAACTAGAAATCTTAAACAGTGTCTCTTGGCACTTGCACGTTTCTGAACTGCTACTTTTGTTGCTGTTGTTTTCCACTTTGGGTGCTTACAGATTAGTTCAGCTTCAAATTCTCCCAATGACTCACTGCAGTGCAGTGCCCTTCTACTGCATATCTCAAGAGCACTGGCAAAACAAATTCCCACAGAACCATTCTTCAGACAGGAGCAGGAAATCACAAATCACAGCTCCGCCCTGGCAATTTTTTCTGGACTTAATGTTCCAAGAGGAAGTTCAAAAAATGGTTATTTTTAAGGTTTATTAGAGGAAAAATTGAAAGTAATCATTTCTTTCTTTACAATTTCATGAAACTTCCTTTATTTCCTCATCTACACTTTCATAATTGGATGTTCCTATTACATATAAAACGTATTGGTTAGCCAGGCGGTGGTGGAGCACGCCTTTAATCCCAGCACTCGGGAGGCAGAGGCAGGCGGATCTCTGTGAGTTCGAGACCAGCCTGGTCTACAAGAGCTAGTTCCAGGACAGGCTCTAGAAACTACAGGGAAACCCTGTCTCGAAAAACCAAAAAAAAAAAAAAAAAAAAAAAAAAAAAAAAAAAACGTATTGGTTGAAATTAGATTCCTGATGCTATATGGTTAAAAGAGTGGAGTTTTCTCACATACACTTTAGGGAAGAATTCTGAAATAAGTGAGGTACTTACTAAAATTTTATACATTTTTCGGGAAACTATACGGGTGCGATGTGAAATGGAAAGCAATTTGTAATACAACTCTTCATTGGTCATCTGGTCATCTCTTGTGGAGGTTACGTGTTCCCAAAGGAGTAGGCTTGACACAAGCAGCAACAGGCCCATCCCTGCTATAGAGAGAAATGATTCTGAGATGATGTTTTCAAATAAGGTTCCAAGAGCTATACTCTATGGTAAGCACTATCTGTTCTCAGAGTCCTGTGCCAAATCAGTACTTTATAATGAGTTGGGGGTATGCTTCTTCCACTGTGGGAATATAGGGAGGAGATGCATTTTATTGTTTACACCTTGAGAGGTAGGTGATCCTTCAGCTTTGGCTGCTCCAGAGAAGTATCCAAAACTTGGAAACGTTTTGAAGCAGAGACCAAAGCTAGAGTCCTTAAATCATCACTATGCACATTTCGATGTCTTGGGAATATAAGTTCATTTTCTATTTAATAAAGTTTAAGTTTATAGCTAATTGATTTTTCTTTTAAATATCACCCAAGAGTTAAGACGATTGGTATGAACATGTTCTTTTATTTCTTATGCTATTTTATTTGGTATACACCAAAAATAGTAAAGAATCAAACTGGCCATTACTATGTATATTATTCTTTGGAACTGAATGTTTATTAAGTTTGAGTTAAGTGAGCAGGCCCAGGTCAAAACCCTGACAAACCAAATAATTATAGATTCTCTCTTTTTTTCTTCTATGCAGGAGAAGAAATGCTTCCAGGTAAGATGATAGCTTGTTCTCCTAAAATATTAAACCACCAGTGCTTTACATGGCAGATGAATGACAGCCCCAAGCCACAGACAGCCTGAGGCCTAAACAGGTTGAGGTTTAAGCGAGTCATGAGTTTTCTTCTTCTGTACTGAGAAAAATAAGTCTATTTAATCTTACAATTTTAATAAAGTCTAAGTTTTAAATTTCAGCAACTTGTTAATTTTTTATTGACCTACTTATTGTTCTGGAAGATGAACTGTGCGTTAGATGATGGTTCAGAGCAAGTACCGGTTAGAAACCTACACTATTATCTCTGTTTATCTTCAAGTAAAAACAAAGGACAGTACAAAATGACTTTGGCCATTGTCATGTATCCACATAGGTGGTCAACTCATCAATTCCATTCTATTAAATCTCAGCTCCATGCCAGGAAGTGGTAGCTCATGCTTTTAATCCCAGCACTCAGGAGGCAGAGACAGGTAGATCTCTGTGAGTTTCAGACCAGCCTGCTGTACACTGTACCGAGTGAGTTCCAAGTTCCAGGAGAGGCTCGAAAGCTACATGGAGAAACCATGTCTCGAAAAATCAAAAAAGGAAAAAAAATCTCATCTCCTTTGCCTTGAATGTAGGTGAGAAATGAACACATATCAGTTCTCTGCAGACGGCAGCAATGATAGAAGAAGAGAAAAAGATAATATACAACCCAATCTATACCAAGTAACACACAGCTAAAGCTTACTTAGAGGAATACAGTTGAATGTCACTTACAGGAGCATGGATGAGTCAATGACAACTGCATCTCTGAGACGTTCCGCCGCAATGATGTGGCCTCCAGCAGGGCAAATTGCCTCACCTGAGTGCTTCCTTCCTTCAGGTTTCCACCCCCTATATATACTAACAGACAGTACCCAAAGCCAAGCAGAGCTTGGTGGGGGGTGACAGGGGAGCATGAGGAACAATGTCTATAGCACAGTGAGTCTCTTCCTTCAGGGAGTATAAATTCTACTTGTAACAGTCTCGCTTCGATGTGGTTTCTTCTGTTTGTCATGCTATCTCTAGGTTTCAAGTAATTTTGCAAATCATTCTTTGTTCCATAATGACTCATGGTCATTTCTGTCAAGAGTAATGTGCTTGTTCCCTAATAATGTTTTCCTGGGTCAGGGCCTTTGTTCTTTCTGCCATCGTTCAGGTGGGTTAAATACACTCTATTTTTTTCTCAGCCTTAAGCTACCATACCACAGCAAGAGTCAGTTATTCTCAGGAATGTGACAAAATGTGAATCTCTGACAGCAACCACCAAACACTGTAAAAGATTCCTCTCAACAATGCTGGTCACAGTTCCAGTAAGCTATAGGAATAGACACAGATACCTATACGGTACCTTTTCAGCTATCTCACATACATTTAACAAAAGAAATGATAGTACCCTCCTTGGTGGAATATGTTTTTGCACTTTTATAACATGTGGATTTGGTATTCCAGGGTTGCCTTTTAAGCAAATGGGAGAGCTATCGATTGCAACTCAATTGTTATACTAGATGTACTACTGGATGTACTTTAAGAGACTCCCTAATGGCTTTACCATGTGGCTGAATGGTGCAGTTGCTAACAATTGCTGCAACAAGGCCATGAGTTCAACTCTAGTCATAAGGCAAGATTTTTAGATTTGCTATTAGTTAGACCGTGTCAGATTTCTTTATGACTTTACCATGTAGCTGAATAATATAGGTGTTGACAATTTCTGGGACACAAACAGTGTAGTGGGTTTTTATACCCTGGTACCATGTGGTGGAAGCTTCTAGATCATTGCTACAAACCTGAAATTTTCATGTTATTGAACCACAATATACAACTTCTTCAGCATTAAGACCTAAATTAAATACTTCCGAAGTACAACCAACAGCACGTACAGTTACTAGTGTCATGTGCAACCCCTTTCCCCAAACTCATAGAGGAAAAACTAAACTGACAGAAGGCACTATCACATGTGTGCTGAAGACCTTCACATAAATTATGTAACTACCATCTTGTGTTTCCAGATTATTTTTCAAATTAAAAAAGTCATGAAAAGCCTAACATTATATGACAGAATGCTATTGATGGAGGACAGGTGGCAGAAAATGCAGTTGTAATCAAGATGAAGAATCTGGAGGGTGCAGAGATTTTCACATAACTAGCACAAGGTGAAAAGGCCTCAAGTCTCATCAACTACTAAGATAAGCAGTCAATCATCTAAACAAGAATGAAAAATGCTACTCTATTTCAATTTCTATAATCTACCACCATTCTGCCTTTCCTACCCTTACCTCACCTTGGCATCTTGCATGGAACTGTTTCTCTCACCAGATGAAATATTTGAGGTCACTCTTGGATCATCAAGGGATAAAGTAGGCACTTATCCTACTCTGTTATGCTGTACACATTACCCTCACCCCTATAGCTGGCTTATGGGTTCAGCCACGAATGCTCAATGGGTCTGATCATTACAGGTTGATTGCTTACTAAATCTGTTTGTGCAAGGGGCCTACAAATGAGTGAGTAATTTCCTTCGCATTATCTTTCATTTCCCACATAATATAAAATTGCTTTATTATCCATGCTGAAACAAGCATTCCCAAATATCTTATAAGCATATTTCTACATGACTCATCAATTTTTATTATTCTTACATCAAGAGAGAAACTTTCATAGTATATTGATGCAAGTATTCCCTTAGTACTTGCTTAACTCTAAGAAATAAGTACTATCTAGCTTCCAATGACCACAGTGTCTGACTTTCCTTTGCTCATCCAATCTCAATTGCTTTAATACTCAGACCATCAAAGCATCACCTACTGTAAGCATCAACCTGTGGTTGAGTTTTAATGGGATAGGGTATAATTTGAAGTTAGTATGTCCACCTTTTATTTTCACAACAGACATTAGTATTTTTACTAGTTCTGTAGTTCTGGAGATCTATATCTTAATCCACAAAATAATGAGAAATTCCTTTTTTGGCTATAACAGAAAAAAAAAAGATCTGTAAATCCATAGTGTATAAGTTTAAAACATACCACAAAAATGTATCCAGAGTAGAGAACAAGGATAGCTTGTGATCCAGAGTTCTTAAATCTCAGGAAATGTCTGGCTATTCTGACTCAGAGTCAAACTTAGATATGATCAAGACTGTGTCTGACAAACTTTTATAAAATGTATGATGACTCCAGGCATGGTTGAAACAAGAAAACTGCACGTTTGTCTGTCCTCCAGATCAATAAGAAGGTAGAGAATCAAGTCCATTTTTCTATTAGCATGACTTTTCCCCCTCTGGTTTGAGTGGGAATCATAGAAATTCATATTGTCTTGAAGGATCCACTTTTCCATGTATAATTTCTCCTAAATCATCAATGAGGAAAATTCATAGACAATTTTCTCTGTAGTCAGATACACAGAACCTCTATATGCTGATATATTTTCCCTGATGTTTTGATTTGTGATACCGACTCTCTCTCTCTCTCTCTCTCTCTCTCTCTCTCTCTCTCTCTCTCTCTCTCTCTCTCTCTCTCTCTCTCTCTCTCTCTCTCTCTCTCTCTCGTGTGTGTGTGTGTGTGTGTGTGTGTGTGTGTGTGTGTGTATACAGATGCCAGAGAACATTCTTGATTTTAATCTCAGAGAATGAAATTATTTTGAAATGCTCTCTCACTGACATGAATCTCACCATTTAGACTAAACAGGCTGCTCAGCAACTCGAGGATTCCTATGTCTCTTTCCCCAGAGATAGGATTCACATGAATGACATTTTCCTGCACATCTTTACTTTGGTTCTGAGGAGGAAACTAAGGTCCCCACATGTATGAAACGAACACTCTATCAGCATACTCTGCTGATCTCATTTGTAAAGAACGCTGTAATCGTTAAATTTCGTGGTATGGAGAGTTAGAGTATACTTCCGTGATCTAGACCTAAATTTGTTTTGTGTTCTTTTAAAGCTTTAAAAGAATGTACATTTAACTATGGTATACCGCTTGCTCAATAGATGCTTTGTTCATGTTTGTGTAATACAGCACAGGTATGTTTGTATTCCCATGAGCCTCTTGTGGGACTCCTGTGTTTTATTAGTTGCTATTTTAATCTTTGTCTCATCATTTGTGTCGTTAAAGCCCTGTGGATTCAACTTAGATGAATCTTTTGAGTAGAGTATTACGAATTGAAATATCTGTTGTTCAGCAATTTCATCTTTGATTAAAGCCTTCCTTTTTAGAGATAATCTCTTGAGGATGGAGGATGTAAAAAGGGAAGTGAAGAAACCAGATATTCTAAGTGGAGGTGAAACATTCCATCCTTCTTGGAAGCTTATTCAACTAGGAATATAAACAACTGAATAGTTTCAGAAAGGCCATGAAATTGAAATTGATCACTCACATTTAACACACACACGCACTCATGCCCACACACACGTACGCACATGTGCACGCATACACACACACACACACACACACACACCTATTTGTATATAATCCAAGCACATATACAGCATGTATAATCTGCAGAGACTGAAGAGGCATACTCTCAGATAGAGGAGTACACTTTTTGACAGTTGAGGGTTCTAAAGTCCACCAAACCAGTTGAGCTACCTTGAGGAAAAGAGACCTAACTGAGAAGGTTGGAAGATACTCATTACCTTTAGGGTGATTTGAAAACAGCATATAAACATTTTTGAGCTGCTAGTAACTTGTACACTGTGCTCCATGTTTCCTGGCCCTTCACCAATGCGGGGCTGACCTTTCGGTGATGCAGCTGTTATTCATCACTTTCCCCCCTACATATAACCCTTCACCCATACTCCTGTAAGTAGCAATGATAAAAATCACTCTTTCATCCTGGTGGAATTTGGATATGATACCTTTCTCTACTTTGTGTGAATAAACATGCTTTCATTTCTCACAATGATTAATGCCATAAAGCAATATCTCAAATATCTTACACTTGAATAAAGGTTTTGGTACTGCCTTTGTTGAAGTGGGGGTTTTCTCAAAGAAGGGCAAATCTGAATGCTAATGGTTATTTTTGAAAGCTGCTGAAGATGAGTCAGCTCTCTAGAAATGTTTTATTTGAGGAACTTGAAAAGATCTCAAGTTTAAGGAGTGATTAAATTGGAATATTATTTTAAAAGTAGAAATTCAAAATTATTTAGTTTTGTTCTTTTTTTTTTTTGGTTCTTTGACATAAGGTTTATCTGTAGCTTTGGGGCCTGTCTATTAGACCAGGCTGGCCTTGAACTCACAGAGACCTGGCTGCCTCTGACTTCCGAGTGCTGGGACTAAAGCCATGTACCACCACTGATTGGCCAAAGTTATTTAGTTTTAAAAGTATATCTGGAGCTTGGAGAGCTCAGTAGAAGTGGGGAGGGAGAAGAACTGTAAGAGCGAGAAGGGTACAAATCAGCAGGAGAACACTGTCTGCATAATCAACTAAGCAGGGCTCATAGAGGTTCATGGAAACTGAAGCATTAATGACAGAGCCTGAATATGTCTACCCTAGGTCCTCTCCATACATATTTTTGTTGTTATGTTGGTGTTTTTGTGGAACTACTAACAGTGGGAGTTGGGGTGTCTCTGACTTTTTTGCCTTCCCTTGGGATGATTTTCCTCTTACTAGGTTATCTTGCCCAGCTTGATCTGAGTGTTTGTACCTGGTCTTGTTATATCTTATTTTTGGTTTTCAGTTGATATCTCTGCAAGACCTTTTCTTTTCTGAAGGAAAAAAGGAGTAGATATAGGGATAAGGAGAAAGGACTAAGAGAAGTGGAGGGAGGGGAACTTGAAGTCAAGCTGTATTCAAAATAATAAAATAAAAATATTTTAATTTATTCTTTGATAGTTACAAACAGATTATTTTGCTCAAATTCTTCCCATTTCTTTATATTCTCCCAAATCTCAAAGTTGAATATTCAACTTCATATTCTATCTCCTTTCCATATTGATATCCATGTTCTAAGCTGCTGTCAAGGCCCATGTTGGTGTTCAAGGTCCTTGTTGTCCTAAAGGTTTTGTTGGTGTCTGGGATCTGTGTTGTTTCTGAGGTCCATTTTCTGTGCTGCCATATATGTTTTTGTGGATGCCCATGGTCCATGCTGTCAACAGAAACCAAATGGAATCCATGATTTGTGGTGGTTCTGGCCAGTAAGGGAAGGATGCCTCTTTTGCAGTAGTATAGATGAATGTAGACCCATGACTGAGACAAAAAGACAGTTATGCTACCCCGAAAAAAAAGGGGAAACAGTCCAGACAAGGGGCTGTTGAGGAGAGTTACTGAAGATTGTGACAAAGATGCTGAGGTATTGCTCTTCTCAGTTGATTGATGTAGAATGCTGTTCTGTATGCTGTAAATATATCTTATTATCATTAAGTTAATAAAGAAGCTGATTTGGCCAATAGCCAGTCAAAATAGAGGCAGGCAGGAAATTGAAACATAGAGACAGGGTGAAATAAGACAGAGTCAGGTAGATGCCAGCAGCTTCCCAAGAAGCAAGATGTGAGTTAACAAACCACAAGCCTTGTGGTAAAATATAGAATAATATAAATAGGTTAATTTAAGTTGTAAGAGCTAGCTAATAATAAGCCTGAGTTAATATGTCAAACAGTTTGTAATTAATATTAAGACTCAGAGTGGTTACTTGGGAACAGTTGGGCAGACGGAAAGCTCCTTTTATAGCTAATGACTTATGGCCCATGTTTGGGGAAGGACTCAAATATCTTTAAGGGCTTTGGCTGCCGGAACTGTGACCATGCACCAGTGAGTATATGGTTAACACAATTTGTAACTTGGTTTATTTCTTGTTCTTTGGGGGGGGGGTTATAAGGGTGGGAGAGTATACCTTAGTAGAATGAGAAGTAAGTATGATTGGTTTGCATTGTATGAAATTTCCAGATAATTAATGGGAAAATAATGATGAGGAAAAATAATAAATTATGGAAAAATTTGTAAAATGCATGTCATTTGATTTGTGTTGGCCAGCTCCTCTTACCCATGGAAACTGTCCTGAAGAATGGTCAATATATTATGTGTCACTCTATTGGAAGAAAATTGTTTTTCACTCTCTTGGCATCTATCAATTTCGATTATCAAATATGTTCTTAGCTAAATATGTTACATGTGAGCCCATTTCCCCTCCTCTGTCCTAAAATTTTGTCTGTTTTTTTTCTCAAGGTATTGCTCTTAGAGACTCTGTGATTTCAGAGGTCTATTTTCTATTCTATGTTTAGAATAATTTGAATCCTTTGAGTCAACCACAACCTCTGACTATTACATTATTTCTGTTCCTTCTTCTGCATATATCTAAATCTTTATGGGAGTAGTTTAATATAAGTATCCCATTTAGATCTTAAAATTCCAAGATCTGTCACAATATGTTCAAAATCCAGATGTAGATTTTCATGTTAATTACTATCTACTATAGCAAGAAGCTTCTCTCTACAGAAGGTTAAGTGATATACAGATGTATGCGTACAGCAATATGTCATTAGTAGCCATTTTATTGCTGTTTCCTTGAAAGAATAATTAAGGTATATCTGCCCCTTGTGCCAATGACCAATCTATTCTCAGGTTCCTGGACTCAATAGTAGATATGAGTCTTAGCTTATGGAGTAGGCCTTAGGTGCAAAGAAAATGTAACTGGTTACTTACAATACATTTTTTCCATATTTGCACAAGAAGACATGTTTTAGAAACAGGTTGTTATTTTGATTCACTGGGTTCATAGTTGGATGAGATTGATGATTACTTTTTCCCCTGGTGGCATGTATAATATTTGCAAGAATTATAGATATAACACACATGAGTGAGGCTTTCACTTGTATACCAGCTAGAATTCCACATGTGCTATGATGTAAATATGTGTTATCTTAAGGACCAGAGTATTACTATTTTGTAGGTATTTAATAGCAATGATAATTATCCTGCAATATTTGGATGGTCTATGGGAACCCTTTGGCCAACAACTCAAAAATTATATGACATTACTTATATGGTATAATAGCATCTAGTTGGGGTATTTTTACCTTCATTTAAATTTCTTTTATATAAGTATAAATTTGAGAAAGCTTATGTGGTAGTAAGTTTACAGATGGCTTTTCAAAAGGCTTTTGCGTGAATTATCTCTACTCTTATTTCCTTCTCTATCGCTTTGTTCTCATTCTTTTTATCCTGCTTATATATCTCCTTGATATTCTCTCATAGCCCCAAATCCATTTATGATAAAAACTCATAGATGAGGGATACACAAAGCATATGTCAAAATAAATAAATAAAATTACAGCAAGTCTGCTACCAACATAATTATAAACAGAAATTCTCTGTTAGGTTTCTGTCGGATTGACCTGTCCATTGGTGAGAGAGGAGTGTTGAAGTCTCCCCTGTAGAAGAATGAAAGTAGATCCGTGTCTATCACCATGCACAAAACTCAAGTCCAAATGGATTAAAGACCTCAGTATCAATCTGAACACACTGAACCTGTTAGAGGAGAAAGTGGGAAGTACTCTACAATATTTGGGCACAGGAGGCCGCTTCCTACGACATTAATGGCAACATTGAATAAATGGGACCTCCTGAAGCTGAGCAGCTTCTGTAAAGCAAAGGACATTGTCACCAAGACAAAAAGGCAGCCTACTGACTGGGAAAAGATCTTCACCAACCCCACAACAGACAAAGGTCTGATCTCGAAAATATATAAGGAACTCAAGAGACTAGACTTTAAAATGCTAATGAACCCAATTAAAAAATGGGGCACTGAACTGAACAGAGAATTCTCAACAGAAGAAGTTCGAATGGCCAAAAGACACTTAAGGGCATGCTCAACCTCCTTAGCAATCAGGGAAATGCAAATCAAAACAATGCTGAGATACCATCTCACACCTGTCAGATTGGCTAAAATCAAAAACACCAATGATAACCTTTGCTGGAGAGGATGTGGAATAAGGGGTACACTCATCCATTGCTGGTGGGAATGCAAACTTGTGCAACCATTTTGGAAAGCAGTGTGGAGGTTTCTCAGGAAATTTGGGATCAACCTACCCCAGGACCCAGCAATCCTACTGTTGGGAATTTACCCAAGAGATGCCCAATCATATTACAAGCATTTGTTCAACTATGTTTATAGCAGCATTATTTGTAATAGCCAGAACCTGGAAACAACCTAGATGCCCTTCAGTGGAAGAATGGATGAAGAAAGTGTGGAATATATACATATTAGAGTACTACTCGGCGGTAAAAAACAATGACATCTTGAATTTTGCATGCAAATGGATGGAAATAGAAAACATCATCCTGAGTGAGGTAACCCAGGCCCAAAAAGATGAACATGGGATGTACTCACTCATCATTGGTTTCTAGCCATAAATAAAGGACATCGAGCCTATAACTCGTAAAAAAAAAATCCTAGAGAAGATATATTAGAAGGTGAATCAAAAGAAAAACATATAGTTATCCTCCTGGATATTGGAAGTAGACAAGATTGCCGGACAAAAAATGGGAACTTGGGGGTGGGGTGGGATGGGGGGATGGGGAGAGAAAAGGGTGAAGTGGAGGATGGGAAGAGCTTAGGGGAATAGGATGGTTGGGATATAGGAAGGGTAGATATGGGAACAAGGAATTATATATCTTAATTAAGGGAGCCATTCTAGGGTTGGCAGAGACTTGACTCTAGAGGGGTTCCCAGGTGTCCAGGAAGATGCCCACAGCTAGTTCCTTGGGCAGCTGAGGAGAGGGTGCCAGAAATGTCCAGATCCTAATGCCATACTCATGAATATCTTGCATATCACCACAGAACCTTCACCTGGCATTGGATGGAGAAAATGACAGAGCCCCACATAGGAGCACCGGACTGAGCTCCCAAGGTCCTGATGAGGAGCAAAAGGAGGGAGATCATGAGCAAGGAAGTCAGGACCGTGAGGAGTGCGTTTACCCATTGAGACGGAGGAACAGATCTAACGGGAGACCACCAAGTCCAGTTGGAATGGGACTGATGAAACAGGGGACCAAACCGGACTCTCTGAATGTGGCTGATGGTGGAGGAGGACTGAGAAACCAAGGACAACGGCGATGAGCTTGAACTGTACTCATGGACGGGCTCACTGTGAGCCTTGTCATTTTGGTTGCTCACCTTCCTGGACTTAGGGGGAGCTGGGAGGACCTTGGACTTAACATAGTGAAGGGTACCCTGATGGCTCTTTGGCTTGGAGAGTGAGGGATTGGGGGTATGGGTGGAAGGGAGAGGAGGGAAGGGGGAGGAGGAGGGGAGGAGATGGAAATTTTTTATAAAAAAAATAAAGAATAAAAAAAATTATAAACAGAAAGCAGCTCAATATTTTTCCACTAAAATCAAAAGCCAGACAAAGATGCCCATACCTTTTCAAAACCATGTATAACGTCTTAGATGGATCAATAAAATAATAGAAGGAGAGCAGGATGATACAAACAAGAGAGGGAGAAGTCAAAGTATCCTTACTTGCAGATGATATAGATTTATATATAAGGAACTCTGAGCATGCCACCAGAAATGTTTATAGCTGATAGACTCAGAAAAGTATAAAGATAGAAAATTAACATGCAAAAATCAGTAGTCTTCCTATATACAAGTGACAAACATACCAAACCAGAAATCAAGGAAGCAATTTCTTTCACAGTAGCCTCAAAACAATCTCAGAATAAGTCTAATTAAGCAACTGAAAGACTTATAGTAGTAATTTTAGGATGTTGAAGAAAGAAAATGGAAAAGGCATCAGAAAATGGAAAGAATTTCATGATCATTGATGGGTAGGATTAATAGTATGTAAATAGCTATTTTTGTAAATTTCTAGATTCAATTCTAGATTCAAAATCCCAGTACAATTCTTTCCAGAAATTGAAAAAAAGATCTCAAACTTCATTTGGAAATGAACAAACAAATGATTGTAGCTGAAACAATCCTGAACAATAAAAGAATTCTTGAAGGTTTCACTATTCCTGAATTTTAGCTGCACTACAAAGATATAGATATATTAGGAGAATGTTGACAATAAAGCAGACATGTTTATCAATGGATTAGAACTGAAGACTGAAGCATAAATCTACACATTTACAGATACATGATTTTTACAAAGAACAAAAGATACCCTGGAAAAACAACACCACCTTCAAAATCTTATGCTTCTCAAACTGGATAATAGCATGAAGAATAAGGGAAACAGAGCTGTATTTCTCACCCTATAAACTCAAATCTAAATCTACCAAGTACCTCAACATAAGACCTAATACCCTGAAACTGATAAAACAGAGATTGGGGATATTTCTGAAATTATAGGAATTAGAAAGGGCTTGGTAAAAAGCACCCTAAAAGTGCAGGCCTTGAGAACAATTAATAAAGGAAGCTATAACACTGTGGAGCATGGAACACTATAATTCAAGTGAAGAAGAATCTCAAAGATTGGAAAAAAATATTTATCAAGTGTAGATAGGCAGTGTCTAAAATCTACAAAGAACACAAATAAAAACAAAACAAAACAAAACTTTATCTTGGAGAGGGGCGGAGTGGGAGTATGGGTGGAAGGGAGAGGAGGGAAGGGGAAGGAGGAGGGGAGGAGATGGAAATTTTTAATAAAAATATGAGAAAAAAAGGTGAACTTAGAATTGCAGCATGGAACTAGAGAGTTCCCAAAAGATAAAAACTAGTGACTGAAAAACAAGGAAAACAATGTTCAACATCTTTAGTCATCTTGGAAATAAAATTTAAAACTATTTTTGATATTTCATATTATTATGATTACAATGGCCAAAATTAATTTTACAAATGAAAGCAGGTGTTGGTGAGAATATTGTAAAAGTAGAACAATCATTTATTGTTAGTGAGAGAACAATGTGGAAATCAGGATGGGTATTCCTTAAAAAATTTAAAATAGAGCTACCAAAACATCTAGTTATAGCATTATTGGTCATTACTGTCGTTCATGAACCTCAAAAATGGGAAATGCGTATTACATGTCTCAAGCATATATTGTGTAATTAAGATGAATCTGGTCACTGTAAACTCAGCAATCTACAGAATAAATGTAATCCCTATCATAATTACAACACAGTTCTCCATAGACATTGAAAAGATGATATTAAACTTCATATGCAAACACAAATACCAATAGTCAAATAATATTGAACAGCAACTAAATACTGCTTAATATATAACCATCTTAAATTTCAAGATATGCTGTAAATTTGTGATAATAAAATCAGCAGGATACTTTATGAAAATAGTCAGTTGACTAGTAGAGGAGAACTGATGATCTACAGATAAGCTCAGACTTCTGTAGCCACCTGATGTTTATCAAAAGAGTTGATACACATTTGAGAAAAAAAAAAAACATCTTCAACAAATGGTGCCCATGCTCAAACCTTATAGAAACATGTAGAAGAATGAGACTATATTCTTATTTGTTAAGGTTCACAAAACTCAACTCTACATTGACCGAGTGCCACAATCTATGACAGAATACCCTCAGCATGAGGGAATAGAAATTAAAGCATATAGAAGAACTACAGACCAAAGAACTGTAGAATATGGCAATTAATAACTTAAGGTTCTGTTGACATGAGACATGATTGCTCCTGGAAGTACTAATCTATTCCCGAGAGAATGTTAAGCACTAAAGACACTCCACTCACAGTTTGTTTTCTTCTTGGCACAATTGGCCTTTGGGCAAGAAACTGTCCTGCCTCAACCACTGACAAGGTACATGGTGTCCGTAAATGGATAAACAGGAGATAAGAAAAAAGACTGTCAATTCTTGCCAAGATAGGGTAAGACAGTTTTGAAAAAAAAAAATTGCCTCTGAAAATGATCTGTCAGTTACTGTAGTTCTTAGCCAAAGTTGGTTGCTTCATCATAGCAAATGAAACTGGGTGAATACCCAGGTATCCAGTTGTCTCTGTCATTTGTTGTACATTTTTTGGAAGTTGCTTGATTGCACTTCCTGCTTACTCAAATAATATTACGTCCCTTCTCGGATGTTCAATGAGGCTGAAGACTAGATAGTTGTAGTTACTTTCCTCTCATGACTTGGCCAGGTTATTTGTTATAAAAGACTAAAACTCATGAAGATAGGATAATTATTGAAATATTTATCACATGCTTCTTGTTTGATATATTTGTTCTTAATGTATATAATTTTGTATAAGGATTAGAACTCTCTTATTTAAACAAAAGGGGGAGGTGCTGTAGGAATTCCTACAGCCAGTGGCCTCTAAGTTACCCACATACTTGGGTGTGGACTCTTATACTATTATTCCAATGTCAAGCACATGTCCAGTCTCTTTTCTGGCTGTGGGATTTGGTTGCTGTTTTCCATTCCAGTAGAAGATATTGATTTGTGAGTCTACCCCTAAATAAATATCCCTCTATTATTCTGAAAATGAAATCCTCAGGAATTGTAATTTGAAATCTCTTACTATAGAATCTTCCTAAAATATATACATATGCATACATTTTAAAGAGCTTAATGGAATTGTCCTACAGTGGGATATCAATATCCCAATTAGACACAAGAGGATAACAAGTAAGAGACTCAATTTCAGGAATGGGTCACTGCTAACAGAGTTGCTGGTCAGTGAGATGTCTCGTAAACTGTCAAATATTACAGGTTATTGTCATTGCTCTTCGTACGCAGAGATTGCTTGTTCATTTCCCAGCCACTCAGACCCAAATAATCACACAGAAACTGTATTAATTACAACACTGCTTGACCAGTTACTAAGGCACATTTCTAGCTAACTCTTTCATCTTAAATTAACCCTTTTCTATTATTCTCTGCATCGCCACAAGGTGGTGGCTTACCGGTCAATCTTATGGCAATAGAACATATTCACAGCACACAAAGGGGAATCCCACATAAGCCTTGATTGCACTCTTGAACTTGGTAATTAAACCCTATCACAGTAGAGCCCTATGTGTATGTTGGCTTATTTTTTATAAACTTAAGAATATTTTGGTAATTTATGGCAAAAAACTCAATAAAATATAGGAAAAGAAAGTTCATGATTATTTACACCAGTGTATTTACTTCACTGTCTTCTGGGTTTTCCATCATTTAGTAATTCTAGCCTTCAGTTTTTTGTTCCCTTTTAATCTTCTGCTTCATTTACACGAGAGTTAGGGTGGTCAATGTTCCTGCTATCCTCTTTCTTTCTTTTTTTGCCAAGCTGACACTGAGTTTCTTCTGTAACAACTTTATGATACCTCAATTTTTGTCTGGACTCAGTACTTGTCTAACAACTTCACACAAGTAAAAATACTTAATACTGCATAATTTTTTTTTATTTTCCACGTCTAAAGTATTTCTTTCTGCTAATATATAACATTCTATTTTTTTTTCTTTTTGGTTTTTCGATACAGGGTTTCCCTGTAGCTTCTAGAGTCTGTCCTGGAACTAGCTCTTATAGACCAGGCTGGCCTCGAACTCAGAGATCCGCCTGCCTCTGCCTCCCCAGTGCTGGAATTAAAGGCGTACGCCACCACCGCCTGGCAATATATAACATTCTATACCTACATTAATAACCATTGTTCTTTATCACATAACCATGAATTTTTCAAGTTGAAATTATGCATCCTCTATCAAAACTAAGCTTCACCAGGCTTTTCTTGCAATTAGTCTAGAGTAATGTGAATATCACAGTATCATAAGACATACCTCGTATCCATTTAGATGACACATGATTTATAAAGTGCTGTATATATGAATATCTCAGAGTTTTGTTCAAAATCAGAAAAGGAGTTATATTATACAATATTTTAAAAGAATTGCCAGACGTGCTGTCCTCCATTTTGTTGTTGTCCCATCATGCTTTCGGTTTTCCAGTTCTAACACGTCAGCATCTTGAGACTCTGCGTACCTAGTCTCCTCTTCATTAACCCCTAAACTTGTTTGGATCATTTTTATGTGAGTGTATTAAGTATTATACTAATCTTAGTATAATATTTGTTTCATTAACCATCACTACTTCAGAAAAAAAACTCATAAAAGCCAATTATTTACTTCTCAAAGTGTACCTTTGGTGTTCATCATGTGATTTATTCATAGATGAGATCATTTTTCTACCACATTTTCTGTTTTAATATGGTTTCTACTATTCTTCCTATGCTAGAACAATTTATTTGAATGTAAGCTTATAAGCTGAATACCCTAGAAGCAGTAGACTACATACACACTCTGGTGTTCTCAAACATATTCTATGTTTTCCATTTGTTTATCTTATATATCACTTATGCTTTCTCTTAATTTTACCTGAAAAACTCAAACTTCAATTAGAATGTCACCACGGAGAGACATGATACCATGTCTTCTGGTCTGCTGAACTGTGTCTAAATAAGTGGGAAACGTTTGTTTGTTTTCTATTTCCACGTTTAACGTATTAAAATGGTCTTAGATTCTGAGCTACAGAAAAGTAAAATTTTGCTTCTTTTCTAAGATGGCCCAATGGATAATCAAGAGGCAGAAAGACACTAGAGAAATATAGATATGTTTCATACTTTTTTTCTAGTACACTTTTTGAACATTTGAATTAATGATGCTTATAGATAGTCCAATATTATTTAACCTGCATAGTTGTTATTGGACTAAAAATTTCATCACAGAAAGATTTTCCTTGATAAACTACCTCGGATATCCATCCCGTTGATACAAAGGATCTTATGAGTAGCAACAATCTCTTGCTTTGATTTTTGCATAAATGATCTCTCATCATTCACTGTGAACTTAAAGAAGTTTTATGCTGTCTTGCATGCTTGTCAAACTTCAGATTTTTACATGCATATCAGGAAAACCTGGATCTCTATTATATTAAATGGAAACAAGAGACTTTCTTAAAATTTCACACTGAATTTGCTGTTTAGAAATGCTTAGATTTTATTCTATAAGAAGAAATCTATTATATGCATGCATGCACTGACAAGAAAAAAAGAATTAAAGTTCTGCTTCAACAAGGACCCAGTTAACAGAACATTGCAGGGATGTGCACTTTGCACTCCTTAAAACAAACACTCATTATTATAGATAACTCGGCCCCTCAAGACCTTGAGAAAAGTGTCAATCTTGTGAGTATCCCGTCTCAGGCAGCGGACCAGGTTATAAAAGGCAAAGAGTTGAGTGTCTTCATCAGCTGACTGTATTTCTGACAGTCCAGACCAGACAGGCGAGTCATTTTCTTCATATACAATCTTGGTCTAAAGATCAAATGGACAGGTATTATTAACATTATCTTTTATCCCTTTTGTATCTCTCTCTCTCTCTCTCTCTCTCTCTCTCTCTCTCTGTGGTGTGTGTGTGTGTGTGTGTGTGTGTGTGTGTGTGTGTGTGTAATACATACATATGATTTGGATGTCAGTGATCCATTTTGGGTAAAGTTCCTCCAGTGATATCTACATTGATTTTTGAGAGAGCTGCTTTTACCTGCAATTCATGGCAGACTCCCTTAGATCTGATTCCCTAGTATGAGGGCTACAAAGTGAAAATACTACATCACATATTTGACAGAAATTCTGAAACTAGATTCAGGTCCTCACCCATGGAAGGAAGGCACTTACAGACATTATGTATGTCCCAGTGCACCTTTCTCATAAATATTTAATTAACTCCGGTAGAACATAGGGGACTATACATTAATAGTGAGAAATGCTAGAAATTAGGTTAAAAGCATTAGACACCTAAGGATAATTGGAGTCAGGCATACGTATTTTCTGACACTCCTCTGATCTCAGATGAGATACATCCACACACAAGTGGACAAATAGTGAACCAGCAAGGTACTGTTTGGCTGTGAACATGGGATTAACTAAACAACAATTAAAGGCTAGCATCAGCTCTTTCACTTTGGGGGGTTTTACATGCTCTCTGTACTTTCCATGATGTGCCCTCCATACCATATTAGTTCTCGTAGAGGATCTTGATCCTTCCATTATTTTCAGGTAAATCCATTCTACATTTCTATACTATATTGAACATGAGCAGAATATTTTTATTTAATGCATTATGGTGCAGGTTATGTGGGCTGTGACAGGTGTAAGATCTTCCGAATTAGACTGGAGTGTCCACCCTATTCAAGAAAGTTACTGTCAAAATTTCTAGGCAGCACACTAGTATTTTCTACACAGATCACTGTTCTATGGGCTTATTAAGTAACCTGGTATTTGGGTTAAAATCCTTTTTGAATGACATAATATATGAAGTTTATAAATAAGATAAACAAAGACACAATGTAGAAACAGCTTACCCTGTTGAGAATGGTTTTAAGTCCCTCCAGAAGAACAAGATTTTTATGCTTCAAAGTATTGGCTGTTTTCAACATATTATCAGAAGGTTTTGGAAGAGAGGTCACTGCGGACACCAGATGCTTCAGAGGTTCTTCCCAAGCATTAGTAATGTTGATGATTGCTTTCAGAAGGTCTTCAGTCTAAGCAAACATCATTGGACTTCATATTAAACTAGGTAACATACAACTCGGTAGATAGATTCTTGTGTTTTTTTTACACGAGAGACAATCTACAGTATACTTTTATTATTATTACTATATTAATGATTTTATAATATATTAATATTGCATAAATATAAAATGACAACTACTGAATTCCACTTGGCTAAATAAAACTAATAGGATTTTAATAAATTTGGCTATTTCACATGATCATATTTTGTGTTTCCTCAACATTCAACCCTTTTTCCTAGCTGTTAGAACTGTTCTATTTGATGGCTTAGCCTGCCTATGAGAATACTAGGGTTACATAGCTTAGTAGGTGTCCAAAGACATGACTCATGTTACATAGATGCTAACACTGTCAGGAGTTAGTGGTTCAACTAATTTCTACAATAATGAACAGAAATAATTTCTCATAAACTTATTTAAGTATCTATATACTATGGTAGAATATTTTAAAAGGTGAATGCAGACAAAAATGGCTTTCAAATTCTATTTCTTATTTATCTGCATGATTCTGTTGTCCTTGCTTCTAAAGGAATTGCTTATTTATTGACATGTATAAAAGAAAATTTATTACAAAGCATTACTTTAATATCAGGCATCAGTAAAAATTAGAATGCAATTTTAACCTGGTAATTCTTAGGTCACAGACACAGTCATACAAAATAATTTCTTTTGATAGTTGTTGATTATGAAGTTTGTGAGGAGTATTACAGAGTATTAAAATAAAGACTAGAGAGAAACTCAACCAGAATTTCAGAGAAAAGTAAGTTTATGATCAAAATGAACAAATTAATGTTGATAATCAACATTTTGCTAGGAGTATTAGACAAAAATAATTAAGAATGACTGCATGCCATGAAAGAAGTGTAGTGTAAAGTCTTATATTCAAGGGAAATGAATTCTGCATACTGTTTGGAGCTTCAGATTGTTGTCTTCTTAAAGGTTCTATGATCAGAGACTGTCAACAATTAAGTACTTTGGTACCACCAGTGTGCAATTTATATTGTCTAGGAAAGTAATATGTACAAATGTTTTCTTCAGTTTCTTTTTCTGTATTATAACCACATGTTATTCCTAAGAATATCTTGTGTAAATGTTTCTTGTGTTGGTAATATAAGCATGACTGAATAATAGATTATATACATGAGAAGGATATGCATGATTAATATTACATAGATAAAACTGATGTTTACGACACGTAGTCTAAATGAAGAGATCAGACACATATACATTAGATATTCAGAGTCATGTAAACCTCATCAAAAGAGAAGCCATCCAGAGAAGCACCTTTAGACGACAAGGAAGTCTCTTACACAGCCTAATTTCAGACAGAAGAGAAAGCAGAGCAGTGAGCCAGGACTGTGGAAAGAAGAACGGAGGAGAAAAAGGTCCAGGATAGTTTAGGAACTTAAGAAGAATGGACACTCTGCTCATTTAGTCACATGATGCAATGGGAAGATTCTTTAGGTTTATATCACAAACATAGGGGGATTTTATTTACTCCACATTTATATGAATATATTAGAAATGTTTGTCCAATTCAGATAAAAACTTTCCAGGGATAAGCAGAAGGTGCTGGTAAAAATAATTTCCTATGTGGACAATTATAACTCTGGGACCATGTTAGTTGGGAGGCATTTTACCGAGTGCTAACATTTACAACAGTATTATGTGATTCTTCTTGGACAACGGCATCTTCCTCTCTCTATTCTGTCTGAAATTATCACAACTCTTACGGACTTAGTAATCACACAGAGCACAAGTATATAGCACAAGTATATAGTCCTGTGTATAGCAGGACTGTTTTGGTAAAATACAGAGAAGAAACGTACTTTTGTTTCATTGACTTCCTGACGAGACTCTGGAGTGTGGATGGAAGCTGTGTGGCATAGCCTGGGCATCCTCTTAGGAAACCAAGTAATCTTGAAAAAGTTTGAATCCTGGAAGAAATTAAAAATTTAACTTTGAGAATTCAGAACTGAATAAAAAACCAATGTGATAGTTTGATAACCTGCAGATTTTTGATATTTAAGAGCAAAATGTGGAACACTAGAATGATGGAAACATCATCTGCTTACCTTTTATTCCTCCATTCTCTTCCCTTCTTTACTTTCCTTGTACTTGTTAATGAAATTGTTTGGAAAGAAAACACTAAAATGGACCAAAATTTGTAAATACCTACATCTTTAAGTATCAGTTTTTCTAGGCTGAGAGTCATAGATTATTGTTTATACATGTTTAAAATATCGTGTTTATTGTTTGCAAATAGGTCTATTATTTTTAAAAAGGAATTGCTGATTTATAAATTTGCTCTCATAAATCACCATGTGTCACTATGGTAAAAAGTTCATGATAAATGTAGGATTCACTCATGTTGTTACAGTCAGCAATGAATCATTAGATTCTAGGCATATTTTAAAGACATATTCAGCAAAGATGGAAGTAAGAATTCACAAAAGATTTAAAGTTTCTATATAAATAATATGAAGGATGTACTTGCATAAGGTATTTATTAAGAACATACAAATTACTTAATTCTACCTATCAGAGAATTTAAATTAAACTTAGAAATGTGTGAATCTAAAAATTTATGAGAGACGAATAAAGGGTATGAGAAAAACTAGTAACAGAAAATAACCATGGGAATTTATATTCCAGGTAAATGTTGAGATATGTAATTCATATTTAAATGTATTAAAATTAAAAATTTAAATGACATTTATATTGTTTAAAATGAAAATTTGTATGGTTTAAAATGAAAATTTGTATGGTTTAAAATGAAAATTTGCTGTGCTGTTTCCTCAGTGGCACAACCTGAATAGATGAGTTACATCCCTGAGGAAGAGAGAACACATTTTCTTTCTACAGCAGTCCTTCAATATTACTAAGACACTCATTACTGAAACAATAAGCTGTGATTTTTGTATTTACAAACTTATGTGTAGCTATTTTGTTTCAATTTCGTTTTTCACTGTTTACATGGTTTCAATTTTCTTTAGATTGTTTTCTCTCTACACAACTAACTCCCTTCATTTCTCGTGCACTAGTTTTCTTCAGATCAGTAAGTAAGGAATGCCCGTGAAGACAGAACCCCTGGAAATACGACCAGGAAATCCAAATTCCAATGAAGAAGTTCAAAGTTGTTATTGCTAAAGTTGGTACAGGAAAACTTGAAATATCATTAAATTCTTTCCAATATTTTGAGATTTTTATCAAACTTCACATTCTTCCCATTACACAGTTTCCTATACAATTCGTTGTATTACCTACAAAAGTGAAGTTTTGTAATTGGACACACCAGTCATTCCAATTTAATTATTGGTCATCTATTTGAAGGCCCTTTTAGATTAGAATCCAGAAGTAAGGACATTACTTACAAATTCATGGTAGATATCTGCAGCCAAGTTATATGTGGTGTGAGACTGTTCAACCACACGATCATACAGGTCTTCAGTGGACACAACGCCAGTTGGTTTGGAGGCTGCATGCTCCCAAAGGAGCAGACTTGACACTAGCAGCATCATGCACATCACGGCTGTCAGAGAAACGACAATGAGATGAGCTATACAAACGAACCAGCAGGCAGTTAATCAAGCTGTGCATGTGCCCCGATGGCCTCTGCTATGTGATTTGGGTTGATGTATCTTAACTGACTATTCACTTTTACAATGTGGAAAATACAGAGAAGCAGATAGATGTCTCCAATAGAGAGTTAGAAATGTGAAAGGTAGTTCACAGTTTGCATTGGCTCCGAAAGAGCTTCTCAAGTTTGTAAACACATGGAGTTTGCCTCGCCATGACCCAAGACTGCAAGTTATTATCTGCATATATTTGAGATTCTAGAGAATTTCACTTTCTTTAATACTTTACTATTGTTACTAATTCATTTACCTTTCATATATCACTTAAGACTTAGGTAATTTCATAGTATCCAGGTTGTTTTATGTGAGCAGATATTCAATTTGGCATACAAAGTAATTATAATATCCTGTTTCTGTGCTTGAAGAAATTGGACTACCCAGTTGTTCTCAATATAGCCTAATTCTCTGTAATGTAAATGGAACCCTTTGATTTTCGTTATCTTTTGTTCAAGAAGGCACCTTTTGAAATGGAAGGTTCTATACAATTAACGATGCTTAAATATCAGTAACACTGTCTCATTTTACCCCCCTGTTAAAAAAGATATCACAAAATAATTGAGCATTGCCTTGTGTCTGTAACACAAGGAAGAGCCTATCTGAAAAACTCTCAGCTAAAACTTAATTGAGCAATTAGAATATAGAGTTGTGTTTCAGCTCCAGGTTGATTGTCTCTCGGAGAAGCATGATCAGGTATCAGTGTTCCAAAATATAGAATAGATTACATCAAAGAAATTGTACTGTACAAACAACCTTGTGAATTATAGACTAAGGAAATCTTAGAAGTACATGATGAATTACCAGAGCCTGGAAACGTCGAGGTGAGCTGCATCTCTGAGGTGATCCACCGCAGTATGAACTTCGACTCGGGAGACCTGCTTCACCTGAGTGCTGCCTTCAGTCAACATCCCACCTCCCATATATATACCAGCAGACTGTACCCAAAGCCAGACATAGCTTCAGGCCATATTGAATCAATGTCCATGGATCAGCAGCATTCTTCCCTCAGGGTTGAATAACATCCTCTTTACATTTGCCACCATTATATGTCAATATGTGTCATCATCGTGCATCCCATTACATCATCGATAGAGTTCCAGTCATTCTCCAAATCAACAAGGCAATCTCTTCATTGGTTACTCATTTCCAGGTAAGCAAGAGAAAAGAATTATTCCCCAACACCTTTCCCTGGTTCCAGATCTTAGAAATGTGTCCTAACTTCTGCTCTGTACCCTTCTGGTGCGAGTTTTGATAAATGCTTTCAATAATTCACCCTATAGCCACATAAGTCAATTATTACAGACTGTTTTAACTAAACACAAATGTATTTCATTAATCATTAAAACTGTAAAATATTTATCTCAATAGACTAGGTAATGGTTCCAGTAATCAACAGGTCTAAATACAAACGTTCAGAGGTCATTCTGATGGCCACATCATTTCTATTTATGAAATGTCAACTTATAAGTGCAGATAAAGACATTATAGGCACCTTATTTTTGTTGCCTTACAAATAACATACTGACTGCTTTATGTGGCTTGAGATTTAAAACAAATCAGATAATTGTCAATTGCAGTGGTAACTGCTGTGCCATGGCTTCCCTGCTTGCCACACTGCAAAAGTTTCTGATGACCTTATCATGTTATCAAATTACAGCAATTTTAGGCATTTACTCTGAAATAATATACATAGTGACTGGTGACATCATGAAAAATATTCCATTTTGTAATAGATTTCACATCATAGATGCCCCAAATTTTTATATTGCTTGTGAAAAATATTCTATTTCTTTGGTAGACTAGTAAGTAATTTAGGGCAAAGTTCCATTTTTTCTTTATATCTTCTTTCTTTCTTCCTTCCTTCCTTCCTTCCTCCCTCCCTCCCTCCTTTCTTCCCTCCCTCCCTCCCTCTATCCATCCCTTCATTCCTTCATTCCTTCGTTCCTTCCTCTCTCTCTCTCTCTCTCTCTCTCTCTCTCTCTCTCTCTCTCTCTCTCTCTCTCTCTCTCTCTCTCTTTTCATGACAGGGTTTCTCTGTGTAATAAGCTGTCCTAGAAATTACTTTGTGGACGATGTTGGCCATTATCTCATAGAGGTCCACCTGCCTCTGCCTCTGAAGTGCTGGGATTAAAGGCGTGTTTAACCACTGCCCATCTTAGATCATAGATTGCTCTGTTTCATTTAGCAATTAGAAATGGCAGACTGTTTTGAGATAATGTAAAATGTTATTGATATTGAGAATCTGTAAGATTTTAGTAAGTTCTACTGGAGAATGACTAAGCACCCAGGCTTACCTACTGTTAAGAGAGCAGCTTGTTTTTGTGAGAATGTTTGGACAAAGCTACTCTCTCTCTCTCTCTCTCTCTCTCTCTCTCTATATATATATATATATATATATATATATATATATATATATATATATATATATGCCTGAACTTTATTTTCCTCATCTTGTAAAAATTTCCTGCCCCTCTTTATAGAAGAAAGCATTTGATAAGATACCTAGATATGTTATGGGATCGGGATCAAGTAGGTCTACATCATGGTTGGTTCTACAATACTTTACTATACTAAACTATACTCACTGCTCCCTCAAGATCCAGGAGTCTGGTCACTACAAGTTGTGTATTGACAAAATCTTTTGACTTAGATGGCCTGAGAATGACTTTGACATTTCCATCTGAGCATCTCAAATTACTTACAATAACAAGAGTTTTCCTATAAATCAGCATGAAGCAACCCCTCTATTATATAATCACAAATCAACATAACACATACTCTTTCATATTCTTAATTCAGAAGGGACATGATCACGGTATAATTTGATGTCTTCATACCTGCTTGACCTCAAACCAGTATTTTCATAGTTAGCTTCCAAGGACATACTTTTTTCCTCACAACCATCTTGATTGCTTCAATACATGAATCATCTATAGCCTCTTATGGTAACCATTATCCTGAGGTTTAGTTCTAATCTCTGATTATATTCTGATCAACGTGACTGTGCCCTACCATTTGGTTATCACACTATCTCTTTTGTTCACTGGCATATTGTATTGTAGCATTTTGGCTAGCGTTTATGTAGCAGTTTGGCTCAATAGCAATCTCCCAAAAGATGAGAAGGTCCTATCCTCAGACTACCCAGAGTATAACTTTGTAGATCAATTTTATTTGAATTTCTTCTATGCTGCAAAAGTTTGTCTGCAGTAGAGAATAAGGACAATATGGAGTCACAGATTCTAATGCTTCAATGTAGAGACCATTTCTGGGATCACAGTCATACTTAGATAATATCTCAACTGTGTCCTAAATAGTTTCAGAAAATGTAAGACCTCCCTAGGCATGGGTGGAAGGAGAGGTTTGCACTCTCCCCTAGTTTAGTCAGAAGGTAAAGAACAAATCGAGTTCATTTTCCTTTACTAATTCTCATTGCTTGATTCCTGATGGAATTGTAGACACCGATATATTGGTTTAAAACCCCTGTGACTACACAGCTTTACTCAAGACTGACCATCAGGAAAAGTCATGACCAACTGTCTTGTGGTCATTTTCCGGAAATTTCTTAAAGTTAGTAGATTTTTTTTTGGCTGTTCTTATGTAAGACTGAGGTTCTGGCCGGGCAGCGGTGGCGCACGCCTTTAATCCTAGCACTCGGGAGGCAGAGGCAGGCGGATCTCTGTGAGTTCGAGACCAGACTGGTCTACAAGAGCTAGTTCCAGGACAGGCTCTAAAGCTACAGAGAAACCCTGTCTCGAAAAACCAAAAAAAAAAAAAAAAAAAAAAAAAAAAAAACTGAGGTTCTGTTACATCAATGCCTATTTGATGAATACGTACAAACACACACACACACACACACACACACACACACACACCATTTCATTTTGTGTTACTCTCAATTGTTTCTATGACTTTATGAATGTGTGTTTGTCAGTATGTATGTGCAGTTATACTGATCAGGGAATAGCCATGCTATCATCTCAGAGACACTATTGACCTCACTTAAAATTGTTGACTTGTTGAGCCGAATCTCTCTAATTAGGAAAACCTGGATGAACAGACTTCCAGGGATCTTTTTATATTAGGATTCAAGTGCATATCAACATGCCAGGTGTAAATATTTCTGAGGATCAAACTCAATCCTTATGCTCATAAGGCAAACACTTCATAGACAGTACTCCAGTCCCAAGAGCAGCCAAAAGAGTCAGGAACACACCGACTGTCACTGTTAGGAGTCCAGCTAAAACTCTAAACTAAAGAACTACAGCATTTCAGCAGAAGACAAAGTGAAGACTAAGCAGGCTCTTTGACTGTTGCTTCAGTCTCTGTGCATCCTTTACGAGCCCTGCTTAGTTGATTCTGTGTGCTGTGTTCTCCTTGGTTTCATTGACCCCTCTAGATTCTACAAATCCTCCCTCCCACCTCTTCGGCAGTTTCCCAAGCTCTACCTAATAGTAGAAGAGTAAACACAAAGTAAGATTATTTTGACCAAACAATAGAAAAATATATTAATATCTAATTGGTTTTCTTTAGCAAAATGGAATACTTAGTTGAAGATTTAAATTTCTACATTTTGTTTATATTATGAAATGATCAACAAATACTTATAAAATACAAACACATGCAAAGTCCATCTACTTTCTGCAAAAATCAAAGGTACCTACGGAGCTGCATGTCACCTAGTTTAATATGATGTGCAATGATGTTTGCTAAGACTGAAGACCTTCTAAAAACAGTCATCAATATTTCTCATGCCTGGAAAGAGCAGCTGAAACACCTGGCGTTGCAGTGGCTGCTTTCCCGGGAGCTTCTGGTAATATGCAGAAAACAGATAAAGTTGTGAAGGACAGAAACCATGTGCTTCTGGAGGAGCTCAAGACCATACTCAGCAGGGTTAGCAATTTCTACAAATATCCTTGTTGATCCTGTGCATAAAATTGGTGAATTGTGTAATGCAAAAATAATTTTGAAGTGCTTCATTTACAAGAGTGAAATATAGCTATCCAATTTGTTGACGGTGCTAGTGAGGGGCTGCATGCAAAGTCAACAGTCTCCAAGGTTGTTTTATACGAAACCCACACGCCAGCATTCTTAATGTGAAGTAGCTGTGCTGTGCTGTAATTTGGACAGTATATTCCCTGGATGTGTTGAACACTCTTCCTAATTCGGGTCTTATAACTGCCATTATCTGGATCTCCCTCACCTTTGAACTTTAAATGAAATGCTCATGTTGTGTAAGGATACAGACAAGAACATAAGATGCAGGATGTGTTCAGTAGAAACTTAAGAGATAATCAGGGCACGCTATCTGAACCCCTAAAGTATGAAGGACACATCAAGGAATGCCCTGAGGACACCTAAAACTCACCAAAGTGAAAGAATTGTTACATGAAACTGATTGTCCTTTAGTTAAATTTGTATCTATAGCTAAGCAGCACCTTGATCGTGCACCATGTGTCTACTTGTGTATGGATATACTTCATCTGAGATCAGTGACACATTAAGAAATCTGAAATTGTTTCCCTTCTCAGATTTGAGGGTTAATCAATTTACCTAAAAATTCAGGATTTCTTACTAAAACTTTATACTCTACTATTTTGTACCAAACCTTTTTCAAAACTTAGAAAGAATTTCTGCTGGGCCTAGGTTGGTGTCTCATGTGTGTAAGTCTCCTTTTTCCATGTGTGAGGGCTTGAGTTCTGTTTCAGAATTTTTATAAGAAAGAAATATGAGGGATTTGATATTCTCCTTGGAACCCAAACAGTGGGTAGCCAAAATGAAGATTTTCTATGATTTCCAGACAGAAGTAATGTCAGTTATCTCAAAAAACAAGGAAAAATTCCTTGAAGTAACTTTAACCAAAGTTAACCTCGGACAAGAGAAACCATGTGAATATAAATATTCATACACAAATACCCATGTACATATACAGTCTTACATACTTGCATAGATACAGACAGTGTTGGTAATAATGTCAATAATAACTTTCCATTTGATGTTTAGTGTTAGATTGGTGTTGTAGAAAATGTCTACCATGTCTGGTCTCGACTGGCAGATTTGTAGTCATTTGATAAAGATACTCAACTTTTTGCCTTTATAAAACTACTTAATAAGGTATATTTTTAAAAAGTAAAAAAAATAATTAAAACATGGTGCTAACCTCTATTCTTCCCATGATCTTATACAAGTAATCACAACCAGACACATGTATATGTGTACACCACACCCATGTATCCATGGATACCTGGTAATTTACAAAATCAACTTTCTGTGTTGAATTTTCAGTCTAATAATAGAAAATACAAGTTCTATTCTACTATAATATTGATAAGTACCCTTAGTTTTACAAGTTCCACAAGTATTTAGAAGAAGTACTAAATGTATAAAAATTCCTTCAGTGCCCATCTGTGAACTTTATCCTCCTTAGGGCCATCATACACCAATTCCAGATGTTTAGATTCCTGTGATTTTAAAAATATGCATTGTCATATGTATGTTATTAAGTCATTCTCCCCATCATCCTCAAGTGTTTAATTCATATAGCAGTGAAGAATCATTTCATATATTTGTAACATTATCTCTGTCTTTTCTTCTCTTCTTCATACTGAGGCCTTTGACAGTTTCATTAGATAAGGACAAGTGTAAGACTAAGATACTAAAGCTGATCACTGAAGAGTTTTATGGACAATGTCTCAGTACCTCTGAGAATCAGATGATTCTCTTTTTCTGACACTCGTGGTGTCAGGACGCATTGAATGGTAAAATATCAAGGGATAGTGCTTTAATTAGGACCCAACCCACGGATGGACATTTCCCTCCCGTCTGTGTCATCCTTTCCAGATGCTGTGGATAGTCCTCTCTCCAGGAGGGCACACTGCTCATAAAAACAAGTAGCTCTCAAAATGCCCTTCCTCCAGCTGATGCCCTTGTCAAGGGCATCAGTTCCCATCCAATACTGGGACAATACAGCACCGAGACACTGTGGTTGTGATTTCTACATATGAACCCAAGTTACTTGACTATATCTGTACCACATTTTTAGCTGAGTTATTTATTTTCTGGGTACCAAGTTTTCCAGATTTTTATATGGTTGAAATACTAGTCCTCTTTCGAATGCACAGCTGGTAAACATTTTTGCTTATATTGTAGCCCAGCAGTTTATCTGAATGATGCTGTCTTTTGTAGTGAAGAAGTTCAGTTTCTTGAGTCCAATTTATCAGTTGTTTTTAGTGCCTGAGCTATTGGAGTTCTGTTCAGAAAGTCTTTTCTTGAGCTGATGAGTTTAAGCTCCTTCCCTACTTTCTCTTTTAACAGATCAGTGCATCTAGCTTTGTGTTGAGGTCTTTGATTTATTTACACAGGGTTATAGGTATGGACCTATTTATACCTTCTACATTCCGCCATCTATTTGAACAACACCGTTTTTTGAAGACATTGCCTTTTTCAGTGCATATTTCTAGATTTACAATATACTATAGTATCAGGTATCTGTAGTTATAGGGACTTATTCCTGGGCCTTCCATTTGACTTCATTGATCATTGCATCTGTTTTTATGCCAAAACCATGCTGGTTTTATTGCTATAGCTCTGTAATAAAACTTGAAATTGGGCACAGTGATACCTCTAGCAGTTCTTTTATTGCTTAGGATTGTTTTAGTTGTACTGAGTTTTTTTGTGTTTCCATATGACACTGAAAACTGTCCTTTCAAGTGCTGTGAAGAATTGTGTTGAAAATTGATTGGGCTTGTATTGACTATAGAATACTTTCGGTAGAATGGCCACTTTACAATATTAATCATACTGATCCACAAGCATGGGAGATCTTTCTTATGATATCATCTATAATTCTTTATTCAATTTCATCATGTTTTATTGTACAGATGTTTCACTTGCTTGGTTAGTGTTACACTAAGTTTTTGGTTTTTGTTTTACTAGCTATTGTGAAAGGAGTTGTTTGCTGATTTCTTTATTATTTTGTTGGTCATTTTGTACATAGGAAAGCTACTGATTTAGCTTACTAATATTATATCTTGATACTTTGCTGAAACAGCTGGAACAGTTTCCTGGTTAAATTTTAAAATTTCTGTATATTTTGTTTCCAAGTATTTTATTGAGTATGTTTTAATGAGACATATTGGAAGGTAATTTTTTTTGTTTTTCTTTTTTTTCTCATTTTTTTATTAAAAATTTCCATCTCCTTCCCTCCTCTTCCCCCTTCCCTCCCCTCCCTTCCACCCATACCCCCACTCCGCCCCTCTCCAAGCCAAAGAGCCATCAGGGTTCCCTTCACTATGTTAAGTCCAAGGTCCTCCCAGCTCCCCCTAAGTCCAGGAAGGTGAGCAACCCAACTGACAAGGCTCACAGTGAGCCCATCCATGCTGTAGAGTTCATGCTCATCGCCGTTGTTCTTGGTTTCTCAGTCCTCCTCCACCGTCAGCCACACACACACACACACACACACACACACACACACACACACACACACACATATATATATATATATATATATATATATATATCTTAATTAAGGGAGCCATTCTAGGGTTGGCAGAGACTTGACTCTAGAGGGGTTCCCAGGTGTCCAAGAAGATGCCCCCAGCTAGTTCCTTGGGCAGCTGAGGAGAGGGTGCCAGAAATGTCCAGATCCTATTGCCATACTCATGAATATCTTGCATATCACCATAGAACCTTCACCTGGCATTGGATGGAGAAAATGACAGCCCCACATTGGAAGGTAATTTTTATGCGGCAGCATCTTTATGTGGTTTAAACAGCATGTTATCTATGGAATAATAAAAATAATTGGCAAGGTTTCTTCTGTTTTTATTTTGGAATTCTTAAGTAATTAATAAAACATTGTCTCAGTGGGTGAACGCATCCCTCATGGTTCTGACTTTCTCATGATCTCTCTCCATCCGCTCCTCATCAGAACTTTGGGAGCTCAGTCCGGTGCTCCAATGTGGGGCTCTGTCTCTATCTCCATCCATCGCCAGGTGAAGGTTAAGGCTCACAGTGAGCCCGTCCATGCTGTAGAGTTCACGTTCATTGCCGTTGTCCTTGGTTTCTCAGTCCTCCTCCACCGTCAGCCACATTCAGAGAGCCCGGTTTGGTCCCCTGTTCCATCAGTTCCATTCCAGCTGGACTTGGTGGTCTCCCGTTAGATCTGTCCCACCGTCTCAATGGGTAAACGCACTCCTCATGGTCCTGACTTCCTTGCTCATGATCTCCCTCCTTTTGCTCCTCATCGGGACCTTGGGAGCTCAGTCTGGTGCTCCTATGTGGGGCTCTGTCAGCAGGACAGAACTAATGGGAGACCACCAAGTCCACTTGGAATGGGACTGATGGAACATGCGACCAAATTGGACTCTCTGAGGGTGGCTGATGGTGGAGGCTGACCGAGGAGCCAAGGACAATGGCAATGGGCTTGGTCTCTACGACATGGACGGGCTCTGTGTGAGCCTTGTCAGTTCGGTTGCTCACCTTCCTGGACCTGGGGGGAGTTGGGAGGACCTTGGTCTCAACATAGTGTAGAGAACCCTGATGGCTGTTTGGCCTCAAGAGGGAGGGAGTGGGGGTGTGGGTGGAGGGGAGGGGAGGGAAGGGGGAGGAGGAGGGGAAGAGATGGCAATTTTTAATAAAAAATAAATAAACTGGAAAAAAAATAAAACATTGTAAGGCTCTCCGTCAGCAAGTTGCATGACAGATAAAGCTTTTATAATATTGACAATTAATTGTAAACTCGTAAAAGAAAAAAATCATAAAAATTAGATAAAAGAGGAGGGGAAGGAAGAATTTGAGAAACCAGAGAGGACAGGGACACTATGAGAACACTGACCATAGAATTAACTGAATGGAACTCATGGGGCCTGCCAGAGATCAGAGAGCTTGTAGTGGTCTGATTTAGATTCTCGACATATAAGTTATGGCTGAGCACCTTAGTGTTCTTGTGGTACATTTTTGTTCCTACTAAATCACCTCATCTAGCCTTGATATGATGGTATGTGTCTGGCATTTTTGCAGCATATTATGCCTGCCATGTTTGGTTTATGTCCCTGGAAGCCCCGATTTTTCATGAAGGGAAACAGAGGGAATGGTTATGTGGGAGAGGAGAGGTGGTGGGAAGAGATGGAGAGAGTGGGAAGAGGAGGGAGGGAAAACTGTGGTTGGGATGTAAAATATATATATGAGAAAAATGAAATAAGATATATTATGTGATGAAAAATCAATTTTAAATAAAATAAAGAAATTTAAAAAGAGATAGCAGAAAAAATAAAATAAATGTGAAAAAAATCAATAATTTTAATATTGTTACCCAGTCCTTTCATCTATTCACTTTAATCAGCTTTACCTAATGTGTCATTCTTCAATTTATGAGTTTTGATTTAGCGTCAAGGGATGGATTTTTTAGAGAAACTTGAAAAGTGAGAATCTAAGTGAAGGAAGTTACGGCATTGGATGCATAGTTTAAGGGACTTTATGGAGAGTTTCAAGTCTGTTTCTCTTCTTTTCTGTCCTCTTTATTTCTCTCTATCACTCTATCTCTTACTCTGTCCCTCCCTTCAAATTTTTCCTTCTCCTTCTCTCTTTCTTCATCAACATCATATAAGCACCTCTTGTGGTATATGCTTCTGCCATAGACAACTGTGCTACATAGACCCAGTGCAACAAGACCAAGTGACTTCACCGAGAAGCCTCTGAAACAATGAATTATTTTTTTCTCCTTTTAAGATGTTGTTCTCAGGTTTTGTGACACAGCAATACAAAACTGACTCACAAAGCTTTCTAAGAATCCATTTATGATATTTTCATTATTAGTTCCTGTCTCCAGCATGACAAATAATCAATAATTAAATTATTGTTTCAATTTCCTTCCTCCTTCAAAGTTCATCTCATTTCTCCAATGTGCTTAGTAGCTACCAAACTCTTTTTTATTTTTTTTGGTTTTGTCTTAGGTAGGGTTTCAATTGTGATTAACATCATGACCAAAGGCAACTAGAAGAGGAAGTGAAATTTTTATTTCACTTCCTCTTCCAAATCACTGAAGGAATCCAAGGCAGGAACAAAAGTTAAGAACCTGGCAGCAAGACCTGAAGCAGTAGTTATCGAAGAATGGTACTTACTGGATTGCTCTCTATGACTTGCCTTCCATGCCCCATCATATTACCCATCTGGGGTGCTGCTCAAATGAATAATCAATCAAGAAAATGCACAACAGGCTTGCTCACAGGTCAATCTGGTGAAGGCATTTTCCTCAATTGATGGTTCCACTTCCACAAGGCCTCTAAATTGTATTATGTGGCTTAATCAGGCCACATAACAATCACATTAATATATATGAAGTGAAATCTAATATAGACATATAAGCAATCTCAACCACTGCATCAGATCAAGCAGGACAAAATCCCATCAAAGAGGAAGGGATATTTGCCCAATGTCTCACCTATCACCCGGCAACTCTTGACAGCAGATAGATTTCAGGTGAAAAATAATCAGTTTTCTTAAGTGTTGTGTCATTAATATATCTTCCAAACAAGAGCAGTTTATATTCTTAGGAGTGGTTACTCTAAATAAAATGAATTCTGTTTTTATTATTTTTCTTTACCCTTTTAATTGAGAAGTAAAATATGAAGTTGGATGTGTAGAACATGGAGGAGGATCTAGAAAGAGTTCAAAGGAGAAAATATATGATCAATAATTTGTATACAATATTCAAATAATATAAAAATCATTATAAGGGGTAAATGACTGTAGGCATCTGCTTCAAAAATAATACTCCATTTTAATCACTGATGAAACTTGAAAGCTTCCTAAGTTTTTAAAAATGAAGCTTCATAGAGAACTGATTCCTAGTAACTTTCTAAAATGCTCAGTAGTAGCCAGAAATGCCCTTTCTATACTAAATCTTTCACAGTCACAAAAAATGTGTATAGAAAAGGCAGGAAGTCAAAAGAAAACAATGGAATATCATGGCCATTAATTCATAAGCAAGTGGGAAACGTCACACATGCATAAGAGCAGGACCATATTTTTTGTCCGGCAATCTTGTCTACTTCCAATAACCAGGAGGATAACTATATGTTTTTCTTTGGGTTCACCTTCTTATATAGCTTCTCTAGGATTTTTTACGAATTATAGGCTTGATGTCCTTTATTTATGGCTAGAAACCAATTATGAGTGAGTACATCCCATGTTCCTCTTTTTGGGCCTGGGTTACCTCGCTCAGGATGGTGTTTTCTATTTCCATCCATTTGCATGCAAAATTCAACATGTCATTGTTTTTTACCGCCGAGTAGTACTCTAATATGTATATATTCCACACTTTCTTCATCCATTCTTCTACTGAAGGGCATCTAGGTTGTTTCCAGGTTCTGGCTATTACAAATAATGCTGCTATAAACATAGTTGAACAAATGCTTTTGTAATATGATTGGGCATCTCTTGGGTAAATTCCCAATAGTGGGATTGCTGGGTCCTGGGGTAGGTTGATCCCAAATTTCCTGAGAAACCTCCACACTGCTTTCCAAAGCGGTTGCACAAGTTTGCATTCCCACCAGCAATGGATGAGTGTACCCCTTACTCCACATCCTCTCCAGCAAAGGCTATCATTGTTTTTTTTTGATTTTAGCCAATCTGACAGGTATAAGATTGTATCTCAGCATTGTTTTGATTTGCATTTCCCTGATTGCTAAGGAGGTTGAGCATGCCCTTAAGTGTCTTTTGGCCATTCGAACTTCTTCTGTTGAGAATTCTCTGTTCAGTTCAGTGCCCCATTTTTTAATTGGGTTCATTAGCATTTTAAAGTCTAGTCTCTTGAGTTCCTTATATATTTTGGAGATCAGGCCTTTGTCTTTTGTGGGGTTGGTGAAGATCTTTTCCCAGTCAGTAGGCTGCCTTTTTGTCTTAGTGACAGTGTCCTTTGCTTTACAGAAGCTGCTCAGCTTCAGGAGGTCCCATTTATTCAATGTTGCCCTTAATGTCTGTGCTGCTGGGGCTATACGTAGGAAGCAGTCTCCTGTGCCCAAATGTTGTAGAGTACTTCCCACTTTCTCCTCTAACAGGTTCAGTGTGTTCAGATTGATATTGAGGTCTTTAATCCATTTGCACTTGAGTTTTGTGCATGGT
This sequence comes from Arvicola amphibius, assembly GCF_903992535.2. Classification (NCBI taxonomy): domain Eukaryota; kingdom Metazoa; phylum Chordata; class Mammalia; order Rodentia; family Cricetidae; genus Arvicola; species Arvicola amphibius. Next base: position 127,170,897 of record NC_052052.2, on the reverse strand, counting down.
GATAGACACGGATCTACTTTCATTCTTCTACAGGTTGACATCCAGTTATGCCAGCACCATTTGTTGAAGATGCTTTCTTTCTTCCATTGTGTGCTTTTAGCTCCTTTATCAAAAATCAGGTGTTCATAGATTTGTGGGTTAAGATCTGGGTCTTCTATTCGATTCCATTGGTCGACTTCTCTATTTTTATGCCAATACCAAGCTATTTTCAATACTGTAGCTCTGTAATAGAGTTTGAAGTCAGGGATGGTAATGCCTCCAGAAGTTCCTTTATTGTATAAGATTGTTTTCGCTATCCTGGGTTTCTTGTTCTTCCATATAAAGGTAATTATTGTCCTCTCAAGATCTGTGAAGAATTTTGATGGGATCTTTAAGGGAATTGCATTAAATCTATAGATTGCCTTTGGTAGTATTGGGTGGGGTGGGATGGGGGGATGGGGGGATGGGGAGAGAAAAGGGTGAAGTGGAGGATGGGAAGAGCTTGGGGGAATAGGATGGTTGGGGTATAGGAAGGGTGGATATGGGAATAAGGAATTATATATCTTAATTAAGGGAGCCATTCTAGGGTTGGCAGAGACTTGACTCTAGAGGGGTTCCCAGGTGTCCAGGAAGACAACCCCAGCTAGTTCCTAGGGCAGCTGAGGAGAGGGTGCCAGAAATGTCCAGATCCTATTGTCATACTCATGAATATCTTGCATATCACCATAGAACCTTCGCCTGGCATTGGATGGAGAAAATGACAGAGCCCCACATAGGAGCACCAGACTGAGCTCTCAAGGTCCTGATGAGGAGCAAAAGGAGGGAGATCATGAGCAAGGAAACCAGGACCGCGAGGAGTGCTTTTACCCATTGAGACGGTGGAACAGATCTAACGGGAGACCACCAAGTCCAGTCGGAATGGGACTGATGGAACAGGGGACCAAACCGGACTCTCTGAATGTGGCTGACGGTGGAGGAGGACTGAGAAACCAAGGATAATGGCAATGAACATGAACTCTACAGCATGGACGGGCTCACTGTGAGCCTTGTCAGTTTGCTTGCTCACCTTCCTGTACTTAGGGGGAGCTGGGAGGACCTTGGACTTAACATAGTGAAGGGAACCCTGATGGCTCTTTGTCTTTGGAGAGGGGTGGAGTGGGGGTATGGGTGGAAGGGAGGGGAGGGAAGGGGGAGGAGATGGAAATCTTGAATAAAAAAAATGAGAAAAAAAAAAAGAGCAGGACCACAGTTTACATGTCAACAGCAATGAGCAAAGGCATATGAGCCTACTTGGGCGTGGCTCATATTTTCGATAAGAAAAAAGAAGCAATTTGTTTGAATTAGTAAACTTTCATTCTAGTTAAACAGTGTTTGTTAAACTTTATTGCCAAATATAGTTTTTACCTTCACCAAGATAGTGAATATAAATGTTTTCTATACATATTTGCTGAAGGAAAATAAGTTTAGTTGTATTTGTTCCATACTCAGCTGTAGAGAAACTGTTATAGCAGTTTTACAATTTGATAACAAAGGTGAAACACAGGCCCGAATATAGGCAGCTTTTCATTTTTCTTTGAGGCAAAATTATGTTTTTTTCAAATCTATTTTCCATTACATCCCTTCATTTCTTTCCCTGTGTGCTTCCTACCAGTTTTCTTCCAACTTCATATCTTGTGATTTTATCTTTTGGAATCCATCCATTTAGCAGCCGATATGGGTCACGGGGTTAGCATCATCTGCTTGAGCATGGGTAGAGTCTCAATGGGTTAATTCTTCTATAAAATTATCTCTCCTTCCTTGAATAGTCACCATTGACATTTTTAACTTCTTTAATATGAAACTTCTTGGAGCACTAACTGAGAAAACTGGCTCAGCAAGTTGTAGGCTTTCATGAAGTCCCTTTTCAGCAATGATAGGTTTTTTGCCGCATTGATCATACACAGTACTTATCAAAATATCCACAGCAGTGATTTAATATGTGCAGTGGACCAGTCATATCCAGCAAATATTATCTTACCACAGATATCCATTACCTTTAGCTCTGACATTATTTCAAGTTCATCTTCAACGATAATCATTGAGCCTTTTGAGAAGACAACAATATTTGTTGGAGGCAAACACTATTTTATGTATTTTACTGTGCCTGTTACCAGTTGTCAGTTTCTGTACAAATACACATGAGGGCTTCCTGGGTGTATGACCAGAAAGCTTTTCCGAATTTGTGAGGTGGAAGTTGACGAAACAACAGGTTCTCTGGCCTCTATAACTGTACACACACCTTACACATGCAACACACACACACACACACACACACACAAACACACACACATACATACAGACTTGGAAATGCCTAAGATCATCAAAAAATGACCTACTTACATGATTTTTACTTAGTCATCAACTATGAATCAATGTTGAAGTTACAATCTCTGTTTGACATCAGACCACCTTGGCAAATCTACCAGTGTAAAGGAATTCCCTGAAAAGAAGAAGCTTGGGAACTGTTGGTCATGAGCTTTCCCGATGGCAGATTTACAGGAAAACTGACAATTTACGGATGGATTCTCTAAGCCAGTTTCCAAGATTTCCCCAGAAACCAAGGAAAAAAGAATTAGTAAAAGAAAATGAACTTGATTTTGTTTTTTACCTTCTGCCAGAACTGGGGAGAGTGTAAATTGTAAATGTTTTCCTTCCACCAATGTTTGGGATGATCCCACAATTTCTGAAACTATTAAGACGGAGTGTAGATTATATCTAACGCTGACTAGAATGGTGAAAATCTCACCCTTTAAGATATTCATTAGTCTGACTACAGGGCAATATCAGTTCTGGCACCCTCTCCTCTATTGTTTAGGGTCTTAGCTGGGGTAATCCTCGTGGATTCCTGGGAATTTCTTTAGTACCAACTTTCTTGCTAGTCCCACAATGGCTCCCTGAATCAAGATATCTCTTTTCCTTTATAAAATAAATAACAGAAAAGAGTTGGTCCTATTATGTATACATTCATTCAAGTTATTTTGCTCTTGTAAACATTAATTCAAAATATAATTTTTATCTACATTAAGAATGTAAATATAAGTAATTCCAGCCATTTTCAATAAAGAAAATCAATTTATTTTTAGTTGCTCCAAACTCAGGTGTAGAGAACGTGCTGCAGTTGTTCAACAATTTCACAAGAAAGCTGAACCAACAGCCATGAAAATTCATAGTTTTTTAATGTTTAATAATTTCTTTCATACATTCAATATGCTCTCAGTAAATCCACATTCCACGACTTCTCTTTGAACTGCTCCCCTATAGGTTTCCTTACTTGTCCATTCCAACTTCATATCAGTTTTTACAATTTCATCAGAAATCAAGTAAAAAGAGAATTTGTAAAGGATGATGAACTAAATTTGTTCTTTGCCTTCTGAATAAACTAAGGGAGAGTCCCATGACCCATGCCTGGGGAGATCCTACAATATCTGAAACTATTTAGGACTCAGTTGAGATCATATCTACATATGACTCTGATGCTGAGAAATTGTCTCTATCATGAGCTTTAGGATCTGTGACCCCAAAGTATCCCTGCTCTTTAATTCAGACAAACTTTATGTACCATATAATAAATTTAAATAAAATTGATCTGCAGAGTTATACTCTGGCTAGACAGAGGATAGGAACTTCTCATCTTTTTGGAGATTGCTGCTGAGCCAAACTGCTACATAATAGATGGATATGTTATAATGTGTCCATGGACAAAACTGATAGTTTGATAATCCAAAGGGTAGGACACAGTCACTTTGATCAGAATATAATCAGAAATCAGAACTAAACCATAGGATGATGGCTATCCTAAGAGAACTTATGGATGCTCCAAGTATTTAAGCATCCATGATAGGCTGTGGGGGAAAAAAAAGTATGTCTTTGAAAACTAAATCAGTTAAGGGTGAAGCAAGTACAAATGCATCAATGTATGCTGTCATAATGCCTCTTTTTATTAAGAATATACAAGGGATGGGGTTAGGTTGACTTATGTTTATATAATGTAGAGGTTTCATCAGGATGGTTATAGGCAAACTTACGTTATTGCAAGCAATTGAAAATCTTAAGATAGAAATTTCAAAGTATTTCTAAGGTCGTCTAAGTAAAACTATTTGGTCAATAAACAACCTGTAGCCACTAGAATTTTACAATTAGACCAATTGCTAAAGAAATTGAATATTTCTCTCAAGCAACAAGAAAATTTTGGGATCCTATAATATAGAATCTATTACAAAATGGAGTATCTTTCATGATGCCACCAGTCACTATGTAGATTATTTCAAGTTAATTACCTGAAATAGCTATAATTCAGGGATATGATAAGGTCATCAGCAAATCTGGCAAAATGTAGAGAGTAGAGAAACTATGGCACAGCAGTTACCATTGCAATTGACAAGAATCTGAAGCCACACAATGAGTATGTTATATTGTAAAACAGCAAAAATAAGCTAAACATTATAAATATAATACAAATTATAAATGTTATAATCTGCTTTTATAAGTTGACTTTTTATAAGTTGACTTTTCATAAATAAATATGATGTGCTTGTCAAAATGCCTTCTAAAGCTTTGTGATTAGACCTCCTGAATACTGGTACTGTTATCTACTCTATTCAGAAAAACATTTTACAATTTTAGTTGTTAATGTAATATATTTATTAAAATACAGAGTTAAAAAATCTGTAATAATTGACTTTTGTGGTGAAAAGGTGGATTATTGAAAGCAATTATAATAACCAGAACCGGTAGGAAACTTTGTAGAAGGCATGGCCGACCTCAAAGATCTGGAACTAGGGGAAAGTATTGTGGAAAAAGCCTTCTCCTGCTTACCTGGAAATGAGTAACCAATCAACAAAGATGGTGTTGTTGATTTGGAGAATGACGGGAACTCTATTGATCATATGGGGGGGATGCAGTATGATGACACATATTGACAAATAATTGTGGCAAATGTAAAGAGGATGTTAATCAACTCCAAGGAATGAATATCACTGATCTATAGGCAGTGATTCAATATGGCCCCCAGCTCTGCCTGGCTTTGGGCACAATCTGGTGGTATATATGGGAGGTGGAAAGTTGTCTGAAGACAGAGTTTGGCGAAGCAGCTTTCTTGAGTTGAGGATCACACTGTGGTGGATCTTCTCAGAGATGCAGCTCACTATGACATTACCAAGCTCTGGTAAGTAACCATTCATTATGTCCCTCTAATATATAGAGGCCAAGTGAGCATTAGTGTATATTTCTTCAAGGTTGTTTCTATGGTATATTTTCTTTGGTATGATCTATTCTGAAATTTTTGGAAAATTATATTTGATTATGCTTCATCTAGACACAAGTCAACACAGAGGTGAAAGACATCTCAATATTCTACTTGCTCAATTCATTTCATCTAAGAGTTTATCAACTAGAATCTTCATTGTGTTGTAGAAACAAGGCAGTTCTCAGTTATTTTTTATTGTCTTTAAAAACAGGAAGGTAAAATGGGACAGTGTTACTAGGATTTTAGCATCATTAATTATTGAAAACCTTACAATTCAAAAGTTGCCATTTAAAACATAAAGAAAATACAGCACAAAGATGATACAGAAAAATTATGCTATATTGAGAACACAGGACTAAATGAGTGGTCTGATTTCTTCGAGTACAAAATCAGGAAGTTGTAACTAGTTTGTGTGCCAAGGTTGGATATCTACTGAAATAAATCAAATGAGATAAACTAACAAATCACCTAACTCTTAAGTAATGTATACACAAAAAAAGAATTAGTTACAATAATAAAGTATTGTTTTTAAAAAATGAAAGACAACCATAAATTTTCCAGAATTTCAGATACATGCAGGTAATGACCTGCAGTCTCTGGCTCATGGTTAGATAAACTCCATGTATTTGTAAACTTGAGGAGCTCCTTTGGAGCAAATGCAAACTGTGAACTACCTTTCACATTTATAACTCTCTATTGGAGACATCTATCTATTTCTCTGTATTTTCCAAGTTGTAAAAGTGAATAGTCAGTTAAGATACATCAACCCAAATCACATAGCAGAGGCCATCGGGGCACATGCACAGCTTGTTTAACTGCCTGCTGCTTCGTTTGTATAGCTCATCTCATTGTCGTTTCTCTGACAGCCGCGATGTGCATGATGCTGCTAGTGTCAAGTCTGCTCCTTTGGGAGCATGCAGCCTCCAAACCAACTGGCGTTGTGTCCACTGAAGACCTGTATGATCGTGTGGTTGAACAGTCTCACACCACATATAACCTGGCTGCAGATATCTACCATGAATTTGTAAGTAATGTCCTTACTTCTGGATTCTAATCTACAAGGGCCTTCAAATAGATGACCAATAATTAAATTGGAATGACTGGTGTGTCCAATTACAAAACCACTTTTTCGGGTAACAGAAAGAATTGTGTAATGGGAAGAATGCGAAGTTTCATAAAATCTCAAAAAATGTAAAGAATTTAATGATATTTCAAGTTTTCCTGTACTAACTTTAGCAATAACAATGTTGAACTTCTTCTTTGGAAATTGGATTTCCTGGTCGTATTTCCAGGGGTTCTGTCTTCACGGGCATTCCTTACTTACTGATCTGAAGAAAACTAGTGCACGAGAAATGAAGGGAGTTAGTTGTGTAGAGAGAAAACAATCTAAAGAAAATTGAAACCATGTAAACAGTGAAAAACGAAATTGAAAAAAAATAGCTACACATAAGTTTGTAAATACAAGAATCACAGCTTATTGTTTCAGTAATGAGTGTCTTAGTAATATTGAAGGACTGCTGTAGAAAGAAAATGTGTTCTCTCTTCCTCAGGGATATTATTCATCTATTCAGGTTGTGCGATTGAAGAAATAGCAAAGCAAATTTTCATTTTACACTGAGTATATAGATTACATATCTCAACATTTATAGGAAATATATATTCCCATACTTATTTTTTGTACTAGTTTTTCTCATGCCCTTTATTTTTCTCTCATAAATTTTCAGATTCACACATTTATAAGAACCCATTAACTATTTTAATTCACTGATAGGTAGAATTAAGTAATTTGTATGATCTTAATAAATACCTTATGCAAGTACATCTTTCATATCATTAATATATAAACATTAAATATTTTGTGAATTCTTACTTCACTCTTTGCTGAATATTTCCTTAAAATATGCCTAGAATTTAATGATTTATTGCTGACTGTAACAACATGAGTGAATCCTACATTTAACATGAACTTTTTACGAAATTGATACTTGGGGATTCTTGTGTGCCGCACACCATGGCCCCTGTCTGCACTCTGTGTGCTAGAACCCAGTTTGAGAGCTTCGGGAAAGGGGCTGGAGGTTGAGAATAAACACGCAGAGACAGACCGACATACAGACCCTTAAACACTGATACCAAAAGCCCCTCTTTATTAACACCATGTAGGCTTAAATACACTGCAGTCAATGGCCAACAGGTGAAAATCCCATCCTCTAAACCTCAAAACTAGGCACAGCTTCTAGTAACTTCAATTAGAAGGTTCTAGGAGGGAAAAGCAGCTGAAGGCCAGGACTCATTAGTCCCAACACTTGAGAGCAAATTTATGAATGAACAATTCCTTTTTAAAAAATAAAAGACCAATTTTTGCAAACAAAAAACAAGATATTTTAAATATGTATAAACAATAACAATTCTATGACTCTCAGTCTAGTATAACTGATCCTTAAAGATGTAGGTATTTACAAGTTTTGGTCCATTTTAGTGTTTTCTTTCCGAACAACGTTATTAACAAGCACTACAAGGGAAGAGAATGGAGGGTACTCAGTTACTTTACTCATGTAAAGGAATAAAAGGTAAGCAGATGATGTTTCCATCATTCTAGTGTTCCACATTTTGCTCTTAAATATCAAAAATCTGCAGGTTATCAAACTATCACATTGGTTTTTTATTCAGTTCTGAATTCTCAAAGTTAAATTTTTAATTTCTTCCAGGATTCAAACTTTTTCAAGATTACTTGGTTTCCTAAGAGGATGCCCAGGCTATGCCACACAGCTTCCATCCACACTCCAGAGTCTCGTCAGGAAGTCAATGAAACAAAAGTACGTTTCTTCTCTGTATTTTACCAAAACAGTCCTGCTATACACAGGACTATATACTTGTGCTATATACTTGTGCTCTGTGTGATTACTAAGTCCGTAAGAGTTGTGATAATTTCAGACAGAATAGAGAGAGGAAGATGCCGTTGTCCAAGAAGAATCACATAATACTGTTGTAAATGTTAGCACTCGGTAAAATGCCTCCCAACTAACATGGTCCCAGAGTTATAATTGTCCACATAGGAAATTATTTTTACCAGCACCTTCTGCTTATCCCTGGAAAGTTTTTATCTGAATTGGACAAACATTTCTAATATATTCATATAAATGTGGAGTAAATAAAATCCCCCTATGTTTGTGATATAAACCTAAAGAATCTTCCCATTGCATCATGTGACTAAATGAGCAGAGTGTCCATTCTTCTTAAGTTCCTAAACTATCCTGGACCTTTTTCTCCTCCGTTCTTCTTTCCACAGTCCTGGCTCACTGCTCTGCTTTCTCTTCTGTCTGAAATTAGGCTGTGTAAGAGACTTCCTTGTCGTCTAAAGGTGCTTCTCTGGATGGCTTCTCTTTTGATGAGGTTTACATGACTCTGAATATCTAATGTATATGTGTCTGATCTCTTCATTTAGACTACGTGTCGTAAACATCAGTTTTATCTATGTAATATTAACGATGTATATCCTTCTCACACATATAATCTATTCTCCAGTCATGAATTTATTCCCAATGCAAGAAATTTTACAGAAGATATTCTTTGGAATAACATGTGGTTATAATAAAGAAATTAACTGAAGAAAACAATTATACTTGTACATATTATTTCCTAAACAACATAAATAGCATACTGTTGATACAGAAATATTTAATATAGACAGTCTTTGATAATAGAACTTTTAAGAAGACAACAAACAGAGGCTCCAAACAGTATACAGAATCCATTTTCCTTGAATATAAGAATTTACACTACACTTCTTTTATGCCATGCAGTTATTCTTAATCATTATTGCCTGATGCTCCTAGCAATATGTTGGTGATCAATACTTATCTGTCCGTTTCAATCATAAGCTTACTTTTCTCTGAAATTCTACTTGAGCTTTTCTCTAGTCTTTATTTTCATACTCGTACAAACGTCAAAGTCAACAACTAGGAAAAGAATTTATTTTGTATGATTGTGTCTTTGACCTAAGAATTGCCAGGTTACAACTGCATTCTGATTTCTACTGATGCCTGTAATTAAAGTAATTCTTTGAAATAAATTATCTTTTAAACATGTCAATAAATTGGCAACTTCTTTAGTGGCAAGAGCTCTAGGATCATGCAGATAAATGAGAAATAGGATTTTGAAAACCATTTTGTCTGCAGTCATCTGTTTTAATATTCCATTGTGATATAAAATATTAAGTAAGTACATGAGAAACTAATTTTGTTCAGTATGTAGAAATTAATTGAAGCACTAACTCCTAACATTGTTGGCACCTATGTTACATGAGTCATGTCTTTGGACACCTACTAAGCTATGGAAACCTGGTTTTCTCACAGACAGGTTAAGCCATCAAAGAGAACAGTTCTAACAAGTAAGACAAATGGTTGAATGTTGAGGAAACACAAAATATGATCATTTGAAATATCCAAATTTATTAAAATCCAATTAGTTTTATTTAACCACGTGGAATTCAGTAGTTCTCATTTTATATTTATCCAATGTTTATATATTATGAAATAATTAATATAACATTAGTAATAAAAATGCACTGTAGATTGTCTCCCTTGTTAAAAAAATCACATAAGAATCTATCTACCCATCTGTAGGTTACCTAGTTTAATATGATGTTCAATAATGTTTGCTTAGACTGAAGACCTTCTGAAATCAATCATCAACATTACTAATGCCTGGGAAGAGCCTCTGAAACATCTGGTGTCAGCAGTGACCTCTCTTCCAAAACCTTCTGATAATATGCTGAAAACAGCCAATGCTGTGAAGGACAGAAATCTTGTACTTCTGGAGGGACTTAAGACCATACTCAATAGGGTAAGCTGTTTCTACATGGTATGTTTGTTTACCCTATTTATAAAATTCATGCATTGTGTCATTCAGGGGAGCTGGGAGGACCTTGGACTTAACATAGTGAAGGGAACCCTGATGGCTCTTTGGCTTGGAGAGGGAGAGAGTGGGGGTATGAGTGGAAGGGAGGGGAGGGAAAGGGGAGGAGGAGGGGAGGAGATGGAAATTTTTAATAAAAAAATGAGAAAAAAAATCAAAATGTAAAAATAATATTCTAAAAAAAGGTTTTTGAGACATCCTAAATACAAGGTTACTTAATAAGTCAATAGAAGAGTGATCTTTGTAGAAAATAGTAGTGTGCCTCATATTAATTTTGACAGTAACTTTCTTGAATAGTAAATATTCCAGTCTAATTCAGAAGATCTTACACCTGTCACAACCTAGATATCCTGCACCATAATACATTAAATGAAATATACTGCTCATGTGCAGGGATCCAATATAGTACACAAATGCAGAATGGATTTACCTGTAAAGAATAAAAGGACCAAGACACTCTACGAGAACTAATATGGTATGGAGGGCACATCATGGAAAGTACAGAGAGCATGTAAAACCCCCCAAAGTGGAAGAACTGATGCTAGCCTTTAATTGTTGTTTAGTTAATCCCATGTTCACAGCCAAACAGTACCTTGCTGGTTCACTATTTGTCCACTTGTGTGTGGATGTATCTCATCTGAGATCAGGGGAGTGTCAGAAAATACGTATGCCTGACTCCAATTATCCTTAGGTGTCTAATGCTTTTAACCTAATTTCTAGCATTTCTCACTATTAATGTACAGTCTCCTGTGTTCTACCGGAGTTAATTAAATATTTATGAGAAAGGTGCACTGGGACATACATAATGTCTGTAAGTGCTATTCTTCCATGTGTGAGGACCTGAATCTAGTTTCAGAATTTGTTTAAAATGTGTAATGTGGTATCTTCACTTTGTAGCCCTCAGACTAGGGAATTAGATCTAAGGCGGTCTGCCATGAATTGCAGGTAAAAGAGCAGCTCTCTCAAAAATCAATGTAGATATTACTGGAGGAATTTTACCCAAAATGGATCACTGACATCCAAATCATATGTATGTATTTCACACACACACAGACATACACACACACACACACACACACACACACACACACACACACACACACACACACACACACACACACCATATAGATACCAAAAGGAATAAAGGATAATGTTAATAATACCTGTCCATTTAAATTTTAGACTCAGACTGTATATGAAGAAATTGACTCGCCTGTCTGGTCTGGACTGTCAGACTTAAAGTCAGCTGATGAAGACACTCAACTTTTTGCCTTTTATAGCCTGGTCCGCTGCCTGAGACGGGATACTCATAAGATTGACACTTTTCTCAAGGTCTTGAGGTGCCGAGTTGTCTTTAATAACGAGTGTTTGTTTTAACAATGAGTGCTAAATGCACATCCCTGCAATGTCCTGCTGAGAGAGTCCTTGTTGAACCAGAATTTTGATTTTTTTCTTCTCAGTTCATGCATGACTACAGTAGATTTCTTCTTATAAAATAAAATAAAATTATTTTTAAACAAAAGATTAAGTGTGAAATTTTAAGAAAGTCTCCTGTTTCCATCTAATATAATATAGCTCCATGTTTTTGTGATGTGCATATAAAAATATGAAGTTTGACAAGCATGTAAGACAACATAAAACTTTTTTAAGTTCACAGTGAATGAACAGTGAATGAACAGAGGTCATCTAAAATCAAAGCAAGAGATTGTTGCTACTCCTAAGATCCTATGTATCAAAGGAATAGATATCTGAGGTAATTTATAAAAGAAAACTATTCTGTGAGCAAATTTTTAGTCCAATAACAAGCAATACAGGTTCAATAATGTTGGACTATCCATGAGTACCATGAATTCAAATGTTCAAAAATATAATAGGAAAGAAGTATGAAACAGATCTATATTTCTCTAGTGCCTTCCTGCCCCTTGATCATCCTTTGGATCATCTTAGGAAAAAATCAGAATTTTCCTCTTCTGTAGCTCATGATCTAAGACAATTTTAATACTTTAAAAGTAGAAAATAGAAAACAAAGAAATATTTTCCACATATGTAGACACAGTGCAGCAGACCAGTGGATATGGTAGCATGTCTCTCAGTGGTGACATTCTAATTGAATTCTCAAGTTTTCAGACAAAATTAAGAGGAAGTATAAGTGATATACAAAATCAGCAAAGGAAAAGCAGAAGGGATATTTGAGAAGAATTAGCAGTTACTCACTTTGACACCAGCATTCTACTGCTTCTAGGGTATTCAACTTATAAGTTACATTTAAATGAATTATGCTAGTACAGGAAGAATAGCAGATATCAATTAAAACAGAAAAAAATTATTTGAATAATATTGATCTCATAAATTAATAAATCACATGATGAACACTAGAGGTACATCTTGAGAAGAAAGGAATTTGCTTTTTAAAGATTTTTCTGAAATTATGAATGTTATATGAATAAACAACTGTTATACTAAGATCAGTATAATACTTGATGTACTCTAAAAATCCTAACACAATTCTTCACATACCTAAATACAAACAATATTCAACTTCATATGGAAAAACAAAAAGTTTGAGGAAAGCTAAAACAATTCTGTACAATAAATGAGCTTCTGGAGCTATCATCATCCTTGAGTTCAAGATCTATTTTAGAACTATAGTAATAAAAATAGTTTAGTATTCGCACAAAACATTATGAACTGTCTCTTTGGAACTTATTCCCTATACTGGAATGCCTAAGAAGAACAATACTTAACCTCATATGGAAAAACAATAATGTCGAGAACAGTTAAACAATCCTGTACAATAAAGGAAGTTCTAGAGATACTACCATCCTTGACTTCAAGCTCTATACGGTTTGGTAAGACTGCCATTTTTAATTTGCTCGTCTTATCAATCCATGAGCATGAGGGATCTTTCCATTTTCTGATATCTTCCCCCAGTATCTTTTTTTCAAAGTCTTAAAATTCTTGTCATATAATTCTTTCACTTGTTGGTTAAAGAGTTACTCCAAGATAGTTTATATTATTGTGCATATTGTATAGGGTGTTATTTCTCTGATTTCTTTCTCAGCGCTTTTATCATTTGTGTATAGGAAGGATACTGATTTTTTTTTTTTAGTTAATCTTATAACCAGCCATATTACTGAAACTATTTATTAGCTGCAGGAGTTCTTTGTAGAATTTTTTGGGTCCCTTATGTATATTATCATATCATCTACAAATAGCAAAAGTTTGACTTCTTCCTTTACAATTTGTATCCCCTTAATCTACTTTGTTGTCATATTGCTCTAGCTAGAACCTTGAGTACTATATTGAATATATATGAAGAGAGTACACAGCTTTGTCTCCTCCCTGATTTTAGTGGATTTACTTTGTGTTTCTTTCTGTTTAGTTTGATGTTGATTGTCAACTTTCTGTGTATTGCCTTCATTATGTTTATGTATGTTACTTGTTTCCATGGTATCTCCAACATTTCAAATCTGCCAAAGGTTTTTCAGCATCTCAAGATCATGTGTTTTTTTCTTTCATTTTGTTTTTATGGTGGATTTTTTTGACAGAATTTTCTATATTGAATCATTCCTGCATCTCTGGGACAAAGCCTACTTAGTCATGGTTGATGATTTTTTTATGTGTTCTTGGATTCAGTTTGTCAGTATTTTACTGAGCATTTTTTGCATCAGTGTTCATGAGGAAGATTGATATGAAATTCTCTTTCTTTGTTGTATCTTGATTTGAGTATCCATGTAATCGTGGCCTTATAAAAAAGAATCTGTCAATATTTCTTCTGTTTCTATTATACATAATAATTTGAGGGATAATGATATTAGCTCTTCTGTTTCACCTAGGGCCATCTCAGCAGCATGGTGAAGGGATGTGTGTGCACTGAACAGTTATTCTTTTCCCCCATTTTTAATCATATTATTTTATAACTTAAAATAAATTAGCGAAATTTTTAAATTTGAATATATTTCAATCACATTGCCCCTGCTACAAGTCCTTTGAGATCCTCTTCTCCTTAGCTACCCAACTTCAATTTATTTCTCAAAATACAAACAGAAACCATATACAACAACAAAGCCCTCTCAAACCAAGAAACAAAAATAAATCAACCCTAAGGGGGAAAAACCCACCAAAAGGTAACGAAATAAACGCACACATATAAAAAAGAAAACAAAACTTTGAGCTGGGCAGTGGTGGCACACGCCTTTCATCAGCAACTTGGGAGGCAGAGGCAAGAGGACCTCTGTGAGTTCAAGGCCAGTCTGGTTAACAAATGCTAGGTCCAGGACAGGCCCCAGAGCTACAGAGAAATCCTGTCTTGAAAAAAAAAAAAAAAAAAAAAAAAAAGCTTTAGAGTTAATTTTATATCATTCTATCACTCAACTACTCCTGAATAAAGACCTGCTCTGCAGTGCTCGATATATTCAGTGTCACTCCATTGGAGAAAACTGATTGCCCTCTCCCTAAAGGTATAAGTGATAGTTCCGTTAATAGTCTTTATTGTGGTGGCAGGGTTTCATTTATTTATTCATTCAGGTTTTGGAATATAACAAAATAAAATATAGTAAGACAAAAACAAAAGCTATCACATTGAATTTGGACAAGACAGACCAATGAAAGGAAAAGAGCCCAAGAGAGGGCAACAGGATCAGAGACCCACTCATTCCCTGGAGCCCCATAAGAACAATACAATGGAATCTACAATGTAAATGGAGAGGATCTGGTGCAGACATACAAGCCCTGTGCATGCTGCCTCAGTCTCTGTGAGCTCATGTGAGCTTTTCTCACAGTAACTTAAAGAGCCTTGCTTTCTGAGGGTTCTCTATCCCCTGTGGTTCTCATACTCTTTTGCTTCCTCTAATGCAGGATTCCCTGAATTCTGAGGGGAGGGATTTGACAAAACATCCCATTTAGGGCTGAGTTCTTTAAAGACTCCGAGGCTCTGCATAATACTTGGCTGTAGATCTTTGGAATTTTTTTCTCATTTGGTACAGGAGGAAGAAGTTTCTCTGATTAATAGTTCTCCTTAAAGATGACCCGGTTCTTCAGGATCTTGAGGTAACTTTCAACCTTTTGTGTGTCTCTTTTCAGGCAACGGTAGAGGTTATACATAACAAAAAGGTGAGTGTCTTCATCAGACGACTGAAGTTCTCTCAGTCCTGACCAGTGAGGAGGATAATTTTCGACAGCTCCAGGCTGGGTCTACACAACAAATGGATAGATAACATTAACATTATAAGGATTTATGTCTCCTCCCACTTTATGTGTATATGAGTGCATAGATGTGTACGTGTACAGGTGTATTTGCAAATGGATTTGCTGGTCAGTAGTCAGTCTTCAGTAAATATCCTCCGATGAGATCGCTTCTTTTTACTTTATTCAGAATCCACTTTAGATCTCAGTAGGTCTTCCTCCCTAAAGCTGCCCTTATATGGAGAAAATACTACACCCCTTTTTGACAAGAATAAGGAGATTAAATCAGGTCCTAAAACATAGAAAAATATTTAAAGACATGAGATATATCCTCAGGCCCAGAAGACAGTTCTTCTAAATTTTAAATTGTTTAGTAGAAAATAGAGGTGTGTAAACTAGTTATAAACCATGAATTTTCAGACACATGGGCCAAGTACCATAAAGTCATTAATAATCTAAGCATACAAAATATGAATGTACATATTTTGGGCATGATGTTGATCCCAGATGAAATATATCAGTATACAAGTAGGCAGATGGAAAGCCCCAAAGATGTACTTGGCTCCACACAGAGATTTGAATTATAGAAAAATGGACAAACTAGTGTGAATTCTTTCAATTCAAGGAATATTACATATCCTTAATACTTTCCTTGATGTGTCTTTCATAATTCCTGATTTTAGCAGAGTGTTCTAATCTTTTAACTTTCAACTAAATATATTCTTTGTACTATGCATTTTCTGAATCCTTAGACATGATAAGCTTATTTCATTCAGTGTTTTAAGATGCAGTCCAGGAAAACCGGGAAACGGTAAGAAGACCGCCTACATTAAGTAGGGCTGTCCACAACACCCCAAAAGCTACTTTCCAAATTACTATGAAGAACATTGGCTTTTGGTTGTTGGTGTTAGAACCACTTGTTCATGCAGTTTTCAATAAATACCTCAGGTGTTAGATTTACAAGTTGTCCCTTACTCGCTCAATTGTCAACAAATGTGATACAAAAATTTCTGTCTTGCAAATGAATTATTTAAAAATTCTCCTCATTGTACAAAACGCCACTTTCATAAATAACATAAACAAAGAAATGTGAAAAGACAACTAACCCTGCTCAGTAGGATCTCAAGTCCATCCAAAAGTTCTATAATTCCATTCTTCACACCATTGATTCTCTGCAGCATTTCATTAGCGTCTGTTGGGAGAGCAGCCGTGGCAAGTATCAGGTGAATCAGAGGATAGTCCCAGGCACGGGAAATTGCCATGACTGCTTTCAGAAGGTCTTCAGTCTAGGGAGGCATGATAAAGACCACTTTAAATGAAGTGACATTCAAGAGGGTAGATATCTGTTGATTTTACACAAAGATGGTAAATTATAATATATTTCTTATTAATACATATTTTTCATAGTATCTACACATTGTAGCATTATAAAATTTTAGCTACTGTACTATAGTTTGCTAAATAAAATTAGATCTGAACAATTTTCTTTTATACTGACAGGTCAAAATAATTGCTTTTTTACTTTCCGTCTCTATTCAACCGTTTGTCTTTGTAGTGGCTTGACAGAAAATGGCCCCCAAAGAAAAAGTGTGACTTTGTTGGAGTAGGTGTGGTCTTGTTAGAGGAAGTGCGTCACTGTGGGGGTGGGCTTTGAGGTGTCATATATGCTCAAATTCTGCCCAATGAGACAGTTCACTGCTTTTAGCCTTCGTATCAAGATTCAAGGACACAACACCAGCACCACCATGTCTGCCTGAATGCTATCTTATCCCCCACCCCAAAGATGATAATGCATTAAACCTCTGTAGCAAGTTACCACAATTAAATGTTTTCCTTTATAAGAGTTTCTGTGGTCATGGTGTTCCTGCACAGCAATAGAAACCCTAATAAAATATGTTCTTTTGTATTACTAACCCTCTCTGTGAAAAATCTAGGCTTTCTGGGACTCAGTAAGTAACTTAAGATCTTTGTTTTAGATAAAATATATAACAACACTCTCAGGTGAAAGTGATCCAAATAATTTCCACACTAACAAATCAAACTGATCTCTCATATATCACTCTGGGCTTTTGTATTATGGTAGATTATTAAAACAATGGCATATTGATGGAAACATAGCTTTCAAAACCATATTTTTCTACATCTGTGTGACTCCCCATTATATGAGTACACAGTAAATTAAAACAAACCCTGCTTCACATGGAGAGTGAGAAGGAAAAGGTCCTAACACAGAATTATGTGTTTGTACAGACCTCATCAAACAGGGACCATCCTGTGACACAAGATAACAAGAAGAAGAGGAGGCTCTTTTACAGCCTCTTTCCTCTAATGACAAGAAGAAGGCAGAACAGTCAGGGAAGACTGCACATAATGAAGAAACTGAAGTGGGACCAAGAAAGTCTTAGAAACTGAAGTAGCATGCTCCTAGAGGAGGGGCCTGTAGCATTAGAACATAAAACTACTGTATCTGCATTTCTTGCACATGTTTGTGAGTGTATACCCAATTCATATCAAAGCTTCCCAGAGAGTAATAAGAGCAACCCCACCATGACGATGCTAGAAATTGTCCTGGGACCTTCTGAATTTGCTATTATGTAAGTTGACATTGGCCTGGTAGGTAAGTTATCAACTGTGAGATGTGTGAATTGTTTGCTAACTGTTGCTTCCTCTTCCATGCTATGGATCAGAGCTAACCCATATTTGGCCCCTGTAACCACGTACAGAGCAACTAAACTCTCTGCTCAGTTTTATTTGTTTCAGTGAAAACCAAGAAAAAACAAAAAAAAACCTACTTTTGTTTCACGGATTTGCTTAAAATTCCGTGGAGTCCTGATGGATGCAGTGTGGCACTCGATGGGCACCTTGTCATTTAACCAACTTGCTTTAGCAAACTTTATATTCTGAAAGAAATGATATGATTCAGTGTATTGCATTTCAGAATTGAATGAAAATATATATGACCATAGCATCAATATCCTTGATAGAACTTATTTAAAAAAAAACAACTGAAAACCTCATAAAAATTAAAACACAGTAATAAAGAAAATATGTTTGCTCATTTTTCCCCTTTAGATATCCAATCTAGTTTACTGACCTTCCAACCTCTAACTCTTCTTTGATATTCTCTTATTTATTCCTTAAAATGTTATTGTTGGAAGAACAGGCACCAAAAACCTTACAAACTCCAAATCAAAAACTTACAGTGTTAAGTATGGCTTTCCCTAGCATTTGAACTGTGTTATAAAATAGTAAATTTTGCAAATTTATAAATATCTTGTTTATTCATTGACTCAATTGATGTTCTTCCTTTAATTCATAATTACAAGATTTATCTTTGTACTAAAATTCTGCCATGTCTTTATAATTGTATAATACCATATCAGTGGTGAAAGTAGAATGAAGTAATGTTGATTTAATCAAAATATTTTTTAAAAATTAGCCTTATTTTAAGAATATACTTAGCAAAAAGTGAAGGAAAATGCACAAAATATTTAAAGTTTATATAATAGCCAGTTGTGAATTATATTTCCTCGGGTATTTATTTTCTAAAAACTTTTTTAAATACTAACCATCAGAAAATTTGGAGAAGGTTAATGGGTTTCTGGGGATGCCATGCAGTTGAAAGATTGTGAGAGACAATCAGAGAAGGAAAAGAGTTAAAGGAGTTTTCACCAATGAGTGCAAAACACAATGGGACTGTATACTCTCTTCAGCTCTAAAGACCAATTCTCCCAGCTCTTTATCTTGTATTTTCCTTCCTGACAGAACCCAGAAGTCATGTGTCATCATTAAGAAGGGAGGACATATTTCCCTTCTACACAAGCTCTCTTTTGCAAACAGATGCTACACACTGGAAATATTAAACAATATTTCTTCACATTTTGGAGCTTCTGAGCAGTTGGGTATCACCCCTCAATTACATGGTTATATTATTTAGCTTTTATTCCGTGCACTGAATTCACTGCAGTGTACTCATCCTACACTGAATATCTGCAGAGGAGTGAGTTAAGAATTTCCATTGAGAGTGGAGCCCTCCATGAAAGACCAAGAAATCACAGTTCTATCCTGTGATTCTTTTGGGATCTGATGTTAAAATGGAAGTTCAAATTATGTTATTATTTTTTAAATCTGTTATTTAGAAAATTGAAAAATCATTTCATTCTTAAAAACATTTGAGATTTTATATAACCTCCCAGGTTCTACAATTCACATTTTATTATTTGCTTCTTTCTATTACCTATAAAATTTTGTCACATCAATGTCAGATAGTGATGATTTCTGATTTAATTAGTAGCAATTTCTGCAGGCCCCATTAGAGAAAAAGACAAGAAGCAACTGAGGAACTTACAAATTCGTGGTATATGTCTGCAGAAATGTCATAGTTGGTATGAGACCGTTCAACCACATGATCATACAGGTCTTTAATGGACAAGATATCTGGTGTGGAAGACACATTCTCCCAAAGGAGCAGATTTGCCAACAGCAGCAACAGACACATCACCGCTTTAAGAGAAATGAAATGAGAGAATCTATTCAATAGAGTCTTCAACAGTTAAATTGTCTGGAAATGTCTGTTCTGTAGGATTGCTGCTACATGATTTGGTTTGATATAGTTGAAGAGGGAATATTCTTTTTGAACTGGGCCAATATGGGGAAATAAATATATTTCTCTGACACACAGCTTAGAACCAGAGAAATCATTCCACAGTTAGGGCTTGCAAGGTGAACTTCTCAAATATGCAAATATATGGAGTTTTAATTAACCCTAAGTCAGGTCTTCAAGTCATTTTTGGCACTTGTCTGAAAGTCTTAGGGTTTTATGTTCACTTTCCGTTTCAGGAAACAAACTTGACATCTCCAACTAACCCATTTTCTTGTAAATACCCCTTAAATCTTAAGATTGTTAGCTCAAGAGCGCTTTTCTTTTTTTCACGTCCTTTAACATGTTCTAAATTGGTAAAAACACAAACCTGCTATTATCAGCGACATTAGGCTTCATAAATGAATGTTTATTCAGATTGATGTATTAAGTGAGCAAATAAATATCTAAACCCTGCTAATCAAACTTAATTACAACTTCCTCTTTCTGTACCTAAAATAATTAGATCATTGAATCTTGTATTCTTCATAATGAACGTTTTCACTGTAACGCAAATTGGTCATTTGAGTTGTGTTATTCCTTCTTCTTGAAGGAGAGCATGCAATGGAAAATGTTTACTACAAGATACTCCTTGGATATCAGTACTACTGTCCCACCTTAACTATCAATATTGTCTATCAGTATAATGCAAAATGAAAACCACTGATCTCACACTTGACTGAGTGATTACACCCTAAAACATTCTCTACTTTCTGTTGCCTTATCTCCAGGTGAGGCATAATCAAACACTGGTTCTTAAAAGAGCAAACCTGATCACACCATAGAAAATATACTGCTCAGTGATGACAACTTACGTTGGAGAAGTTATGGGGTAAAGGTAACACTCCTGCATTGCTGGTAGGAGTGCAAGCTTGTGTAGCCCCTTTGGATATTAGTATGGCAATATCTCAGAAAATTAGGAAACAGCCTTCCTCAAGACCCAGCAATACCACTTTTGGGTATATACTCAATGGATGCTTAATTGTATCACAAGGACATGTGCTCAACTATGTTCATAGCAGCACTGTTTGTCATAGCCTAAACCTGGAAACAACCTAAAGCTCCTTGACCGAAGAGTGAATGAGGAAAATGTGGTACATGTATACAATGGAGTACTAGACAACAGAAAACAAAAGTAATGGCATCTTGAAATTTTCAGGCAAATTGGTGGAGCTAGAAAACATCATAAACTGAGTAAAGTAACCCAAACCAGAAAGACAATTATCAGATGTACTCACCCATAAGTGATTATAAACATAAAGCAAAAAAAAAAAATCAGCCTACAAATTACAATCCCAGAAAACCTACACAACAATGAGGCCCCTAAGAGAGACATACATGGATCTAATCTATATGGAAAGTAGAAAAAGACAAAATCTCCTGAGTAAATTGGGAGCATGGGGACCATGGGAAAGGGTTGAAGGGGAGGGGAGCTGAAAATAATGTATAGCTCAATAAAATAAAGTAAAAGAAAGAAAAAGAAAATATACTCTTCAAACATACCTTCATGAAATAATTCATTGATAAAGCTTAGGGGGACATGACAGAGGGTTACTTACAGGAGCAGGGTTGAACTAAAGTCAACTGCATCTCTTAGAACTTAGATTACAACGCAGTCTCCAATTCAGGAAAGCGGTTTCACCCACCACTGCTTTCATTCAATGATCTACATACTATATATACAAACAGAATTACTCAAAGCCGTGAAGACCAGGGGTGCAGATTTAATCAATATCAACAGATCAGTGACCCTTCAGGGAATATTGACATCCTATTTACCTTTAACACAGTCCTACCCATATGTGCTGGTTTGATTTCCCCCATGTCATCTAGAGGCTTCAAGTCATTCTGGAAATCTCCACGACCATCTCTGTTTTATGGTTACTCATTTCCAGATTAGTAGTAGAAATGGAATTTTCACCCAATATTTTGCCTTA
This sequence comes from Arvicola amphibius, assembly GCF_903992535.2. NCBI lineage: Eukaryota > Metazoa > Chordata > Mammalia > Rodentia > Cricetidae > Arvicola > Arvicola amphibius. The sequence continues at coordinate 127,148,960 of NC_052052.2, read as the reverse complement.
ATTCATGATTTTTTGTCTGTCATATTTTCTCCAGTTTCTTGAGTATTTCCGGTGATGATAAATGCTGTCGATGTTTATAGGAGCATGAACCACCCTATCTCAGCAACAGTCAATAATCCTAGATGTTTTAATCAAACACAAATCTTTTTCCTTAGCCATCAACACTGGGAAATGTTTCTCTCAACAGAGTAGGTAACAGTTCCGGGAATCAACATATCTGACCAAAAATGTTTAGAAGACACTTTGACAGATCACATCCATCTAACAAAACTTTGATCAGATCCTTATTGGTGGGGGGCCATGACCTCCTTAAACACTGTTATTTTTTTTTTTTTCTGTTTGCTTTTCTTACTGTCTTCAAATAAAACATCTAAATTTTCTCATGGGAGGTGAGCCTTAAATCAAATCAGATTATTGTTTGCAACTGTTGTGCCGCTGTTTCTTTACCAGAGAAAACTTTGCCAGGCTTCCCTTACCATGTTGCTGAGCTATAGCAATTATTGACAATTATCCTGAAATATTCTAGTGAGGTTTTTTAGTGTTTCAGGTGATAAATGCTTTTGGTACTATGGAAGCCATTGTAAGGGTTGGAAATTTCTTCATCATTATAAACTCATTTTTTTAAAAAATAATTATTTTGCAACAAAGTATTCTTTGTTGTCTATGCCTTTAATTATACTGTGTAACCAGAAAGAGTACAGAAGTCTATGTAGATTAGGGGCATCATGTGCCTCCTTTTCTAAAATCTCCTAAAACAGACCTTATGCACTGGCCGTTATTCAATGACTTTATAAATGTCAGGAATGTCTACTCCTATGTCTGATGGATACCTATGTGCAAATTTTTAAACTGTTAGATTTATTGGTTTTCCAGATGCATTTTCCCACTAATAATTCATGTAGATGATAGAAATTTATTTATAAATAAATAATGGAAACTTATTTACCAGTTTCAAGAGAGTGAAAAATTGTCAATTAATTAATATTTTAAAGGAATAAGACTACAGTTTTAAGAACGTCTCCTACAGTATGGTTTGTCCTCAATCCGATATCAACTCTTTCTCTAAAAGGAAGTTGCTCAGTATGTATGAAAAACAATGCTCTACTTAATTTTCTGTAATCTGCTATCACTCTGTCTGAATCTCAGTTTCTTCATATTGTCATATTGAATAAAATGATTAATGTAAGGTCTTGGGAGTCCAGAGGAGAATTGGTGAAGTCAATTTTTAGAGATATCTAGGGTTAATACATGGTTGTATCCTAACACTTTGAGATTGCTTAGCTGATAGTGTACTGTCTAGAAGCAACTCAGTTCCATAGCACTTGATTTATCCAATTCTGTACTAGAAATTTGTCTCTTAGAAATGGTCTAGCATTCAGTCGTTTGGGTAGACCAGATGGACTTCTTTATAATGACCTCTTTCTTCAATTCTAAAACTCTTTGCCTATACTAACTTTTTACACTTTTCAGTTTCTTTGCCATTTGCATTATTTATGAGCCTTGAGCCTGTTATTTGTGACAAAATCTGATGATATGATGATGTCAGTGAAACATTTTATAATAAATTAACAAATAAAACATTGACAGATTGCCTTTTCAGACTTCAACATTTTCAAAAAGTTTGTTTTTATTCTTTAAGAAGAGACCCATACACCCAAGCATGCACTGAAAGCCATAGTACTAGTAGGAGTTTTGAAGAAATAGACTGTTAAGAACCATCTCAGAAGTATGTGGAATGAATGTGGGCTTAGCAGTTGTTGTTATGGACAATTCTGCATCTCAGGAGCTTGAGATAATTATCAACCTTGTGGGAATCCCTGCGCAGGCAGCGGATTTTGTTGTAAAGAGCCAAGTCTCTAGATTCTTCATCAATTCCCTGCAGGGATGGAAATTGTGACCAAACGGAGTAGATCTCATTTCCTTTGGCTTCAGGATAGGCCTAAGAAGAAAACAGAAAATTCCGGCTCATATGTTAGCATTTTTATATCTGTATTTCATCTTATGGTTGAATGCATGTTTTGGAGGAAAGACCAATGTAAATTTTTAGCCAGATTCATGGATATTTTTAGGCAGGGTGCAAGTCTGTCAGGCATCTACATGTTTGAAGCAGAGTACATAGATATGGTTTGTATTAGGCATGTGGTCTGAGTTGAAGTTTGTCTTTTCCATGTATACAGACGATAACCAGGTACTTGGCTTTTACCAAGGTATGGTGAAAGAGGGAGTTTCTGCTCCCTTACCTAAAGTGCTAATCTGTATTAACAACAACCTTGTACTTTGCTGCTTCTGATAATGGATCACGTGCCATTTTACCATTTTGAACTTAATTGCACATATTTGGAAACTTAACAATAAGGAAGAATACTTAAGGCCTTATTTTGTCTTGCTATGAAATTATCACTAAGTCAGAATGTAGCCTCACAGAAATGAAGACAATACCTTGAAATCAGAATGTTTACTGCATATGTTGTTGGTTTAATGGTTTTATTTGTATTTTCATTTGTGTGTGTGTGTTCATCAGAAGTGCACTTTTTCATGGAAATTACAAAAATATGGCATGTACACCAAAACATATATGGAGTTAATATACACCAAATAGCCGAGAAGAAATTTAAAGCAAGTAGTATGAATGTACTCCTACTTATTTTTATCAAATGTATTTTATCTTTGTGATTTTCAGAAAGCTGATTTGGTATTAATCTCACTAAGACTTACAATTATCATAACGAGAAATTCAAAATACAAAATCAACTTTAATATGTCAAATGATTTGGACATATCAAATTCAGTGACATGAGTTTGATGTAGGAAACCAAAGTGAAACATGTAGGAAGAAGAGTTTAAAGAAAATGTACCTCTTTGAGAGTTTCTGGAACAGTATTGATGACCCATCCTTAACATTCCAGTTTCCTATCGGCAGGGCCAAAGTTGGCAGGAGAGTTTCTAATTTGATTTTGATTTTCTTTTCTCTCCCTTAGCACTTTACTTATCTGGTATACTTGTGGAAGAAGTATATAACCAGAATGCCAATACATATATATGAATTATCTTCAAGGATGCTTTATCTTGTCAAATTTTAGTCTGTTTGTCTTTGATTGTGGAACATTTAACCATAAGTGTCTAAGAAACAGTAAGCCATTTGTGGATTACTAAAAAGCATCAGGAAGACCACACCCATCCAACACTGTAGTTGAAGTCCAGGATTTAGAGATATTAGAATCTACTGGGTAAGAAATTAGTTCTTGTTTTAATAGCACTCTACAATGTAGAATGCCTGAGCTTTGTTCTTGTAAAGAAGAGTTTTTCATAATTCGTTTCTCACTGTAAGCATCAGCTTTTGCATAAATACGGAAAGCAATGAAGTTTCAGGGAACTGCTCACCTGGCCAAGTATCTTCTCAATTCCCTCTAGAAGGCGCTTGTTTTGTTCCCCAATCTCTTTGGCCCTTGATATGATAGCGTCAGAGGCTTCATGAATACCATCTACTTCAGTCACTAGTTGAAACAGAGGGTCGTTCCAGGAGTGCACCAAACTGAGTATCAGGTTCAGAAGGACTTCCGGCTAAGCAATTATGTTGAACAATAGTTAAAGTAAGTGAAATACAGCTGAGTTAGTTACATATGGCTTTTGTTCACAAAGGTGGAACTAAAATATTTATTTTATAACTATGTGTGTACCAATATGTCTCTAGATCACAAATGTTATAGAAAAGTAAAGGTTAACTATTGGCATATACTTTGAAAAAGTCAAACAAAAAATGTCTTATTTAAATTACTACTTTTCTTTCTGTATTTGTGTATGTGTGTTTGTGTGTGCCGTGTGTGTGTGTGTGTGTGTGTGTGTATGTGTGTGTGTGTGTGTGTGTGTGCAGGTATGTATACGCAGGCTTTTGGAAGCTTGGAAGCTAAAAATCAATTTTAAGGGCTATTGCTCATATGCAGTTCATTGTTTTGTGCGACATGGTATCTCCCTAGCCTGGAAATTTCCCAGGAGCCTAGGCTGACTAGCTAGACTGTCTTCATCTTTCCAGTGCTGAGACTGTAAGAGTGCAGCCTCGGGCTTTGTTTGTTTGTTTGTTTTGATAGTAACCATGGTGGATTTTTTGTTTTGTTGTGTTTTGGTTTTGTTTTCTTTTGTTTTGTGTCTTGGCTGACCTAGAACATAGTGAGCCCATTTTTGATTCCTGAGTGTTAGAATTAAAAGCATGCGCCACTGTGTCAATCTACTTTCATGACTGGATTTTTAAAGTTTTGAGGATCAAATTCAGATTCTCATAATTACATGGATAGAAATAAATTTAGTTATATCTCCTTAGCCTTTAAATTACTTGCTTTTCTGCTAAGACAGAAATTCTCTGTGCTAGATAGGCCTCTGAAATTTTACCATCAGACCTCATCATCAGGTCTTTTTTTTTTCTATTTTATTAACTTGTACATCCAAAACAATCAAAAGTTTGGTGGTACTCAGTAGGTACCAGAACTCAGTAGATTCCAGGAGGACCTCAGGGAAGATAAATACCACCCCTATCAATGATTAGTAGCTCAAATAATTTTCACACTAATAAATAAGACTGGTTATTATTATGTGAACATATTATTTTTATCTTATTATACTTTGTTAAAAGAAAGATACAATAAAAAAGTGCATGACTCCCTTTTCATCACTTCTAGAAGAATGGCCCATTAGTTGGTGTGTACAGGTGAAAAATAAAGACACAGGTACTGTATTTAAATAGAAGCATAAGAGAAAATCACAATGGAGTTTGAAACACCCAGTGTTAATCTTTTCACAAACTGTACGATAAACTCATCCCTGATTTGAAATGCTTACTGTCAAGATGTCTGTTGTGTATTCGAGTGGTAATGGAGATGATGGGTAGAGCACAATCCAAGGGACATTGCAATAGAAAAGGAGAGAGGATATGAGGGAACAGAGTAGGGTAAATGGTAATGGCAACACGGGTTCCTGGTAGCACACAGCTCCTGAGTAAGAGTGAGAGCCTGGCTTAGATGAAGCCACCACTCCTTTTCTACCAGCACTGAAACTGACACAAACGCAGTATTACCTCTTGGAGGCCAAGTTCCTTATCTCAGCAAGTGAAATAATAATACATTACAACATGGAACTCTTTGTAAGGAAGAATAGTGTGCTGTGTGGAGAGTCTAGCAATGGAGTGTCTTTCATCAAATATTATTTTGGTCCTCATCCTGTTATTGAAGTTTCTCTTTGCTATCGCTATAATATTAATGAGAATAGAAAGAATATAGAACTCAGATGTGTTTAATAATGTAGGGAACATATTGTACTTTGGGTGTATATAATTATACATATATATCACATAAATTTATAAATATACAATGTATATATATATATATTGATATTGATTAATTGAGAAAAGATGAATGTCTCTAGCTAACCAAGTAGACCAAAATATCTTTTGAGACAAGGTCCCCATTTGGGTTTTCTCTAACATAATCATCATATGTATATATTTTGATTTCAGACATGTTGAGATTGGTTAAGACATGGTTTATAAAATTCATAATTAGACCTGCTATAAAATTAAGATGTTATTACTATAAGAGATCCCAGACACAACTGTGAGAAACACAAGCAAGTATTTTCCTGATACTTCTTCGTGAGGAGACTTTCAGTTAAGGCACAGAAGAAGGCAAAGAAGTCTGGGAAGAATGCAGGTGTTGTTAGAGAAGTCGAAGTAGGACCAGGAGAACTTGAAAGTTAAGAAGCGAAAGTGTTCCCAAGGTCCTGATGAGGAGCAGAAGGAGGGAGAACATGAGAAAAAAAGTCAGGACTGTGAGGGAACCTTCATCTGGCGATGGATGGAGATAAAGACAGAGCCACACACTGGTGCACCGAACTGAGTGCCCAAGGTCCAAATGAGGAGCAGAAGGAAGGAAAACATGAGCAAGGAAGTCTGGACTGCGAGGAGTGCTCCTACCCACTGAGATGGTGGGGCTGATCCATTCGGAGCTTTTTCAGCAGGACTGGGACTGAAAAAGCATGAGATAAAACTGGACTCCCTGAACATGGCGGACAATGAGGGCTGCTGAGAAGCCAAGGACAATGACACTGGATTTGGATCCTACTACACATACTGGCTTTGGGGGTCCTGGCCTGTTTGGATGCTCACCTTCCTAGACGTGGATCAATGGGGGGAGGAACTTCGACTTCCCACAGGGCAGGAAACCCTTACTGCTCTCTGGACAGGAGAGGGAGGGGGAGTGGAGGAGGGAGGTGGTAATTGGGAGGCGGGGAGGAGGCAGAAATTTTTAATAATAAAAAAAAAAGAAGCGAAAGTGTTGTGGTATGGATGCTGCCTATGGAGGAATTCCTCAAACAACAAACAATTGCAAATGTGTTTGCATTTCTTAGATATGTCTGAATGTCAATGTATTCATGATCATGAAATTAATTTCAATGTTTCCTCCAGAATAACACGCAATGTCATCTTCAGGGACAGCTCATGGCTCTGTTACAATGTTATTAAGTATGTCATTTTACTCTGATCCCTTCTCCAATGTGTTTTTGGTTTGGCAAATAACTCTTTCTCTCTTCTGTTTTTCATGTGTGATTACTATACCTATCTCTGTACTCTAATAACCTCGAGAACACCAAAAACCCTGGGTACTACGTCAATATGTCAGGCATAAAATCAGGTGAGGACTCACAGGGACCTGCTGGGCTTCTTCTTTGCCTTCCGGGGTAGCCAGGGAAGAAGTGGGGCAGTCATTGATGGCCTTGGCAATGAACTCATGGTCTTGAGCATACTGCTTTTCCTGGAAATGGTAGAAACATCACATCAATAAGGAATTAAAAAATATATAACCATAATATTAATGCAATTTGTATATATTTCAGTTTTAAATTAGCGTAACACTTTTAATTAAGGAAGTAAATAGCATTATTTTTACTTATTCCCCAATTATATCCCTATTTTTCTTACCATCAGTGTCTAATATTTCGACCAAGTCTATACTGTCTTGTTTCCTTGTCCTATCTTTTTATAAATTATTATTCAGAAATAAGCGTAAAAGTACCTAAAATGTAAAAACCTCTTTAAATGTCATTTTTTATATTTGAGCCAAATGCCATATCATGTGTTATCTATATTATTTTATTTATTTTCCCATGATTTCACATTGATATGATTCCCTTAAGTAGTTATTATAAAACACAGATTTTCATTCAAGTGCTTCTAAATCTATATACTTGTATAGTACAAATTTCTTCATAAATGCTGAATATAATTATGTGGATTGTGAAAACGTAAACGTAAACACTGAACATATATTTTGGAAAAAATGTTAAGCAATGAACAATTAAGATAAAAATTTATCTATTCTTTTTTCTTTTGAGACAGGGTTTTTTTTTTTTTTTTGTAGCTTTGGGGCCTATCCTGGAACTAGCTCTTTTAGACCAGGCTGATCTCGAACTCACAGAGATTCACATGCCTCTGACTCCTGAGTGCTTGGATTAAAGGCGTGAGCCACCACAGCCTGGCCTAAAAAGTTATCTAATATATCAATTGCAATTGATGTTTAATCACTTAGATAATTTTATTGTTTATTTATTGTATAAAGTATCATCATAAACTAAAATTACTAAATTCTAAAAATTTAGAAGAATTTCTAAAAAGATTTCAAAAGTAAATTATGATCTGTCAGTAAATCAAAGAAATGTCAGTGAGAACAGAAAACACTATGAATTCATATTTATTGCTAATGATGAGCCACTTTATGGATTCACATTGATGTACTGAAACTGTCACTTGCCATGAACTTGTAGGCTAACTCAAAGAAATAACGAAAATCCTCTAAAAGATCTTCATCAGCAGAATACCTTTTTCTACTGAACCAGCCTTCTTATTGTAATTGACATGCTCTGACAGTTTGAACACAGGACTCTTAGCATTGGAGGCTGTCTGAGCACTGATTACTTTTATTTCCCTTTCTGCATGTGTGTTCGGTTTAGGTTAATTCTAGCCCATCCACAAAGTTTACTAATTCCATGATGTTTCCCTTCACGGGGCATCAGCAGAGCACTAAGTGAAAAATGCCCCTGGAGCCAGGACCCACACAGGCAAGACTAGGAGTTTAGGCACTTTCCTCAACTATACTGAGGGCTTTACATCTCAAGTTTCAGTTTAGAAACATACATTACAAAAAAAGGAAAATCATTTCACTTTTGCAAATCTTTAATATTTTGTGAAATTGCCTCATTCTTGTTCCACTTTTTATTAGCTAGCATTTCTTTTTCCCGTGAAGATGCAGTCTTTGAAGTTTGGATCATTGTTTACATTGTACTGTAGCAAAGAGGCCCTTTTCAGCAGATGCCAGAAATGAGTGAAGTACTTACAAATTCAATGAACATATCTGCAGACATCATATAGACGTAGTGAGAGAGCATGATCACCCGGTCAAACAGCTCCTGGAGAGTCATCTGGCAGTTTCCACTGTGACAGATTGGCAGGGGGTGCACATTTTGGCAGAACAGCAGGTTAGACATCACAAGCAGCAGGAGTGCCCCTGCTCAGTAAACACAGACACCAGTATGAGATGATTTTGTTCAACTGAAAGGAAATCTTATCTGTCTCTAGCACTTTACACGAATGGTTGCATCTGTGGGGAAAGAAGACTCAGCATCTTCCACGTTGCATGCTTACCCATGTATTAACATTTTCACAGATATGTAGTCTGAATAGGCTGGCTCTTGTCATTTTGTATTTGACTCAGAAGTGGTTGTGCACTTTTTAAACATTTTGAGCATAAATCACTGGGCAAAAATCAGTCCAAACTACTGTATTAAGTCAATCTCTGAAGACAATTTTATGTTGGGGTAATTTCTTCTGGTCTTGAGTAGTCACATTCTCTAACCAAACTGCTATACAATGTTACTAAATAATCTTTTAGGTGAAAAGTTAAAGTGCAATTGGGATATAGTTCTTATAAAATACTTCTAATTTTCCAAAAACATACTTCAAATATATTATGCAATGCAAAATACATAAATGTGTGTGTGTGTGTGTGTGTACATGCACACTCTTGCACATGTGTGTATTAGGAGACTTGGTAGTTTATATGTGTGAGAGAAATATACTTTGCATATAATGAAGGTATAGCAGTAGCTCTTGTAAATTCATAACTAGATAGTTAATCACTAACTCTAAGTAAATTTTTGAACATTTATCATTTGAAGGATTTTCAGTCTAAGATCAGATAAAATAGAAAAGGGGTTTGTTATACATATTACAAAACACATTTTATGGGACTACTAATACTTTTTTTTATAAGTGACACCAAGAAAGTAATGACTTAGTACTAGCCTCCTTACTTCCCCCCTTCTATTGAAAACTCATTTGGCTTCAATCAAATTGTTAGAACAGTGTAAAACATATACCTACTATCATTATGCAGATTATGCCTGCATCACTGAAAGTTTCACCAGATTTATTTAAACTGGACAACTAATTCAGAGATTTGTCAACCAGACAAGATTTCTTCCTTTCTTCTAGAGTCTGACAGGTGGACCCAACATTCCTGTGGTCTGTGACAGTACAAGTTCTCAGTCTCAGCAACGCCAACTATGTAAGTGGGATTTCTCCTTGTTCTCAAGCTGACTTTGCAGTCGAGGATATTTAAGATCATCCATTATTTCTACCTAGAAGCTGCCAGTTGCACCCTCCTTTTTCCTTTCTTACTTCCATTATGTTAGCACAAATGGCCTCTAGATATTGTCACAACCCTGGAAGGCCACCTCTCCCATTAGAAAGCCACTGATATATTAAGTATGAATAATTTCTGAAACAAGTAATAAGAGAGACTTCTAAACTCCTTTAATTCCAAGACAAGTACATCTCTGCAAAGGTGGTGACTCATAGCTGGAGTGCAAGGTAGGTGTCCTATGATGCTCCCATTACTTTCTATGGGATATCTACAACCCTACAACCCTTGCTCTAAGCTTAATTTTCTCTATTTTTATTATCTGTTGCTATGAATAAGGGACCAAGTTATTTTGTCCATCACCACAGCTTTATTGGGTCCATGTTGGCTGTAGTTATGCCATGTCTGGAGAAAAACAGTTATTCCGAATCCCCTTCTTAAGTGGAAACCTGCATTAGGTAAATTTTTACACTAGACAACCCCATATCCCCTCCACCAAGAATACAGAGAAAGCCAATTATTCGCTGAGCTGCAGCACATACCTTTTCGATCTGACCTTTGGCTGTTCATGGTGCTGATTATTGCTGGGAGCACCCTTCACCAAAGAAGGCCTGAGAGAACCACACCTTTCTCATCTGCAGATATTGGCTTTATAAACCTTTGACATCTTCATGAATATATATAATCAGGCAGTTTCTTCCCCTCCCTGTCATCTATTTCCGTCATTAAGATTGCCCCCATAATTTTAAACATCAAGTGGTATTTTATTTCTTATTCATATTCAGGAAGACATATTGGCCAGAAATGAAGGATTTTGATTAATTACTGCAAAAGGAAATGAGAGAGATGCTGGGGGTGAGACCTTGAGTCTAGTCGGAGCTAGAGAATCGATAAAACTTATATAAGGTGATTCTTTTAGCATTTACCCTTATTTCTTCATAGAATCTACAACATGTATGGTGGGTTTTGGCTTACAAATTAGCTTCAGACAATGTATATTATAGTTTGTCATTCAAGATTATTGGGTGAATTAAAAGTTTCAATATATGCGCTGAACACCAGGAAATGTGGACTTATGCTTGAAAGAGCAGAATTTTCTGTTCCCTGTAATGCTCTGAGTTCTTTTAAATGGGCTTTGATTTCCTACAACCTGTTTTGTTCTTTTAAAAGTGATGTGTATGATGGCTATGACTTTTGGTTATGAAGCACAGTTTTATATGTTCATCTCTTGATTTTAGTATGTGAACTTGTATTTTCACCCTTAATGTATATAGTAAAAAGCAAAGGTTTGGGGCAACTCTATGCAAAGACAGTAGACATTCTTTTACATGTAGGGATAAGAGTTGCTTGAAGACCCAATGGGAAGATTTGTGAAGACAGAAAAATGCCAGTTACGATGAATCTATGTGCACTCATATATAAGGAGAATCAGATATCACTCATTCCTTACCCAGTTTATCTAGGAAAGAAGTATTGTCATTTTTAGGTCAAAATATAGTTATGCGTACTCACACACACACTTGTTTTCACGTAGACACAAGTACACAATACAATCAACCACAAATCTAGACACAATCTCCTCTCGCCTGGAAGATACAGATAAATAATATCTACCATCCTGTTCTGACCCCAAACCACTCTAGGCCAAGGTGACAAAAAATTTTCCATGCACTCAAAAGTTCCTTTCACCTTTTAGAGATTACCTAAATAATATTATTATATTAAATAAAAATGAAGTTGCTGATGACTTTCTTTAATTTTGGGGTTCATGCATCTGAAGCAGTTTGTGACCTTTAGTTTTGGCTTTACTGGACATGGGAAAACAGATGCAGTATTTTTTTTTTTTACCAAATCATAACTTCTTTTTATATTTTCTGTTTCTCTCTCTTAAAGCAATTTTAAAAATATTTCCTACATATCTATGTATATGTGCCTGTGTATAGGTGTGTGTATGACTACCGATACCACAGATTCCAGAAAAGGGTGTTACATGCTCTAGAGCTAGAGTTACAGGTAGGAGGAAGTCTCCAGAGTAGGTGCTGAAAACTAACCTTGTGTCCTCTGAAAAGCCATTTACATAGACTGTTGACCTTGGAGCCATCTCTCCAGCCTTTCTGGTTTCAGTTCCACATATATGTGCCTTAGTGATCTACCTAGTTTGTGCTCTTATGGGAATTAAAAATCTTGCTCCAGAATACCATCCTGAGCTGCTTTCTTGATAACTGTCTTAGTTTTCTTCCTAATTGCCCTAGTATAATCCATGTCAGGTTTCAAACTAGAAAAATCAAGTGTGCATCTCACAGATCTATTTATCTAAATATAAGTTTGATGTCTTTCCTGCATGTGCGCTGTATCTGTCCTCTCAGACAAAAAGTCTGAATTATCACAGAAGTAAGGATGTATAATCCTGTGAAGCATGCTCCTTTTCCCCCATAAACTCCAGCAGAAGGAAATCTGCCCTAAAACAGATGCTGACAACATAATCTTGAAATTTAAATGTGTTGTCCCTTTTGGGGATACCAGAAAGGAAGAAAAAGTGAGAGATGTTCATTGATTTACAGGATGGCAAAGCAGCACATTCCTCCGTAAAGTTGAGAATTTGCTGCTTGCTGTTTCATGACCCCACATGTCCTGTAAATAGAGATTGTGAAGTCTAAACAACTCACAATCATATGTATGTGAAAATTCACAACTATTCCAATTTTGCAAACACCTTTTATGTTTCTATTTTCACTTAATATTTATATATGCTGATTTGTGAATGTTTCTGTTTGTCAAAGTGTGCCCTTAAATGAGAGAAATGAAAACAAGGGACAGACTCTGATTGTTCAAAGTTTATTCGCTTTCACTTTGGATTTTGATGGTTCCTGGTAAAAGTGGGTTGACAACTAATTTCTTTCAAAGACATCAGATTTGCCTAGACCTTGTATTTTATTCATTTTTTATTTATCTATTCTACAGTTAGCAATAAGCTTGTTTTTCTTCTTCAACTTATGATATAACAAACACTTCTAAAGTATTACGTCACCTGAAAAAATATATATGATATAATGAAAGAAGGAAAAGAAATTGTTGCTTAAAATCCTCCTAACAAATTTAATGAATATATTCACTGGGTATTTTTAAATTTACACTAGTAGTTAATTGCTTAACAAAAGAAATTTTGCTAATTATTGGTATATGATTTATGAATTTAAAATTGTTAAACAGCTGTCTTTCAAAACTTGGCAAAAATGTTCAGACAAACTAATCATCATTTTTAGCATAATAGGTCAAATGATATAAAGAAAGTCTTGGAGAAAGGGCCAGGTCTCCTTTCACTAATAGAATTTTTTTCTAGGGCAGTCAAAAAATGATCAGTTAATTTCATCCTATTATTTAGGTTATCTTCATGAATATCTATACTTTTTTCCTTTCTAAATGTCCATGTCCAATGGAAAGTAGATCTGAAAAGAGTTCACGTCCATCATCAATCAATCATGTACTTGTCTTTCTATTAGTTATCATTCTCTATAATTTATCTATGCAATATGGAGGCATGCATCTATATCTATCCATAATGTATCACCTAAATAGTAATCTATTCAATATAGTCTATTATCTATCTCTCATCTATCTACCTATATATTGTTGATTCAATTCGTCTATCAACTTCAAGATAATCTATCATCCATCTTATCTATTTGTCTTTCTATTTGATGATTTATCTAATCTATTTATCTTCCTATTCTTAGGTTGTTTTATTTCCATTTATCAATCAATTCACTGTTTAATCTACCCAGCCAACCAGCTAACCAGACATTCATTTATCTATCATTTTTAATCTAATGAGAAATAAGATTTTGATCCCTGCCTAGATCCAGACATAAATTTTGCAATTCAAAATTGCAATTAACACTAATGCCAGCAGTTACAACAGAATGCTACAGTAAAAATTTAGAGTACTTGGGGGGCCAGAATGACAGGCAATAATTCTTTGATGCATTGAGAGACTGTAGGACTCATAGGTAGGGAGCTGCTGTAGTGGAAGGGAAGCAGGACACTTGTGAGGTCAAAACACTATTGTACAGAGAACTTCTTCAATATTATAATAACTCATAGAGCTTTATATGTGTTGAAACCTTTCCTCCACCTTTCTTCATTGATAATTCATACTGAGAAGTAGTGCAAAATTTGAAATGAAATGCCTTCCTATCCAGCCTGCTGATCATATCCTGAGATTTTTTTTTAATTAGCTTTGAAAACCTTTTCTGTATTATGTCCCATATCATATTTTTTATTTAAAATACCTTTATTGCTTATTTAAGATTTTGATTTATGCTGATTACCTTTATCATAAAATGTAAAGAGTTTATGTGATATGTGCTCCTTATCTTTCCCTGTGGTTCCTCCACTTCCTCACCAAAATTCTTGAACTCTTTTTTTTTTATTTTCTTCATTTTATATTTTTCATATACATCATAAACGTATTAGGTTTGACCACTTGGGATTGGAAAACATATCAGGGAGCTCATTTCTAAAAAGAACCTATTTTCTCTCCTCTCTCTCTCTCTCTCTCTCTCTCTCTCTCTCTCTCTCTCTCTCTGGTTGGTTCTGATGAAATGAATGGATATTATGCTTTAAAAGCTAATAAGTACATCTCTGATCAAAAGTAGAGAGCAGTATGGTTTTGTTGATTTTGTTGTTTATAAACAGATATCAACTGATACAGTTGAAATGATTTTGGAAATAAAAAATTTTACAAGATAATGAGAAATAGTGTTTATAACCTGAAAATTTTTAAAGAGATTGTAAGCTTTCTACTTGTGAAAAAAGCATTCCATTTGACAAAAGTTAAAGAATATAATAAATAGAAGGAAAGTACACAAAATTAGAGCAAGCTCAAATATATGGGGTTTTGTTAGTTACTAAGAGAGAGAATGAGGCACTCTTTCTAAAACACTTCAAAATTCAAATTCATGTCTGCAATCAAGTAATAAAACTTTAGGGAAAGAAAGATTTCTTGCCTTGTCCACTCTAGCTTTATGGCCAAGACTCTTAAAGTGCAAACAAGAGAAATATGTATAATGTCACTAAATGTAAATGCTAAATTTTATACAGCCTTTAGAAATGGATAGGCCAAGGAACCTAGAAATGTGTGTGTGTTTATGCTTAAGTAGAAGGATGGGCAGACCATTGTGTAGAAGGATAACTGGAGAAGTAGTCTGTGCTAATAGTAATAAATGTAAGTGAACTTAGAAAAGTTGACTGCTTGTTTGGCTCTTAATCATATCTCTGTCTTTGGAGGATAAAGGAGGCCATAACCTTTGAGTGCCAGGGAGGTCTTGTGACCTACTTTACAGAAAGTTCTGGAAGTTACTTTACATGCTGCTTCAGGGGACAGGGATGAGAGAAGTTCTAAGAATGGCCTCTCTGCTTCTACATTCTCTTAAATAAAAGGCTGCTGTAAGTAGGGTAGGGCATCTTGGGTTCTTTAGCTGCAAAACTGGATTTCCAAGGACAAGGAGTTAGTGGGTGCTTTGTGTTTCAGCTGGGACACATATGGATGCCTCAGAATATTTTTTATTATACTTCTGCCTTTTGATAATTAAATGCCACATGTGATGCTAATTATTGGACACACAACAACCTCAGAGCAACATTATGCTACCAAATTCTAGTCAGAATCTATTATGAAAGCCTGAACTCTTGTGAGGTGCCTAAGAAATGTTAACGTTTATTCTGCTAAAAGATCCTAAAAATAAAATGATTCCTAATGAAATATTGCTATCCCCATGCTTCTACATAGATTCCAGAGCATCTCTCAGTACTCATCTGAGAAGCTTCTTCTTGTAATAGATGATAATAAACAAAAATATCCACAGTGCACAGATACTGAAAGGCTTTGGAATGCTCGTCCCTAAATGGGTCGTTTTTTATCAAAGCCCTAACCTCAAGGCTGAGGGATCGATGTAGAAGAGGAGATTGAAAAATTTTAAGATCCAGAGATGATGAATGACTCCAAGGAAATAGCATCATCAAGACACAATAGAATTGAAATACAATGAACTTACAGAGTCTATGACACACCTACAAGATGGCACAAAATGTACTTTATGTGTTTTTGTGATCTGTTTCTTTTGGTACTTTTTTTCCTTATTGATTCTCCTTTTTAAAGATTGTTTTGCTTTTCATTTTTTATTTTATCATGTGCTTTTTTAATTTGAGAGAGAAAGAACATGAGGTTGAGCTCATAAGTAGTTGGAGAGAATCTGTGAAGCATCGGGGGAAAATAATATGGACAAATTATAGTCTATGAAAATATATAATTTTAATAAAAGATATTAACCAAAAGGGGAAAATATTAAGGTATAAAATAGGCAAATGAAAAACTACATTTAAAATTGCTGGAGTCGCACATCTATTAATGAATAAAAGTGTTAAGTTAAAATACTTTGTGACATTTCATACAAAATCAGTGAAGAAATAAATATATACATGCTGGGTCATTATCTTTGTTAAATTTTGGTCAAGCCTACATTCTTGGACTTGCCCAGCTATTTGGTATCCAAACCATCGTATCTATAAATATGACCCCAAATCTGTACCTTCACCTCTTAGTGTTCTGAGTTTCCATCTCTCTGACAGATATTTCTACCTACATCATTAAACAAAATACTGAATTACTAAAGAAATGTTATTTTCACTCTTAAGTTCATAGCTTCAAGTATTAGCACCCCAGCTGGTATCTCAGTGTTTCCTTGTCTTTCTCTTGCATCATATTCATCCTGTTGAGAGGTGGACATTATTTTGTCCCCAAAGCCTCCATGAAAATATTGTAATCCTCTCTTTGGTTTAGCTTCACCTGAATATTCATAATTGACTTTCTTTTCTTATTCATCTAAACAATACAGTTACAATCTCTTCATCCATTATGCAGATTTTCATTCCCAACAATAACTTCTGAGCTTTCCGATTTGTTTTAGAGTGTGGTATTCAATGAGTCAGAAGAACAGTCGAATAAACCTGTTCAAATGCAGCATTTTATGGACAAGAAAACGAGACAAATTTACTCAGTGCCTTATAAACTGACATTGTAAACACAAGTACGGCAGTGATACTTATGACCTTATATCGTCAGGCTCATCCACATTGTATATGGCTGTCAAAACATTGTATATGAAAGTCTTTATGTGGAGACAGAGATGTGACCTTGAAAATATACTGAAAACCATGTTATTACCTCAAGCCAAAAATATCACAGTAATTAGATTAGCAACAAGCAACACGAGAGAAGTATCTTCAAGGAAACATTGCCCCTGTCAAAGGGAATGAGAGTACAATTCTGAATTATGCCATAGAAACAATTCAGTTGTTAGACAGTTTTTAATATGCTGTGTAGATAAGTGATACAAAGCTCTTAAATTTTTTTTCTTTTTTTTTTTTTTTTTTTTTTTTACTTAAATTGGTCCTGGACTTATCTTCCATTTTGGTCTCTGGAAGTTATTTTACTAATGTGAGTCTTGCATATGTCATAAAATGTTCATTTAACATCTCTACTTGTCACTTCTATATCATTAGTAGAATGAAAGTCACAGCTATTTTGCAGATTAAAAAGAAGATAAAAGGTTACCTGTCAACTACTTGAGAGAGGCAGTATTATTAACACCATTATGGGTGACTTGGCATTTGGATATTCTCTCTTCTGTGAGCCATTTTGTAGTCATGTCTTAGAAGTCAGTGGAATGGATAAGCAATGGGTGTTTCTTCCTGAAAAGGGCACTGGTTTCATGCAGTGAAGAAGAGAATGGATACAAGTTCTAGTTTCCAGCAACTTCCAGAAACAAACACAACATCATTGCAATAATGAAGGTCAGAGATTAGTCATGTGGAAGCAGAAATAGAGTTGTGTGATTTCATGGTTTGCTTCTAGAAAATTTCTTAAATAAGGTCACATTAAATACTAGGGAGAGCCTATTTGATCATTAAAAAATGAGAGAAGAAAATAGGGATCAAAGTAGACGATATACAAGATTGCCAAAATGAATTTCATTATTTTGAACAATAAATGTATTAATGGGATGATATAGACAACAGATTTTATGTTACATTTCAGAGAAATAAACTGTAAAATGAAAAATATGTTTGAAGCATACAGGACCATTATTTTGAAAGCTATTCTCTCTTAAAATAAAATTTACTAGTGAAGCAATTACTCATATGAGTCAATATAAACAGATCTTCAATCCCAGTCCCCAATGGAGATGATTGGTTGTGTGTTTTGGTTCTTGTAATTTTCAAGAAATGTCATACACACACATTTTCTCTGTTGCCAGCTTTCCAACATTATAGTAACTATCAAGTTAATTCACTTAAGATTAGGAAAGTTCGATAGTGGCTCAGAGTTCTGGGGGCTACCATCTCTGCTCCTCCTGCTTCCATCTCTGGGGCCTGTTGGGAAGGTGAGGTTGCTCAGTGAGGTTGCTTGCATGGCAAAACAGACCTCTCAGCTGGTGGCTAGAAGGAAAAAATAGAAAAGAGAAAAGGCTATATCAGTCCATCCACTTTAAGGGTAGATTCCCTAGTGTCTGAGACTTCCCACTGGACACCCCTGATAGTAGTGTCACCTGGCCATGGTGTCACCTGGCCCTGTAACATTTGATCCTTTTTGGAGACCTTTAAGAATCCTGTCAACTCAACTCCTAATTTTTGTTCAAAACATTAAGAACTTTTTTCAGATCAACAAACAAGAAGGTTAAAAACAGTCACAAATTGCTTGTTAAGCTTCAAAGGCCCAAACACAACTAAGTGAACTCTCAAGTACTTTTTGTTTTCTAAATTCCAGTCGTTCAAACCTATTATTCCAGAAGGCAGAATCCAGAATCCTTTGATATATGGACACTGTCATATTGTTATCAGTGTTGCTGGAGAGCTTTAACTGTAAACAGCATAGAAGTAGTTTGCTCCCTAAGTACATATTGTAGCAGGGCAACACACAAACACATTTTATATATATACATACATACATACAGACAGACAGACACACACACACACATTTTATATATATACATACATACATACATACACATATACATACACACACACACACACACACACATATATGAATGTGTGCATGTGCAGAATCATGTAGATGGGTGTAATAGCCTCAATTGTACTGCAAACATTCACTTTGTTTAAGATTCATTAAATTATTCACCAGTGGTTTGACATTTTCAACTGCGTTTTAAAAGAGTTTTTCATGGTATTTCAAGGCCGTTTCTAGCAATGCAACTAAACATGAAAATGATTCCGGTGGATCCTTAAGTTTTCTGAAGGAAGGTTGAGGACACAAAAGTGGAAATAAAGCAGCTTTTCATGAACCTAAAATATGCATGTCACAGATATGGTTTTGCAAAACAGACTTTAAAAAAAAAAAAAAGGTGTAGATAGGATCTTTTCATCCATCCTATTTCCACTCAATCATTCTTGCTTCAAAGGTTAAATTCAAATGAACACTTAATAACCATTTGTGTTTTAAAAACATTCATTAAAAGTAGAGTATACATTTCTAGTTAGCCACTTCCCTAATGAATATATTTGCATTCAATAATAGAAAGGCACCTTTAGAGATTTCCTGCTCATTTTCTCCGCCTTTATCCTGAGCATCTGGATTTCCAAGTTTAAGACCAAAGGCTTTGTGAAATGTCATGACTTTGACCTTGGGAAAAATAAATCAAGCTTTGTAGTTTATTTCGGTGCCATTTCAAGCTTAGAAACCTGATCCCCTTAAACATGTAGCCAAAAGAGTTGTTCTGTAGTTTTAAGGAAGGTTTTATCCCATGTATTTGTGTTTATAATATTCACATTTCAACACAATTTATAAGAATGACATTAAGGTTGTTTTATTTTTATTGCAGTACAAAATTGTAAGGTAATAGCTTAAGCCTTATCTTTATAGAAAGGTTTTTATGAGTCAAAGTCAAGACTGCGAGTAAAGAAATAGATAATTTTTCAGAATAAATTCTAATTCACTGTTGTGGAGTTGTATGTATATGTATATATACACAAATATACACATAAGGGAAAGTGGTTTAGAACATACAAAATATAACTTATTATTTTCTGTTTTCATTGTCTCTTTTGATTATACCTTAGATAGTAAAGAGACCCAGGAATAGTGTTAGTCAGACTTAGTATTTCAAAAAATATATTTATTAAGATCATATTTTCTGCCCATGCCTTATCTTACGTTTTAGATGAGGTCAACTATTCCTCTATCCCTCATCTGTTTATCCACCTATTTACATATATTTGTTTATTTCATGTTTATATGTTGTATTATTTAATTTAAATGAATATATTTTATGAATTCATTTTTATGAATATATGTAACATTTATATTTAATAAATAAATATGTAAAAATAAAATATAAATATATTTTAAATATTTTACTATGTATTTACTTCTGTCATTTATCTATCTGTAACTATCTATCAGATTATCAATCAGTCAATTTTGTCTTTAATCTATCCATCCATTCATCTATAATCTTCCTAACCAGTCATTTATTGCACATCGTGTAGCTATCATAGGTTTATGTCTTCCATCTCTTTATCTATTATCTATCTATCACCTATCATCTATCTTCTTTTAATCATTTTTCCTTTACTTTCTCTTTTACCATTTATGGTTCTAATATAATTATGAGAAGTTTTGTGTTACTATCTACTATATCCTGTATATTTTCATCTGCCGTTTCTTTGAATACAAATGAGTTCATGTTGGTATAGTCTGCTGTTTCCAACTTAGACTTTCCCACTCTACCTATTCAGTCTTCCAGACAGCATTTTCTAACACACACACACACACACACACATACTTTGAGAAATACTTTTGCCTGCTCTTTTATGTATCAGAGTGACATAATAATTTACGAACAGAATTGGAAAGAAAGGTCTAATAACTGTTGTGACTGAGTCTGCGCGTCACAGTCTCCCTGGAACTATTAGAGTTTCTGTCATGCATTGACAACGCGTGCTGCTTATATTGATACAGACGCAGGTTAGATTTTGTTAACCGTGCACTGCGAATGCTTATTACGTGGAAACTAAATGCATCTCTTTTCTACTGTTCAATTGAAACAATGGCCATCATTTTGAAAGGTTTGTTACATCAGTTTGAACCCTTCTGATTTTAGCAGTTGCTGTTCAGTTTGAAACAAATACTCCTAACTCCTCTCAGCCTGGTTAGCATTAATATTGTTTACACCTGGGGAAAGAGAAAGGCCAACTATGGCCGTGAACGCTTCGGCCTTAAGCATGGATTACGACTATTTCAATATCCTGGAGAGAGCTCTGTAGGAAGGAAGGCTGTCTCTCTATGTTGACAGTGCCACAGCAGACCCTTTTTTAAAAATTTTATTTTTACTTTATTTTATGTGCATTGGTGTAAAGGTGTTAGCTTCCAGGGAGCTGAAGCTACAGGCAGTTGTGTGATGCCATATGGGTGCTGGGAATTGAACCCCGGTCCTTTGAAAGAACAGCCAGTGCTCTTAACCTTTGAGCCATCTCTCCAGCCCCTAGCATTAATATTGTTATGTTGTATCTAAAATACTGAAATGTTTGAACCATAATCATCTATTGACATCTTTTGTGTTTTGTGCTTTGCTACCATACATTATAAGGACAAAAATTTTAATAATCACAAAAGAATTTTTCTTTAGCTTTAAAAAGCTGTCTATTTTTAGTTTTAGAATGTGCAAAGGAGAATAGTGTTTGGTATTTCTGGTATTTTCCTTTTTAAGGGATCCACGTTTATTATTGATGTCATTTTTATAAAGAATTTCTTTTCGCATGATCCTTGATACTTTTTTCATAATTACTCATTTGGTAAGATTTATGATAATCTATTTTTTGGTATATATTTTCATTTTGTATTTACATATTTTTCATCTGCCTATCCAACCTTCTTCCCTCCTTCTGTCCTTCTTTCCTTCCCTCTTTTCTCTCCTACTACCTTCCTTCCTTCCTTCCTTCCTTGCTTTCTCCTTTCCTTCCTCATTTCCTTTCTTTTTAACACTTTTTATTTGAGATAGGTTTTCTCTATGAATCCAGGTTTGTTTTGAACTCATGGTCTTCCTTTTAGAGTCTTTTAAAAGCTAGAATTACAGGGTATACTGCCATGCCCAGTTTTGCTTTTATTTTTGAAAAAGAGTTTTGCTGGTATTAAAAGTATCATATTTTAATTTTCAGTGTTTTGAATATTCATGGGTCTTCTATGTGCCATGTGTCCTCTTTTCTCCGTAGTTTTAGATTAATCATCAGTTGCTTACCTATTTGTGGTTGACAAGAGAGAAATGTATTCATTTCTTCATGATGGTTTGAAATTTGTTAGTACAACACTCTTGCTTGCACATTATCTTTGAATTCACTTGCTTTTGTTTAATTGACATAATTCCCTCTATGGATTTATTATATTCACCAACTTTCTTACTTTTGTTAATTATTTTTTTGAAACTTTTTTTAAATTTCTTTTTTAATGGTTATTTTTTTATATTTAAAAATTTCCATCTCCTCCCCTCCTCCTCCCCCTTCCCTCCGCAAGATATTCCAGGACAAAAACAGATTTAAACAATATTTTTTGAAACTTTTTATCACACTTTCTATTCATCTGAAATTGAACTTTATTGACACTTAGTTTCCAACCCTTTTCAGTTTCTTCAAGGTCTTTCTTTATTCCTCAACAATACTTTCTATTATTCTATCTTCAAAGTCACTGACTTTTAATTTCACATTTCCTTTTTTGCTAACCATCTATAATTAATAAAAATAGATACTATACTTTTGCAGAAATTTCAATTTTAGTTTTACCTAATTTTTCTGCCGAGATTCCTGTATTTTTATGTTTCTATGAGCATTTTTCTCTTTATGTCAATTGATCATAAGTCTTGTGTGTTCATGACGGCAACTGCATCATCTCAAGACTGACTTGTGCTGATTGAGGTTTTTATTACAATAATGCCTGTAGTCTTCATGTTTCCACATGCCAGGTAATTGGATTTCTCTCTTTACATTATAAATGATTTGCTGATTTGGGGTTTTGTTATGGTACATGAAGAATGCCTCTAATTGCTGATTAAAGAAGATAAGATCCTAATGTTTAAATCCCATCCTTCATCAGCTCTTCAAATCAAATGTTGGTTTATGGTGCTTAGTCCTGCTGCTTCACATTTCTCTGACACACACAGTTCAGCCAAGTATATGTACATAATTCAAGACAACTCCTCTCAGTCTCTTTTCTTTCTTGACTTTGTATTTCATGTTCCTATTTCTAATGACTCTGAGGTTTCCATCAAAGATTTAGCCACTCTGAATGGTATCATTATCCTTTCACCCAGGCCAGAGCCATGAAATAAAGGCAACAATTTCTGACTTATGCTTACAGGGTATCCTCTGTAAGTCTCTGTGTGTCATTCTCTATATTGTTCAAGTCGGGTTCATAAATTGCAAGTTGCATAATTATTTTCTTTTTTATTCTGCCCCTTCCTGCTGTCTTTACTTTTTAAACTCTTCCTTCCATCCCTTTCCTCTTACTCTTTTCTTCTCCTTCCTTATGACTTCATTTTACTTGATCCCTTTATTTTCTGACTTTTCTTGGTCTTCTTCTTCCTCTTCCTCTCCCTGTATGGCATTTTCTTTCTCCAGTATTCAGAGTAGACAATTCTATTTCAATATGAGAATATAAAGGTAATAAATCTTCCTTTTAGAATCTAACAAAACACATAGTTTTGATATTCTACATTGAAAAATAAAAATATTCCCATGGTTATTATATAAATCACTAACTTTTTAAAAAGATAAAGATAACTGCAGTTAAATAAACATAGATCCTATTGGTGTTCGGAAAGCTGAATGCTCATTTTACTTGTTATAGAAGGAATATAAGAAGATAATCAAAAGTCCACTTCTATCTGAAATACCAACTCTCTTGTTTGTTTTAAATGCTCTTAAGTTCAATATTTGATTTCAAAGTTATCTTTGAGAAAGAAGCAAAAAAATATGTCCACAGATGTTGTTGCAATCAGGGCACCTTAACTTTTCATGTTGTTATGAAGTTCTCAATATTGAAACATTTTTAATCCTAAAATTAAAAAAATACTAAGTGCCTTAGAGAAAAAGAATAGTGTAGTCGATGAATTCTAAAGCTAATAAAAACCCAAGACTATAATGGGCAAGAATTTAATCTTAACAAAGCTTGATAGATGAGAGTTTCTCTTCCTGAGTGAGAGTAAAACATGCTTGTTTTACAACTTGCTATTGGACAAGTGACAATTAGATAAGCCAGATGTTATCTAGTCTTAGTCTAGTGGAGAATAGGTATACATCATCCAAGACAAATTTTTTTCCTACAATTGGTCAATGGAAAAAGAGAGACGGCTCTCAGAAAGAATAAGCAAATTTAACAAATTATTTCTTAATCTGACTTTATTATAGCAAACAAAGGGTATAATAGCTTTTTATGTGTCTGTACATCTTTTTTGTATAGCATATAATGTATTTTATGAATTCAAACTTTTGTTCATGCAGAACACTTAAAACCTTATTCAAATTAATTTTTTGTGGATAAGAGGAGCTATCCTAAGCTCTTGGTGATGAATGGTCAATTATTTACTGTCATGAGTAAATATTTGATTTTGTTCCTTGAAAAGATTATCTAATATGATACCAATGTGGTTGTGAGTGGGTTCTTATGACCATGAGCTGGGGCATCAGTGATGGTTTAAATGTGTATGATTTTCAGAGTTTAACAGGAACTGTGAACTAGCAAGTGGCATTGTTTTTTATTTAGTTTCAGTGCACATTGTCATTATGGCTTTCTGCCATCGGGTAGTGCATTTTCCACACATTCTAAAAGGTGTTGATCCCAAAACTGTGCAGATGTGAATCAACTATTTTCCTTTGTTCTGGGTTCACAGAAAACATCAGTTTTCATATCCCAAGCCTGGACTATATTGACTCCTGCACATCCTATGGTCCTGCTCCCAAGCCTGGACCATTGACTTCTGAACATCCCATGAATCTGCTCCCAAAACTGGACTGTTGGTTGAGTCCTGAACATCCCATGGTCCAGCTGCTGACATCCTTTCTTCTTATTTCACTTCTGTTTTTTTTTTCTTTTCACCAGACTAAAGGAGCTCTTGATATTTATATTTTCATGAGTGTTTGTATTTCGTTTTCCTGCTATCCATTCATGCACTTTGCTTCTGAATTTCAGTATCTACATGTATAGTAATCAGTTTCCTTCCTCATCTATAATTTGTTTGCTGACTTTATTATAATTTTTAATGGATGAAGCTTTCCTTTCACTACCAGTCACAACTTAAGCTGGTTTGTCACTTGTGTCTTGCACTCAAATTTGCCTGAAATTATGAGGAGTCAGCTTCACCATTGTGACACTCCAGTCCTCCTTAAATCCAGTGCTAATTTCCAGTTCCATTCCTTACCCCTTCTCAATTTTGGTCTTTCTCTATTCACTACAATTTCAATCCTTTGATCCTTTATTTTGATATTAATGCTGATATACTGTAAACCTAATGGACTAGTAGTTAAAAATACAACAGGATTAATCAACACTTTACTTCAAAAATATAATCAATTTGCTGCTAATGTCTTTCTATATAGATAGATGAATAAATATCCATAACAACATTGAAGTCATCTAGCTCACTATTACTGAAAATGTGGTTCAGGTTTGAAATAGAATTTAGAGAAACATCAATATTGCATTGCTTTGTCCATGTCTTGTGAGTGTGAGTATTGACTGTTGCTCAATTGCAGGCAATTTTAGACGTCTAAGGGATGACTGCCATTGAGTGAAGGATGTATATTCTGAGCTGTGACCTTCAGAACAATAGATTAAGTTGAAAGAAATCAGGCAAGGCAGATGCCCAAGTCTTTTATTGCTCTAGAGGGAAAAGCTAAATATATTTAGTTTTTAAACTCATCGGAGTTGTTCATTTTCCTCTTACTGTTTGTTATGCTGAGTGTTAGTGTCTATGTGGGAATGGAGAACTTTCCCATGAGTGTATCTGAGAAAACACAGGCTGAAAAATTATGAAGTTGTCCAAGTGCCATTTAGCAGAAGAGTTCGTGGTTTGTGCAGCCAACAGTGGAAAGAAATGCTTTGGATCTTCCGAATACTTTGCAGTGCCTTCTTTTTAGTGGCTGTGGATGGGCCAGACTCCATTAACATGGTCATTAGTGTGCTTGGCAGATGGTCCTCACAAGTGCCAGATTCACTTATCACTTGAAACAGACTGTTAGGAGTAATAGCTACCCATCCTCTCCTTTTAAGAAGATCCTAACGGCTGAGATACTACAGAAGGAGAAGTTAGCTTGTGCAAGATTAGAGGTCCATCCATCTTGCCAGGACTAGATAGATGGAGAGTCTTTGAGCTGCTGGAGCATAGGAAAAGTTGTCATATATGTATGCTATTTTAACCCGGCCATATGCATGTGTGTGCATGCACACACATGTACATATACAACTAAAATGGCAGTATAAATTAAGACTCTCATTTTGTATTTTACAAATAGTCAAAGATCTAAAAATTAGACACATTGCTACTTACCTTGTTGTTAATTACACTCTTATCAGAGTAAATTTGACAGAGGGCAATTTAAGACCCATATAACAAAGCTTTGAAATCATGATAGAAATTTACGTATTCTTTATTCTAAAAAAAACACAAACAAAATTGGATATGTTTAAAAACACACACACATGCATGCACACACAGTATGTCTTAACAAGGGTGCCATTATTTTTTTCTCTAAGACAATCACAGCATTTGTAACAAAGCATCGCTGAAAGCATTCATTTTGATGTTTGTGTGTGCCTGAGCACACTTGCATTCATGTACATATGTGCATGCACATATGGAGACCAGAAGTTGACACCAAATGTCTTCCTCAATCACTCCCTACCTTATGTTCTGAGAGAAGTTCCACCATGGACCTGGAACTCATCGACGCAGAAAGCCTAGCTGGCAAGTGTAACCTGAGGATCTGCTGGATGAACTTTTCAGCTGTGGGATACAGGTGTGCATCACCGTGTCAGGCCTTTACTCAAGGCTGGGCAGTTCAAATCAGATTCTCATGCCTGCCCGTGCTGCAAGCACTTTATAGGGTAAACCATCCCTCTAGGCTAAGGATGGATGTTTTCATCTGGACAAACTTACTGTTGCCTGGGCACTTCACACCCTAAAAACATTCTGAAACCCCATGTAAATGGATAAACTTGCTGTTTGTGGAATATTACCATCTATGACACTGTTTTGGGTTCCTTGGATGTTGTTTGCTCTGAAATGGTTTCTAGTAAGACTTTAACTTACCACATAATACATATTTTGTATTAAAACAAATTTACCATTCCTTGGTCTATAATATGGAAATTTAAAAGATTTTCCAATAGTAAAAGGTGTATTAAAATTATTGTTATTATGTCTATGTAGTGGGTGGATGTGTTGTGTTGATATATGTTAATGTGTGTATTTGTATATGCATACACATGTGTGTGAAGGTCAAAGGGATGCTACTATTAATAGATAATTTTATTGGGTATAATAATTTGGGTTGATCCTTGTGGTCTTTCAAAATTTAGAATACATCCTTCCATGTCATTCTGACATAAAGGTTTACAATTTTGAGAATCAGGTGGTATTCTGATGGGCCTTCTTTAAAAATTTCTCCATTGCAATTTTTAATATACTTTTTTTATTCTACATGTCTGATCTTTTACCTATAATATGTTAGGGGTGCTTATTTTTCTGATCCAAATAGAAACAGAAACTACAAAATCTAGTTGGATTTTGTAGACCTAGTTTACCTGAATGGACATCCTTCTCCATTTAGTTGAGAAATTTTCCAAAATGATTTTCTTGTTAATATTTTCTATCACTTCTATGTTTATAGAAATATAGAAGAGGGCTGAAGAGATGGCTCAGAGGTTAATAGCACTGGCTGTTCTTCAAGAGGTCTTGAGTTCAATTCCCAGCAACCACATGGTATCACAACCATCTGTAATGAGATCTGGTACCCTCTTCTGGTGTGTATATACATAATTAATAAAGAATTTTTTAAAAAAAGAAAGAAAGAAATATGAAAGATATTTTCTATCTTCTCACAATCCAAAAGATTAGGTCTTTCCAGGTATCCCAGTGATCCTTCACTTTCTGCTAATATTTCTTATTTTTTAAATTTTTTTATTAGCTCTTTTTTTGGTTTTTCAAGACAGGACTTCTCTGTGTGACAATCCTAACTGTCCTGGAACTGCAAATAGCTTGTGTAGACTAGGTTGGCCTTGAACTCATGGAGATCCACCTGCCTTTGCCTCCTGAGTGCTGGAACTAAAAAAGTGCACCATCACCACCCAGCTCTTTTTACTAGTCCTTTGAGTTTCATATATGCTTAGAACATATTCTCCTTCCCAAACTCTTTCCAGATCTACCCCTACACACTCAATTTTGCATCTCACTTTCTTTATACCTTCGAGATCAATTTGTACTGCTCAGGTACTCATGAATGCATGGACGTCAGCTGAAAAGTGGATAACTTATTAGGGTCTACATGTTCTCAGAGAAAATTGTCTCTCCTTTTCCCAACAGCTAAGAAGTACCAATAGCTCCACAACCAGCACTGAGATTGTGGGCTGTAATATGACTTTTCTTTGAGCCACCATCTTTTTTTTTATTATTTTTTTATTTTTTTCTTTTGTATTTTTTTTCTCATGGTTTATTTTTTTTATATTTAAAAATTTCCATCTCCTTCCCGCCTCCTCCCCCCTCCCTCCCCTCCTCCTCTCCCTTCCCTCCCCTCCTTCTCCCCCTTCCCTCCCCTCCCCTCCACCCATACCTCCCCTCCCTCCCTCTCAAGGCCAAGGAGCCATCAGGGTTCCCCACTGAGAAGCAAAGGACAATGGAGCTGGGCTCTGATTCTTCTGCATGGATGGGCTCTGTGGGAGCCTTCTCAGCTTGGTCGATCACCTTCCTGGACCTGGAGGGAGTTGGGAGGACCTTGGGCCACCATCTTACAAAAAACTGACACCAAGTCTTATTATTATTTATGAAAGCTCATCCTTAACTTAGGATTGTCCCACTCATTCTTATCACTTAAATTAACTCATTTGTTGTAATCTGCATTCTGTCATGGAGCTTGGCTCCTCACCTCATCTCTCCATACTGCTCATGCTGCTTCTTCCACATCTTGGAGGCAACTCTGCCTTGTTCTTCCCAGAGTTCCCTTTCTGCCCGAAAGTTATATCTGTGCCTCCTCCCTAGCTATTGACTGTTATTCCCCAGGAGGCTCCTGTGTGCAGGCGCAAAGTACAGTTTCAACCGCTGGACCCGGAAGACCACTTTTCCTAGGAGCAAACACACCCAGCGTCTGTCGCAAGGGTCCCTGCGGGCAGGCGCAGAACGTAACGTTTGATGCACGTGCGTGGGGGTCCCCTTTAAAAGCCAAAACGCCATTCATTTGCTCTTTTTCTCCTTTTCTCTCTTCACTGTCTGGCACGCTCCACCCTCCCCGCAATAAACCTCTCCACGTGGGTTTGTTTGTACCTCGTGCTTCCTTTCGACTCTGCAGGAAAGAAGAACAACATTGACCATTCAACTTTTTTTTTACACCAATCACAGCAATACACTTTCAGACAGTGTTTTGCCGAGCTCCTCTCTCTGTGTTGTAACTTGGGCTGTCTTAGGCTTGCATGGGTTTTGTACCTGTCTCTAATGATCTGGGCTCATACAAGCAGCTGCTCTGCTGTGCCCATAGATAATATTTACTTGTCATCCACATCCTCTGTTTCTCACATTGTTTCTATGTACTCTTCCTCAATGATCCCTGAGCCTTGCAGTGGGGGCCTAGGTTCTATATCTGTATTTATAACTGTAGATATGGGTTTCTATCCTGCCCAGTCCCACAGCTGTTCCATCCCAAAGAAACATACATTATAAACTTGTTGGACTAGTAGCTCAGGCTTCTTATTAACTCTTATAACTTACATTTGCCCATAATTCTTGTCTGTATTAGCCAGGTGGCTTGGTACCTCTCATCAGTGAAACATTCTCATCTTGCTTCCTCTGCATCTGGGTGATGACTGCAGACTGAACCTTTCCTCTTTCTCAAATTCTCCTATTCTCATTGTCCTGCCTATATTTCCTGCCTGGTCACTCTGCCCATACTTCCTGCCTGGCTACTAGACAATCAGCATTTTATTAAAATGCAAGTGAGGCCTGGCAGTGGTGGCACACAACTTTAATCCCAGCACTTGGGAAGCAGAGGCAGGTGGATCTCTGTGAGTTCAAGACCAGCCTGGTCTACAAGAGCTGGTTCCAGGACAGGCACCAAAAACTACAGAGAAACTGTGTCTCAAAAATCAAAAAAAAAAAAAAAAATGCAAGTCAGGGTACAGACCATTGTCCTACAGCATATAACTATTTATATCTATCTATTTACACATGTGTTTATGTGTATGTGTGGTGTATGTGATATGTGTGTTCCCTTTATGGCTGGGCATTTTGAATTCTTTTATTCTTCTAAACCTTAGCCAGTTGTGAGCTTCTCTGTTAATCACTATCTACTTTAAGTAGATATTTATGCCATTATTGCACCAATAAGTAGATGTTTTCAATCTAGACATTATAGCAGAGTGCAGAATTCATAGCTGGATATGATTGATGGCAACTTTTCTTCTCTACTAGGTTAGACTTATGTAAAGTCAGTTAGCTTTGTTGTTTTGTTAGCTTATGATATAGTCAAGTTTTTTCTTTTTTTAATGTTTATTTTCAGGTGGTAGCATTTGCAATCTGTACTTCAAAAATATATCGTAGTAGGACAGAGGATTCGTTTTCTTCCATGAGAATGGTGTTTCGGGCCAGAGGCTCTACTGAGTCTTCCTCTGAGGGTTGACTATCATCTTGTGTTAGCTAGGGCCTCCCACCCATGTTGCAGCTTGTCCTCTGAGATATGGAATTTTTCACAAATCTTTAGGACTTACTGAGAGTCAAATCCGGTTCCAACTCTGGTTTCTTGATGACAACTGCAGTTGCTGGGAAATTTGGAATGTCTCAAACAGCTATGGGCCTAAAATGGAGTCACATCTGGTCCCTAACCTTATCCACAACTTCCTTTGAAGTTACTTCAAGTGGCGGACCTCCCCAAACACCATTGGCACTTATTCTGGTTCCAGACTAGTCCACCTCTTGGTTTCTCCACAACCATTGGAGGTGCTCAGAGATACGACCCTTATTTACTGGGTTCTGGCAGGATATTGGTTTAAGTTCACTGGTTCAGCCTCTTTAGTCTTGGGCTTACATTGTTTACCACTACAGCCACAAATTATTTTTAAATGAGTAGCTTTAAATTAAAGCTATGAAAACTTTCCATAGGTTCCTTTTAAAATACTTTGGACCATTTCAGAACTGCCAAATACCTCAGGGCTGACCTAATCTTACTCCTTTTGCTTAGTTTCAAAGTGTGAACCACATCAGACAGTGATGAGTATCCATTTTCCAAATTCCTAAAATGGTCAAACCACAGTCTCTTTTAAAGATTAATCCACTTCATTGCTCAACAAACCAAAGTGCTGGAATTTTTTAAATGTATACCTTGAAGTTTAGGCTCCCCCTCGTTTTGTACTTTTTGTGCTCTCCAACGTTAATAATGCTTACTCCAGTGAAGGCAGTTCTTAAATGCCTGGCCTGCTTTTTCTATGGGTCAATCATTTTAAACATTTACCATTTTTCATATGCCTTATTTTATCTGATATTCTCTCTTTGTGCATATTTGGATGCATGAATTGATTTTCATATTTAAGGTTATAGTTTCTTCACATTTTCCAAAGTGTTTTTGCATCCATGATTTTTTTTTTATTTAATCCTATCAATAAACTCGTGATACACAGGAGCACAGTGTGCTCCAAGTGAGAAGCAATGAATCTGTGTGGAAGGTAGAATCACTGGCATTGGAACTGAAGGTCAAACAGAAAGGGGGACGAGTGTGAAAACATGGAGTAGTACGGTTCCCAAACACTGCGTGCCTAGGTTCGCCTCCCTTTTCAGGTGCTCCTCATTTTCTTAGAATCAAAAGCCCTCACGTTTTTACTCTCTCCTAGTTTTATGGGCTCAGTATCACACTGCGAACAACTTATGCACAAAAACACACAGCACACTGGCTGCTAACGCACAGACCTTCATCACTGAACACATTGTGGCTAACACTGCTCTCAGGTCTTCCCTGGTGTTCCTTCAGGTGTCTGCATGCTTCTCTGCACTTTCTTTCTTCTAAGGCATAGAGAGGGGTTGGGGCGCTCAACACATAAGAGAAAAGAGCCAGTGCATAAAATTATCTCATAAAACAAAATCTTAAACTATGTTTATCCTAAAAGAGCTAAATCGGGTTTAAAAGTTAGAAGAGTTTCGTGATATTAAAAATAAAAGAACTTTTTTTTTTTTTTTTTTTTTTTTTTTTACAAAGGTTTGAAAAACATTAACCTATACATTTGGTCTCTGTAAAGTTAAACTTTTAGAACCGCAGGAAGTTGTCAGGAGGCAAGGCTGAAAATCAGGGCAGGTGACAAGTGGGCTGAAAGAGACACTGTATTGAGACTTTGAGTGCTAAGGGTCCTGATCCCAGTATGAGAACCAAGGGCAAAAAGGCTTACAAGGCCCTGAGGGTGGTGGAGCTAGCCGTGCAAATGTAAAAAAAAAAAAAATGTCCTGTTCTCTTTACTCCTAAAAAACAAACAACTTTATTTGAAACTGGAAACTTTAGGGGGAGATATTTGAAGTTTTAGGCTCAAGAAACCATCTGGTTCTTGGAGTTCACAGCCTGGTCGCGACGACGGTGCTAAGTTTGGCTTGGCTGCCCACTTTCTAGAGCAGTTCAGTTCAGTCTTTATGCTGATGTCTAAGCTGTTAGTTTTTAAAAGTTAGCACTCAATTTGTAAAAATCAGTAGAAATTACTGTAATATACCTGTTACATTTTGAGGGTGGTTTTACTGCCTGCTCCAAAGAGTATTTAGCTCAGCAAGTGAGTTTCCATTCTGCTTAGCTTCCCCACTGTGTAGTTTGGATTTTGTTTTGACAGTTGGTGACCTTTAACCCCCTGAGTAAAATGTTTAGGCTGAGGAAGGCTGCAAAGAGCTTTCAGATGGGATGTTTCCAACCTCTCTCAAGCAAAAGCTGGCTTCCACTCGGTACAGCAAATCCATATATAGAAATGGTTTTCAGCCTCCACCGGGTGTTCTGGTGGAACAAATCAGATCAAAGACTTGCTTAATATGTTTGAAAAATGCACATCCGCATTGCAGAGCAAAAACATGTTATGGAAATCAATAAGATCATATTCAGGCATCCCTAACTTCAAAGCAAATCTTGTGTGTGTTCTCAATTTCAAAAGAAGATGGAGAAAATGAGACTGCAAGCTTTGCAGGCTTAATTCTGTTTGCAACTGAGCAGAGCTCTCCAATGTCTCTACTGATTTTTGACAAGTCCCTGGGGACAGGAGAGGGACGGCAGGCAGATTATTAATTGGCAGCACCTGGGATAATTTCCTATTCCTACGTTATTAAGTTGACTAACATTCCTCTACGTCACACTTTGTAATGGAAATGATTTGGACGTCAGTGGAGGAGTGATACGTTCAGAAAAAATATCAAAGGAACGATGCAGAGCCAATATAGATTAGCAAGTCAGACTACGCATTAGTCCAGGCAACTGTTTTGTATTGATAGGTCTGTCTCCCTCCAATATTTGTTGGGGAGATGCAGTATGGCTAGCTCTCATTCAGTGATATACACTTTGATTTTCATTTTAAACAATGGAGTCATTTGGGGGTGTGGTAATGCCTCTTAAATACAATGAGCAAGCACACCTGGATTATGCAGTTATATGTGTTTTTCTGTGTGTAGTGGTTTGGTATTCAATACCAATACTTTTTTTCTCACCTGTCGCATGTCTGTGCCATCTTATTTGCTTCTTCTTTCTTCTTCTCTGTGCTTCATTTCCGAGACAGTAAGAGTGAAGTATATATAATATTGTGCCCTTCATGCTGATGACTTAGAAAGAGAAGGTTAGGGTCTGGCTCTTGAAATATGTTGCTAGACTTTGCCTTTACTGCTGAATTTCTTGTTACAGATTAGGCAAGGCAATATCGTTTCTTCCATAACAATAGCTTGTGCTTTCCTGCTCAATATTGACGAATGTTCATGGTTAAAAGCACTTTCCAGACAGTTTTAATATGTCAAGGTTCATGACAGGCAGAGATAAAGCTGTTTGAACTGAGGGTTATATATGCTTCTCTACAGTCATTTGTTTAGAAATCAGGGAGACTCTAGATTTACCAGATGTGATACACGGAGACATTTGTCTGGTGCATCCTGGACCAGAGCCACACGTGGTTGCATCTTGCTCACCAGAAATGGGATACCTTGCTCCCTCTTAAGCACAAAATAGGCATCTACGGTTTTCATCAAGTTCAAATTATAAGATAATTTGTCCAAATGGAGTAGGGTCCAAATCCCATTAAAATGCAATCCCATGAAAGGATACCTTCTTACAATGCTTTCTACATGACCATGGACAGAACGGGGTAACTTAGACTGCTTGCTTTTATACCATTTTGCCACTTGTGGGAGAGAAATGATAGCTTAAAAGCATAGGTGGCTGAATATGCTAACCAATGCTCAGGACTTTGGGTCTTCTTTCACTCATTCTTATTATTGTTGCCTAATTTCAAGATCCTATTAGCATTTTCTCGTACTTTACTACCTGCTAGCCAGACTTTTCTTTTAAACATCCTGTTAAATGTTATAAAAGTAAATCTCATTTTTGGCATAAGTCTAATTCTAAATTGTTGAAGTTGGGGGCAGGAATGTTGATTTGCCTTGATGAGCAATAGCAAATAAAACTTACACAGGTGATTGTTACTTTTAAAACTGTTACTTTTAAAACTGAGTATAAGGTCACATCAATTTTAAAAAGGCACATTGAAAGAATGCTTGAAATTGAATGACAGAAATCATTCAGTGGGTAAAATGTTGTATGAGGAGCTGAGCTGCTATCCCCAGCATCCTGTCTAATTATGGGAATGGGTGCCTGTAGTCCCAATGCTGGGAGGAAAAGAACAAGGATATCAGATGTCAAATTCTGACTGCACAAGTAAGATACACCCCCAATACACATACACAGGAACATAGTGCATACACCACAGATGTGTACATAAGCATAAATATACCATATATACACATATATCTCATTAATAATCCACATTTGCACACACATGTATATACTACACATAAGCACACTCATGTGCACATATGCATATACCACACACACAAATGCAAACACAAACATATATATGAGGAATTAAATATATTTTCTTCCAGACAAGACATAAATTCTTCTCAGTTTCCAAATTTGAATTTTCTTTGTAACCTTAAGAATTAAGTTGAATCTTCATATTAAGATTACTGAGAGCCACAACGTGTTCTGTTATTCTTTTCCCAAGAGAACAAGGTCGTCTTCTGTATAGTTCCCTAAATTTCAATACAGGAAGCCTACTACTGTTTGATTCAAAACTATTATAAGACTTTTATGCATCCAACTTCATGATCATTAGTTTGTGGTTTTTATACTAATCATCCATGTCTGAGTCAGTGAGTGCATGTAGTCAAGCTTTTATTTTATTGTATTATATTTAAACGCTTTCTTGGTCAAGTTGTTATCGAAGGGGGTGTGGAAGCTTTATTTTTAGTATTAAAATGACCCCTGGGTCCTGGGTAAATTACAAATTGAAAAGCAGAAGACATGACCAATTGAGGAACTTTGGCCTTTGGCCCAGAACTATATCTCTGGCTAAATTTTCACAGAGATTCTTAAATATTTCCACTGTATCTTTTTGTGCATTTATTCCCCACTATATTTTATTAGCTTCATATGAACACAATTCATGCTCCAGAGATGATGTTTGCAGTCTTGGAATTCACAAAATTTGTCTGACTCACAAAACAAAGCTCTGAGTCTGAAATTCAGAGCTTTCAGCCTGGAACACCTGAGCTGCAAGACAGAAGAGGAAAAGTGCTCTGAGAGCTATAAATTCTGCTTGCACACCTGCGACTGTTTGATATTTTTCTTTTTTTTTCCATGAAAGAAAGTTCAGATTATTTCAGAGGATTTTCTGTTTGTTTATAAAAGTATGTGTGAAATAAAAATTAGAATAATAACTGAGTCCATTCTTGCTTCTATATATCAGAGGCATCTGTTGGTTCTCCCATGTAACATTCTGTTATTCCTTCTTCTAAGGGAAATTCATTTGCTCTCTTTCAAGAATCATTTGGTAATCCTCTACCCAAATCCACATGTTTGTGATGGAGTGGTCACTGCTATCCAACCTCAAGGATGGCCAGCAGTTTTAAGCTAACCAGCTATAGGCTGGTTGAAGTGATACTAATTGAGAGCTCCAACAGGCCAAAGGCTAAGGCAGAATGACTGAAAACTCCGGGTCAACATTAGCCAAATAGCAAGTTGAACACAAGGACTGCTTGGACAGCACAGTGCATGCCTCTTTTAAAGATAAAAACAGAATGAACTGCAGTTGTTCACCGGTGACTGATGACGGATAGTGTAATTATCAATGGGATTTTTAATATAGTTTCAAGAGGAAGAGGGGGCTCATAGCTTCTAACGGGTATGCATCCAGCCGTGCATGTACAATTTGCCTGAAAAGGAAGTCAAAGTGGACAAAAGACATAATCCTGATCACAAATGTTGAGCTCCTGCCTCTACAGAAGTTCAGGGTTGATTCCCAGGAGCATCTCAATGATTCACTTGAATATTTCCAGGGTACATCATTTAGTCTTTTTACTTAATTCCAGAAGGCTTTCTGCAGTCATCAGCTAGAAGCACTACTTCATTCCCATTCTTCCTTCACTGACTACATAGGGGCTGTGGACCCTTGGCCACAACACCTACCTTTTCTCCCATCCAATTTCCATTTTTAAAGTAAATCAAATCATATGGTTTAGGGTTCTGTTTTCAACTGCTTTTGTTTGTTTCTGTGATAAAACGCTGACCAAAAGCGGCATAGGGAATCAAAGTGTTTGTTTGGATTTTACTTTCAGGTCACTACACTTCCAGTCCATTACTATGGGAAATCAGGACCGGACTCAAACAGGAACTGGAAGCTAAAGCCACAGAAAATACTGCTTGGTGGCTTTTTCTTGGATTAATGCTTTCTTACACACACTGAGCTGGGTCCTCCTTCTACATTAATAAACCACCAGTGCAACCTCCCCACATGCTAACAGTCCAGTATTGCCTGGAAAAAATGTCACAACTGAGTCTCTCTTCTCAGTTAACTTAAGGGTGTGTTAAATTGGCAGTTAAGGTTAAGTAGTCCAAGTTTAAACAGAGAGTGGATGACACAATAAGATTTGAGAATGCAAGGAGAGTTTGTTAAAGTTATAAGGACTAGGTACCAGTAAATGAACTGCACTCCCTTAGGCTCTAAGAGCTGAGGGGAAGACAGTCTGCAGTCTGAATATGAAAAGTCTTGCTGAAATTGCTTTGATGTTGCAGCGGTTTAACTGAGGAGCACAC
The DNA here is from genome assembly GCF_903992535.2 of Arvicola amphibius. Classification (NCBI taxonomy): domain Eukaryota; kingdom Metazoa; phylum Chordata; class Mammalia; order Rodentia; family Cricetidae; genus Arvicola; species Arvicola amphibius. Next base: position 127,111,644 of record NC_052052.2, on the reverse strand, counting down.
CAAGTGAGAAAGTATCAGGGAATAAACTTACTGGCATCAATTTCCTTGCTGATTTACTTTTTCTTCAGGGACACCTAATCACAGAAGGTAGAAGATCACCCAAGGAGAGGTTCTTACTGATATGGTCCATGAGGCATGCTCTTCAGAGACAGGGAGTGTAATGGAGAAGGGTGAGCTGGATCAAGAGGGACAAAGCAGGTAACCTTGAACTAGACTCCTATTCTAAATTTAAGTAAGAATCAATGAAAGAATGGGAATGAGGTAAGGTTGGGGATAATTTGGATTTATGATATATGTCAGTGTGCAAAGGGAGGAAAAAATAAAATTCATCTTGTGTCCCTTTGTTCTTCATATTTAATATTCCAGTTCATTAGGAGTACACAAAGTTTGGTTAAAATCATATTATTGTTTCTAATGAAATCGGAACTAATTCATTAGGAACTAACTCAATGGACAAAGTGAACTAATTCACAAGTGAAATGAAATAATGCATTGGCTTAAATTATGCTTGAAATTTTCTTTCGGTACTTTAACTCAATAATTTATCCATGTCAGACTTGAATATAAAACAACAGCAAAACCTAGCAATTTCTCATAACGTGCAGAGGTGTTACATGATTTTCACCTACTCAGATGCAAGAGGTTACAAATGAAACAGCAGAAAGCACACCAAAAATATAGATTTTGTTTTGTTTTTATAATGTAACTCCTAAATTCAGGACTGCTGTTTCATCTAGTGCCTTCGCTGAAGAAACCACAATTTATTTCAAGGTCTAAAGAAAAGCTGAATAAGACAGTGTCATGTATACAAAGCAACATATAAGAGCACTTTACTCACTAAGATGGCTCCCAAGATCCATATATATTTTCAAATAATATTTTATTAAAATTTATTTTTTGAGAATATACATAAAGGCCATTCACTAATTGTAGAGACTAAATTTAGAACTATAGAGTGAGATCTTCCAAAGAATAGCAGAATGACATGACCCTTGATACCTACACTCATACCCTTGATATTGGTTAAAATTACCACAATCATACATACTAGTGCAATACATCCCTTCAAGGAACAACTAAAAAATCTCAAAGATTTTGGATTAACACAAACAAATCTTTAGCTTTCATGACTTTACAGAAGCATGAAGTTTAAGTTTACTTTAAAAAAAGACGTTATAAATAATAAAGCAAGACAAAAGAAAACAAATCCCAGCTTGTATTGTTTCTGTTTCCTTAGCTAAGGAGAGGTATTTCTTTGTCAGTCTCATTTTTTATTTACATATAGAATGAGGTTGATATCTGATTTTACACACAGAAACACAGAAACTTATAGTATCTCTAGCTTTCCTTGTCCTTTCATATACATATTTATTTGTCAATGCTTCAAACCTATTAATGTGGTGTTTGTGTGTGTGTGTGTGTGTGTATGTATGTTTTGCTAAATCTCTTGTAGGTTTCCCCACATCATGTTCCCATACATGTCAACATCCAAGACAATTCCTGTGGTAGAACAGCAATGTTCAGGCTGGATTCTCTTGCTGTATGTTTCATGCAGCTCCTCTCCTCTTTACAATCTCAGAACGTATTTTTCTTTCTTTCTTTTTTTTTTTTTTTGATTTTTCGAGACAGGGTTTCCCTGTAGTTTCTAGAGCCTGTCCTGAACCTAGCTCTTGTAGACCAGGCTGGTCTCGAACTCACAGAGATCCGCCTGCCTCTGCCTCCCGAGTGCTGGGATTAAAGGCGTGCGCCACCACCGCCCGGCTTCAGAACGTATTTTTCTGATCACAGTTACTTGTTTAGACACCCGTTGTATCCTCTAGAATACACGCCAGGAAGTCAGTGGCCTTACCTCCTTTAGCTGCGGATCTGTCATCATCTAGCATAGAACTGAGCTCCAAGGAAACATGCTACAAATTGTAGATTAAGTAGAAAATTTGAAGAAAACACCCCTGACAGGCTAAACTACATACTTAAAGATACCCCAGTCATGATCAAAGACATCCCTGTCATGAGTGACAGCCCTTAGGTCAGAACACAGACAATCTTAAGAAAGAAACTCCAGCTTTTCCTACACCCCACCACCTTCCAATAGAAGAATGTATTCAGCAAGCCTCTCATGTTTTTGCATTTTTTTCCATTTGCAAAAAGTATCTTGGTTCCAACTTTCAATTGGTAGTCTACTTCTCACATGAAATAATACATGTTTTGTTGACATAAGAAAAGGGGACCTCAATATGGGTTTTACTCTAAGTTATTTACAATAATAAATTACAGTCTATCTTTCTCTATACAATCTAATTAGTATAGTCTCAGGTAGCTGGTGTCAGATTTACTGTTGAGCTGAGGATGACCTTCAAATTCTAAATCCTATGCCTCCATTTCCCAAGTTCTGAATTTACAGGTGTGTACCACCACATCTGGCTTATGCAGAGCTCAGACTGAACTCACGGTTCTAGGATTTAGGCATGCTTGGCAAGTATTCTACCAAATGTGCTGCATCCATACCCTGTAAAATCTCATTGAAAAAAAATATAGGTACCAAACCTACCTCTTGTCAAAAACATGGTATCTTCTAAAATTCTCTTCTGAAAATTATCAGACTATCAAATATTATACTGAAATTTTAGAATAAAATTTCAAATTCATCTGGTTCATGTTAAATTTTACTAAAAGACTGATTTTAAATGACACTATTGGTGGCTATTTTTGTATATGCATAATAATATATAAGTAAACTTCTTTTGTATATCTTTGTTAATTCAAAACTGAACAAAAGTTAACCCCAATATGTGAGGTGTAGAATAGGAATATGGATTTTTATCATTTGTAAGTTCATTTATATTTATTAATTTCCAGAATAAACAGCTGTAACATATAAGTGTGAATGTTCCTATCTTTTTGTGGTTTATTTTCACTGATACTTGTTTGTACTTCTTCATTTTTTTTTGCAACTTCTCAAAACAGAGCATTGAAACCAAAGGTAATAAAAGTTATGGAAATAACCTTCTTTACTCTTCACAGACCTTAATTTCTTGCTCAAGTTATCTCTAAGAGATTGGAAAAATTGATCTCACAGATAAATATTTATGCAAATTAGAGATGAGAAGACATTAGTACTAGTTTTCATTTGGGACAAGAAGGAATTGACCCATGGGTGAGCTGCCTGGCAGGCGTCACCTTCCAGCTAATACCAGTTCAATTGTAAAGTTTTGTTTGAGAATCTTTCTGTAATGCCAAGAGCCCAGTTTTCTTGGTGTGAGAATTTGAAGACAGTAGCTGGGGAGAATGTTTTTCTCTAATAGAGTTGAGTGCCTGTGACATTTACCCCTGCTCCAGTTCTCTGTATCCGTTTTGTAACGTTCCATAAGACGGAAAACAATTGAGTCACCTGTAATGTCCCACATGTGATACCTGGTGCGTGCGTCATCCTGACTATCTTTGAAGGCTGTTTGTTACTGTAGAGTTAGGAATGTCATCCCACCACGTCATTCCCTCTTTGCCGGCTTGTGTAACTGGCTATGATCTCATTCAGTTTCGGGAATATTTCAATATCTCCTTGATTCCTGGAATTTAGCATGAGTTTGGAAGTGAGGGCAGAACCTGGTTTCTGGTAACTACAGCAGGGATTCAAATGATTCTTGACAGTAGGAAACATTTTTCTGTTGTAGTTCTCACAAAGTTGATTTTGATACTTAATAATATGGAATATCATATCACACCATTATCTCTGAATTAATCTAAAGCAACTTAAACAATTGTTTAATTTAATAATTTACCTGTTTTATAATTTCAGAGTCCCAAACTATTCATGTGGAGAAAAATGTCTAAAAAATATTTTCACAAAACTGAAAAACTACTGTTTATTTTCAAACAAAAATAATGCATGTGACTTTTTTATAGAGTGTCACAGTACTTTTACCACAGCTCATAAAAAACGAATGATGCTTATTTGATGAAATACAGTGAGTTCTAAGCTGTCTATGCTTTTTGACAAGAATAAGTTGCATTCTATTTCACAAAAATGCTTGATAACCTTAATCTGTTACAGAGAAAACCTACTTCATTCAAAATGGTAACAGTTTGACCCACATTAGGTAGTTTTCTTGTAGAACCAGGTCTCATGGTTGAAGATATTTGGAAACACAGCAGCAGAAGGATAAAGCCAGGGAGAGAGTTGGTAAAGGCAATTTAAGCAGGGAAGCGAGAATGTACTTCTCATTCTCTCAGTGTGCAACCTGCAGTGCTACAGCTGAGGGTCTGCATGCCAGTCGTGTCTGTCATGAGTTTTTGTTGCTTAACCCTACTCTTGGAAACAAATCTAAAATCCTTCGCCGAAGTCACAAGAAAAGTCATGAAACATCCCAGCCCCAGTAGTTGAGAGCTGGACCCATAAAGAGCAAGGGACTAAATAAAGAGGAACATAGGGGCTGGAGAGATGGCTCAGAGGTTAAGAGCATTGCCTGCTCTTCCAAAGGTCCTGAGTTCAATTCCCAGCAACCACATGGTGGCTCACAACCATCTGTAATGGGGTCTGGTGCCCTCTTCTGGCCTGCAGGCATATACACAGACAGAATATTGTATACATAATAAATAAATAAACATTTCTAAATACATAAATAAAGAGGAACATAGATTTCACGGGGGACTTTCTGAGAGAAGAGTGTGGCCACAAGATCAGATTACTGCAATTTGAGTCAAAAGGAGGGCCACAAAAGTCAGAACAAATGTTTTGTTCATGTTAGAATGTGCCTTGATTCAGTAGTTACTTTCCTAGTGGCTGTGACCAAGTATCTGACAAAATGAAACATTTAGATTTACAGTGTGCTCTACCATGGTGGGGAGGACATAGGGGTAGGTATGGCAGTTGGCTGTAGCATGAAGGCCTGCTTGTTGGGGTTTCTGTCCTGCCCAATTCCCACAGCCATTTAGCCCCCCCAACAAAAAAATCACACAGAGATTCTGCATTAGTTATAACTGATTGGCCCCTTAGCTCAGGCTTCTTGTTAACTCTTATAACTTATATTAACCCATTATTCTTACCAATGTTAGCCACATGACTGGGTACCTGTTTTGGTGGGGCAGGTCACATCTTCCTTCTTGTGTTTCTGGGCAGGACTGCAGGGAGAGCTTCCTTCTTCCCAGAATTCTCCTGTTCTCATTGCCCTGCTTCTACTTCCTGTCTGGTTGTCTTGCCTATACTTCCTGCCTGTCTACTGGCCAATCAGTGTTTATTTAAAACATAACTGACAGAATATAGAATTGTCCCACACCAGTTGGCTGTGAATGTGAACAAAAGATTGTGAGAATGCTCACCCACATAGGGAGGGATCAGGAAACGCTGATGGGACAAAAGCCCAGGTAAGGTTATATACCTCAGTGCCTAGCCCTGTCTGCAAAACATTCCACAGATTCCTAAGTGACACTTCCAATTGGGCACCAAGGGTTCAAACCTTTAAGCCTGTGGTAAGCATTTCACTTCAAATCAAAACATTAGTTTACATAAGCTTGTATCAAAGCTAACTGACATATTCTTGTATCTGGCAGTGTCAATAGTATTGGAGATATGGTTTTGCTTACTAAGAGTATAATGAGAGATTACATGAACAAAACCAAGGTTATTCCAAAGCAGTCATGTTAGATACAACTCAAGAAAGCTGAAATCATGTAGACTGCAATTTTCCCCTACACTTACCACCACTTAGTCTCCAGTTAGAAAACATATTTCCCCTATAGCCATAAATGCCTCTTTGGTTTGAAATTTATTTTGGGATTTCAGTTTTATTTATTAAATCCTAATGTTCAGCTACATGTGATTATAATTGAAGAGTGTCGTGGACTTTTTGAAACCACACTAGTGCATCTTAAATAGTAGGAGTCAAGATGAATTCCTAACCACAGGGTGACTCAGACAGTGAGAAGACATCTTGTATTGCAGACATTTTTGGCATCACCAATACTTCATATATTTATTTCAAATTTAAGTGTTTAAGTAAATATTGTATACTTCTTTTTGTGATGTGGCACTACAATACTCCATGACACATAAACAAAGAGAAATCATACTTTTTATCCTAATGGGTAAAAACTATGCATTCTATAGTCTTCACACGAAAATGAGGTATGTGATAGAATTCACATAATGTCTTGTTCACAGTCACAGATGAATTTAGATTTGGAAAACGTTTCAACATCTCAGATTCGGGTCCTTTGTACCATGTGGGTGGAATGATACTAGTTCATGCCAAACAGTCATTTAAATGTTCTCACATAATTCACTCTGCAGTTTCGGGGATGTCCTGTTTCTCTGAGAAGCATGGGTCCTGACATAGATGCAGTGCAGAGTCATCAGTAGACTGTGAAGGATAATCCACCACAGCTTACTGCAGATATGTGGAGGTTGATCAGCAGAACATTTTCTCTTCCCAGTTATTTGTGCCCACAGTGCTTGCTATTGTAATTATATGATGCAATAGAAGCTGTGCACATAAGCCATTGACATCTGAGTACAATAAGAAAGCTATTTCAATAAACACTAAAGATAAATTCTACAGTGAGACCTTTGGATGAAAAAAAAAAAAACCCTTACTTGATTCTTTTTGAGTTAAGGATGACCGACCAACTTTATAGAATTTTTTTTAATTGTTTGTTTTATTTTGTTTTGTTTGAGATTGGAAGGAAATTGGGTTGTAGTTTCAGAGTTCTAAACTGTTATATGTAGGCTCATGAACAGACTTATTAATTCAAATAGAAAGCCCTACAATCGATACATTTTACCAATGAGAAATATGTTAATTTATTCCTGAAGAATACAATTTCAGGGTGTGGCAGAAAGTGTTTCCTTCCTCATCCTGATGCAAACACAATTTTCCAACATCATCATTATCAACAAGAAAACTTTGTTAAGAAGCTTAAATTGGTTATGAGAGGACTGGTGAATGTGGAGAATGAGGCAAAGATTGGTAGCACAATTTCTTCAAGTTTTGAGGCACTGGTTGTATGGCCTGCCCTTAAGCACTGTCCTAACCCTTTCTGTGCATGCTGCTGGGTGTAGACAGTGCACGTTCAGTCATCTCATTGACTTGCTAAGCACCCTTCTTAGATATAAAAGTGTCAGTAGGATTCAGAAAGATCCAGTGGATAAGATAGCACCAGACCACAAAGCCTTAACCTATTTTAGTGCCGGTCTGGCTTTTCAGAGAACCTTCTCTGGCCAACCATGGATCTGGTCATCACTGATGGTCCTAAGCCATCCACTTATTATTTTTTTTAAAACCACATACCACAATAATATCATGTTGCACAGAAAAATAGAGAATGATCAAAACAATGGAATTTTTAGGTTACCAATTGCTAATAACTACACACAAAAAAAAATGTCTACCAGTTTAAGTCATCCAGGAAGTAAATGCAAATCAGAGCGACATTTAGATTCCATCTCACCACTGTAAGAATGGCCCTCATCAAAGCAGTAGAGGACAGATGTTGGCAAGGATACCAGATAAATAAACCGTTCTTCACTACTTGTGGGGAAGCTAACTGGTGCAGGCTCTATTGCATGGAAATCAGTATGGAATTTTATCATTAAAACTAGAACTTCCAAGGCTGGAGCAGAAGCTCTTCACAGGACCCAAGCTCAGTTCTCAGTACCTAACCTGGGTGGCTCACGACTGCCAGTAACTTTAGTTCCAGGGAACCTAATGACTTTCTGGCTTCTGTGACTACCCCCCACCACACACACACACAATACATCGATACATTAACATGCATGCACACACACACACACACACACACACACACACACACGAATAAAGAGTTTCAAAAAAACATTCAGGGATTGAAGACACGGCTATCCAGTTACTTATTGTTCTTTTGGAGAACCCAAGTACAGTTCCCAGTGCCCACATCAGACAGTTTACCGTGAACTCCAGCTCCTCGGGATCATAAAACCTCTTCTGACCTCCATGGACACCTACATTCCAATGTACCCTCCTCAAAATGCATATTCACACATACACATATTAAATCAAGTAAATATTTACTATAAAAAGACTTTCTACAATACAGCTTTACAAGGTCAGCTTACTGTAGAGATAGCTGTATGTCCATGACTCCTTAAGCAGTATTCAGTAATCAAACTATAGAATCAACCAAAGGGCCCATTGATGCATGCACGAAGGAGAAAAGGGTGGATTATATGCACAGCAGAATCTTATTAAGTCATAAAGAGGAATAAAATTGTGTTCTATTCAGGAAAATGGATGGAATTTTACATCATTATAGTAAGCAAAATGAATCAGTCTCCCGACAGAAAACATCACATTTTCTCTCACGTGTGTGATGCAGAGGGTGATGAAAGGAGATGAACGGAAAGGGAGAATTATTAAGAATGTGGAGAAGGGAAATATGGGGAAGAAGAAGGAGAGAACTGGGTAACAGAGGGGTGAGTGTGATCAAAGCATCAAAGTACAATGTGTTTGGTTATGGAAATGCAGTAAAGAAATCCATTAGCAATTAACATATGCCAATTTAAAAAGAAATATTTGAAACCTCACTGCAGACCTATTCAAAGGAGAAACCATGACCACATTAAAAAGAGACCTTTTTCTTTTTTAAATTTTTGGTGGTTAGAATTCTTGACTTTGAAGTACATTTTTCTTTCAATTTACAAAGAAATTCCTGGTGCTGATCACTTTGATTAAGGGCATGCATCCTACACTGGAGCTTCCTTACCGATGAATAGAAATATCTATCTGGAATCAAGTCTAGTAATTTTAAAATAGAGTGAGGTATTTGACTTAGTGTTTCACAAATATTTATTGGATTCCCCCAAATCTCTTTCCCATTTTGGAGTACTATACTCTGCTATTCTGTTCTGTTTACAAAGTAGGTGAAATTCAGAAAAACTGTCTACTGCCTGTGGAGAAAACAAAGCCTTCTCTCTTGATGAGTTGATGACCTAACTTGGAAGCTAAAGCACATAGCACAGACCAAGGTGTTCCCATGGGTTAAAAGGAGCTCAGTAAGTTTAACCCTTCATGTGACAAAGAGATACAGAAAAGTTAAGCCCTTTTTCTCAAACCGCTGCAGTGAAGTACACACTAAAAGGGCAAGGATTTGACTCCTAGTCTAACATGCTTTAAAGATAAACATAAAATAGTGGAATATAAAATAAAAAATATCAATATAAAATATGGAATATAAAATATAAAATATGGTAAATGAGAATTATAAAATAAGTGCCCACAATATTTATCTAGACTGACTATTTTTTAATGAATTTAGTTATAAACTTAATTCTATGACTCTTTAATTTTTTTATATTTTTGATTATGAAGCCCTGGTTAATAAGGAATGAGAACAGCATTCTATTATGCTTAGTTTAGGTATTTTTAGCATTATTTCTTACTAAGCCTCTCTGCAGTATTGGGGTGGATTTTTTTTTCCTTCACTGGAAAGGCAGCCAGCTTGTACTAAAGTCTCACTGAAGCAAATAGAATGCCAATGTATTTAAAGCGTTCCTTATTGAATCAGTAGCAAAGAGAGGGCTGGATTGAAAAGCATACTTGTGTTCAGTCTAAAACAGTTCCTCCTTACTAGATAAAATCTGAGAAGTGAACACAGCTAGATGTTGTCCTTCTCTCCTGTCCATACACAGTGACAGCACCGTGCTTGCTTCCATTGTCCTCATGGGCTGTAAGTTTTTACTGATTGCTTGCTGAAGTGACTACTCCTGACAATGAACATGGCTTCTGAATATCAAGTTTCTCATATTTCTTCCTATGACAGAAGTTCCTTCATAGAAACAGAGCGACAAATGAACTAATAAAATAAAAGCACATCATTTGTGGTAAAGGCGAATGCTAGTTTCATTGGAAGAGAAGAGGAAGGCCCCATTTCTTTCCAGAGCTCTATGTAACTGCTTGCGTGTAAGAAAGTACGGGTGTATGTATTATACTAATGTTTTGAGTTTGTGGAATTGAAGCATAAAAATTTCTGCCAGGACATACTTGAATTTTCTGAGTATTTTTTTTGTTGTTGTTGTTTTCAGAACTCCCCTTTAATCCACTTACTCACCTAACAATGCACCCTTGTTGTGCAAGCCTGTTTGGTTTTTACTGCAGGACCCCAGGGTTCTCTATGTCCTTACTGGAAATGAACTCCGACAAATATCTAAATAGCTGAGCCATTTTAGATTGAGCAAGAAGGCATGCCGGCGCATGGATATGTGACAAAGTGACCTAAGGGGACAAGATCCTTTTGTCTTCTCTTCCTGAAGCTTCAAGCAAGTTCCAAATGTGCAGTTAGGGTGTTAAAAGATATGGCGACAGACATGTTCCTTTGGAATGAGCTCATAGGAAATGCTAGATTTTTTTTAAAATTTTCCTTATTTAAATGTTATTATTTTCATTCTATATACCAACCCCATTTCCCCCTCCCTCCCTTTCTCCTGCCCCTCATTTCCCCCCATCTCAGACCCCATCCACTCTTTAGAGGGGCAAAGCTTCCCTTGGGGCATCAACAAAGTCTGGAATACCAAGGTAAGGTAGGACCAGGCTGCTTCCCACTTCATCAAGATTGAACAAGGTATCCCACCATAGGAAATGGGTTTTAAAATGTCAGTTTATGCAAGCAGGATAAGTCCTGGTCCCACTGCCGACAAACAGATCATGCTGCACAACTGTCACCCATGTACAGAGGGCCTAGTTCAGTTCCATACGGGCTCCCTAGCTGTCAGTCCAGTCAGTGAACTCCTGTCAACACAGGTCAGCTGTCTCTGGTTTTCCCTATCACGGTCTTTACCCATTTGCTCATCTGATCCCTCCTACCTCTCTTCAACTGAACTCCATGAGCTCAGCCCACTGCTTGGCTGTGGATTACTGCATCTGCTTCCATCAGTTACTGGATGAAGTTTCTATGACATGATGACAGTTAGGGTAGTCACTAGTCTGATTACAGGGGCAGGCCAGTTCAGGCACCCTCTCCACTATTGTTGGGAGTCTTAGTTGGGCTCATCCCTGTCGATTCCTGAGAATTTCTTAGCACCAGGTTTCTCCACTAGCCCCAAAATGACTCCCTCTATCAAGATACCTCTTACATTGCTCTTTCTCTCTCTGTCTCTCTCTCTTTCTCTCTCTCTCTCTCTCTCTCTCTCTCTCTCTCTCTCTCTCTCTCTCTCTCTCTCTCTCTCTCTTGCTCTCTCCTCCCCCAACTCAGCCATCTGAATCCCTCCTTTTCCATGCCCTCCCTTCTCCCCTCCCACAACTTCTGGTTTACTCAGGAGACCTCAACTATTTTCAATTCCTGAGGCCCTCCATAAGTACCTCTCCTAAGGTCCTCCTCTTCATCTAGTTTCTCTGGGGTTGTGGATTGTAGCCTAGTTATTCTTTGCTTTGTGTCTAGTAGCCACTTATAAGTGAGCGCATACCACGTTTGTCTTTCTGAGTCTGGGTACCTCACTCTGCATGACTTTTTTTCTAGTACCATCTATTTGCCTACAAATTTTAGATTAGCAATTTTTCTGGAAGCAATATGTGAGCAAAATATTTTCTTTCCTAATTTATGTGACAGACAAGCTGACATGACACATTAGCCGCAGCTTTTTTTTTTTTAAGTTATAAAATAGACGTCTATATTATCCTGACTTCCTCACATGAGGAGAATTAGGATTGCTTTGTAAAGGTAGATTTGTGTCCCCTTAAACTGTCCTAGATGTAGAGATTTCTACTGTTTGTCTTCACAAAAACTCAAGAGACATCTGAATATGGAGAAGAAAGAGGAAAGACATGTTAAAAAGTTATTCTTTCTTTGATCAGTTTAAAATTTTTTTAACCATTTCAAACATGTAGACAATTCATTGCAACAACATTCAGCTCTCATTTCCACCTTCATCGTGGGCTCCTCAATATGAATTCCTTATCAAAGTTCTTTTTTTAAAAAAATGAATTTATTATTTGTGTTTATGGCTTTTGTGTGTTTGTGCCTGCCGCAATTTATGTGATTGACATAAGTCAATTGCACTTGGAGATCGGAGGGAATCCGATCCCTTGAAGATGGAGCTACAGGAGACTGTGAGGTCCGTGATGGAGGTGCTGAGAATCTAGTCTAGGTTCTCCACAACAGCAGTAAACACTCTACCTCATCTTCAAATAGTTCTTAATTAGGGGAAAACGCTACAGCCTGAAGATATGCAATTAAAGGGGAGATGGGACGTGAATTTAGAGGAGTCGGGATATAAGTGAAGACTAGCCAATTCATGAATGAGGAAGCAGCCAGAATCAACTGAGGAGGAGTTAGGACAGGAATTTGGAAGAACTGGGACTCTTGCTCAACCAAGCCAAGAGGTTCAGTATATAGACGGGTTAAAAAGACATTTTAGTGGAAGTTCAGTTTGGGTGATTGTAAATAAGTGGGTGGGTGTCAATGAGACATGTTTTTTATTTGGGCCACAAACTATAGTGGAAAAAGAATAATAGCTGCGTCAGGGAGCTGCCTTGCAGGTAGGCAGACAGCGGCTGTTTTAGCTCTAAATAGTCAGGAGCATTTCAAAGAGAGAAAAAAGCTCCATGTTTTATTAAAATGATGGTCTCTGCTCGCTCCCGGGGCAAGCTGCCTCGTGATTTTGAGCATCCATGCAAGCAGATGAGCTGGGGTTCACGCTTCCACTTTAATGCTGCCAAGTAAAATGACCCAGGAGCATACTTCAGTTTTTTTTTTTGTTAATGTCTTTGATTATTTATTGGTACTTATATCTTCGGTAACCCAATATCATTACATTAGTCTTTGAATATAAATGTCGAGCTGTATCAGAGGAGACACGATACTGAGTAGATATATTCAGGTCTGTGAAACATCAATATGATAAGCTTCATTTTTACCAAAGGAGGTAATTGTGTATCTAATACTGTCTTCCTACAATGGCAAATATCAATTCTTTATGTGACATATTTTTTGAACGAGAATAAAGACAAATGCATATATAGTGGATATTGTGTGGTATGAAAATGAGGTTAGTAAATATCCATTATACTTTCTACCAGAAATTTGACATTCATCGTAAATGGAGCAAACATTATTATAAATTACTATTTAGATGAAATCAAATGTGTGAACTGAATGAGTTATATTTTACAAAGTGGGACCACTTTGCCTGTGGTGTATCTATAATAGTTTTTTATTAGGTGATTCCTGACGGGAGGGACCTATAAATGGTGATGCCATGCTCTGAAGTGATGTAAATTTCAGAAGAATACAGGAAATGGGAGTTTTGATTTAGCTGACTACATTAAATTGTTTGGTTTTATATTTGATATTGATTCATGTACAGACTTTATAACAGAGATGCAAATACTAAATGGGAGTTCATTCAGCAACAATGTGAAATCCCTCTTAAATATTTAATAACTTAATTAAATTTATTTGTGATGTAATTTTCTTTGCCAACTAGAAATTGACAAGGCTCTCATCTCTTAAAATATTTGTGGGCAGTATCTCATTGGATTCAATTCTCTGTTTTTATAAACAGTGATGCATTTTTTTCACGTCTGCTCAAATTGTCAAGAAACAATATTAAGGAATCATGATTTATTAAAATAAATTCAGTGATTGTATACTAATTTGGTCAAATATTGATATTTTATGCATGTATACTTAGAGGACTCTGATTTGTTTTACTCCAGATTTCTCTGTTTTAGGGTAGTCTGGCTATGCAATGCAGTTGTTTCTTTGGCCAGCTGCCAATGACTGCACTGGACCTTGAGACAAGAATGGGAGCAGAGATGGTGGTGATCAGGCCATTGGTAAGGAAGAATGATCAACCGCTATCAGCAGAGTGATCACTGTAAAGGGTATATGGGGACCAGAGAACCCTCAGGCTTCTATCTCAGAATTTTTATAGAAATTCCCAATGAACTAGTTACAGAACTCGCATAGAAAGAGAGAGAGGCTTGCCCAAATGAGTTATCACGGTGATTAATATTCATGTTCTCCCGTATGGGATGATATAAGGTTCTGTGCCTGTGTAGATCAGTATAATGTGATGGTTTTTAGAAGATAAACAAGACTAGGCTGGAGGAATAGAGTGTATGTTGCAATTATCAGACAAGAAACAGTAGATTATGGGTAGCAGAAAACACAAGCTTTCTGACTTTCTAGTAACCCTCTTACTGCCTGAAAAATAGTAAACAGTAGTAAATCTTACCTTGAAATTTGCTTCTAAAGGAAAAGAGAAACAATACATGTGGATAAGTATTTATTTTTGCTAGATATCCACATTTAATCAGTGTAAACTATACCCCTTTAGTGAAGCTTATCAAGATTTCGTACCACATGCTGGTCAATTCAAATTCTTTAATCTTGCCTGTTGTAGTAGTACATGCCTTTAATCTCAGCACTCAGAAGTCAGAGGAAGGCACATGTCTGTGAAATCAAGGATAACCTGGTCTACAAAGTGAATTCTAGGCCAGCATGGCTACATAGTACATCTCTGTCTCAAAAAACCGCTTAACAAACCAGGCGGTGGTGGCGCACGCCTTTAATCCCAGCATTCGGGAGGCAGAGGCTAACGGATCTCTGTGAGTTCGAGACCAGCCTGGTCTACAAGAGCTAGCTACAGGACAGGCTCTAAAGCTGCAGAGAAACCCTGTCTCGAAAAACCAAAAAATAAATAAGTAAATAAATAAATAAAATAAAAAATAAAAAAATCGCTTAACAGTTATAATTAAGCAAGAAAACATACCCTTTTAATAACTACAAGAATTCCATATCAGACATACATACAAAAGAGAAATATTTCTATTTACTCCACAGAATTTTACCACATTGCACTGGGCTGGAGCGTATGTGCTTATGTTGTTATGTATGTATGTATGAACATACAGATTCATACTCCAGACAGTAACAAATGATGATGCCCAACACGCTATGATGAGTCTTGGTCTTTCCCCACTTCTCTAATTCTGGCATTCCTGCTTTCTAAACTGTTGTTCTCCATGTCACGAGCTACCAGGCTCCTTCAGTCTTTTGAATCTCTTCTGCCCTATATCTTTGGCATCCTGCTTCTTGCTACTCAAAGGGAAACAGAGGGCACAGAAATTATATTACTTTTTAAACTTCTTTGACTTACAGTGATAAAAAATTCTTTTAATCCATTGGTAAGGACTGATCATATAGTTTTCTTATTTTACATTTTAAAATTCATTTCTACAATGATTTTGTGCCCCCCAAAATGTAGCTCAGAAATGCTTAGAAGAAGGGAGTAATTATTTTGTTCATTTGTTTTAGATGTTTGATGTAAACAGAATATTGTATACAGTATCCCAGTGTTGCAGAGGTGCATATCCATTTTTCAGGGCTATTTACCTTTGGGGAAATTTCTTCAATATTTCAATGTGTTTTCCTCACTTTTTATTATCAATAATTTTCAGGCCAAAGATGCTATTTGGCAATATTTAAGATTTTATGTAAAAGGTGATAAGGAATGCCCTTAAATAATCAATTTTCAGAGGAGGCTGGCTGTCGGGTGAAAGTTCAGGTCTACAGAATGGCTGCATGAAGGCCTAGGAGGAAACCAATTCCACATAATAGTAAAGATTTTGATGGACACCAAGCCATCATTATCTAGAATTAAACAGCAACATGTGCTTTGTTGATTGCATTTGCTGAAGCAAAACCTCCCTGCTTGCTTACATCTTTCAATTTAAATTTAAACTTCAGTCTTCTCTTTATGTCATGACTAAAGTGGGCCAAGTGGCTAGAAAGAAACATAAACTGCATCCAAGATCCACAGCATCTCATTCCCCACACCCTCTTCCACAGATATCTTTATCCATTGCTTAAATATTAGTCGCTGCCTGGGTCCTGCATTACCTCTCCATAAGTAAATACCGGTTATATTACTTTATCTGGGGACATGTGAACTCTTGTCTATTTACTGCAGGCACATTACTTACAGCAGAAATTATTTCATATATATGTGAAAATATATATCATTGGTGAACTAATTGCTTCAAAGGCTCTGCTTCCTGATGCATACCGAAGTGAGGGTTTACTCACTGGCACATAGATGATCGCCAAACAAATGTACTACCAGAAGGTCTCACCATATCAAGGGTGACAACCTCCCAAAAGCTACGTAGATGAGCTGATTCAAGCAGTCTTTCACTCTGTACTCTAGAGCCTCTCAGACCCTGTGCAGCCATAGTAGTGGTCGGTGTTTCTGGGTTAAGGAAGAAGGAAGTAATAGCCGGATTCTCAGGTCATAGGTCTGATAGCCCTCTATACCACTCCAATGGCGGAATGTAAACAGACTGGTCTTGTTAGGATCTCTTGCAGGTAATCACAGCTGCTTAGATTTCAAGATAGTACTAATGGCCTTGCCAAAGACAGTGTTCCCTAAGCCACATGCTATGAGGAAAGGTTTTTTTTTACAAAGGCCCAGAAGAGGAACTCTGGATGGGCATTCCTTACTCTTGTGGAAAATGCTGAGTCCAGTCCTACTCTGAAGTTTTTCTCTTCACCTGCGCTCTTTCTGATTGTTCTGGGTGTGAGCTGGGCTTTGAGGACCTTCCGTTCTGAAAACGGGGGTGACTGCCCACACCACATTAAATTTAGGAAAACTTCAAGCTCTTAATCTATAAAACACCAATAAACACAGTGCTTCCCTCTCCCCAGGGAGGTTCGATGAATGATGAAAAATCATTTCAGAGACAGGCCAGAGCAAAGTCCGTGTTTAAGCTCACTCACTCTCTCATACGGAAACACTACAAGTTTCCATTTTGTAAAGTTTTAACAAGAGCGCATGCTCAGTAAAACTGAGGCCCCAGCTGCCGGGTGAAGAATCTCACCTTTCCTATAGAAAGCTGGCTTTGCCTTTGTCTTTTGAGAGGTCTGTCCTCCGGAGTTCAATCTGATAAAGGTAGTTTTGTCACGTAGAGGAGCCTTTATGTCAGCCAGACAGTAACACAGTGATCTAGAGTAAAGGGCTCCAGGAAGGTAGTGTCAGCTGAACCTCTGCAATGGCTGAAGAAAGCTCTTCCTGTACAGTGATTTGTAAGTCGAGGCGCTGCTCCCCCCCCCCCCAAAAAAAAAATCCCGGAGTACTGAGACTCTGGTAGTCCCCCTGTTTGGAAATGCTATGTGTATATTGTCACACATTAATGACAGAAAAATGACAGTGTTCGCCATAAGAAAGAATATAGAATCTCTGTGTTCGGAGCCTTGTCAAACTCTTCCCGGGTGCTGATTCCCTGGTTGATTTTGACTGCCATGTTCCAGATGACATCGAGACTAATGAGGAATATGCTTCCAGTGAGGCTGATGTTTTTTTATAGCTAAAGATAAAATTCAAAGTGAACTTGAGGAACTCCAATACTTCAGCTGGTATAAATAATTTTGGCTGGGGAGCTCCTCTAATGTTTTGTCAACATTTCTTTTAACATTTTCTCCATGGTTTTATGTTGGTCATGTTGGATTTTGTGATAGTTTTTCTCGTAGTTCAACAATATCCCATAATTTTCCAAACAGACATATTTGACATAATTAATAATCAAGAAAGATGTTAGGGAAGCTCATTCATTGTGGTGGAGTCCACCAAAGAGGTGTAATCTCAGGAAAGCTAGGCCAATGACCTCGGCCCCTCTCGCAGCTTCTTGCTTACATGATTAAGTGGGAGAAAAGTTACCCATAGAAACAAACGTGGCACAGATTACAAAGGTATGGAGCTCTTAATTAAGAAAACGTGGACAGATGTAGATCATGAAACTATGGATTTACTAATTCTGTGGCAAGCACTTTTTAACGGAACAGCTGTAATTACAAAGTTGCCCCCACCTACTTGCATTTGGTAGGCAGTCTACCTTATAACCTGTTTCACCTTGGGTACTCTGTGGTGCTCACTTATTAGAATAAATATTACTCTAGATTTAGTGTGGAACTTATATTTCTTTGTAGATTTGATTAGCATTTAAATTGGCAGAATTTAAGCAAAGAGGATTGCTATGACGTGTATGGACCTCATCTAATCAGTTAAAGCCTTTAAAAGGCAAACAGGCTGACTAAATGAGAAGCAATCTACTTCAAAGGAACATTGTGCAAACACTGCCTGGCCCTTCAGCCTGTAGTCTTTGAATTGATTGAAATAGTACCTTCTACCTGAATTTTCATCCTGTTCTCTAAACCATGTGAACTTATTACATTAATACAAAAATCTTACTTTCTATGTAACTATGGAATATCTGTATCTGTCTTTATTCCTGTATGTATGATGTCTCTATATCTCTACATCATCTGTGTATATCCTCCTACACCCAATTGCTCTGCTTCTCTTGAGAAATTATACATAGTCCTGTTAGTCTACAACTATAAATCCAAGGGTGCCATAGTGTGAGCTGTACCTGGCATTTTGGAACAGAAAAAGGGAAACAGTCTTCCATGTGGTAATTATGCATGGACTGGTTTTCCGTTCTTAATGTCTCTTACCGAGACCTATTAGTTGATGCTTTCATTACTATTGCAAGAAAGGCTGTAACTTAAAGGAGGGGGTTATTTTGGCTATCTGGAGGGATATAGTCCACTATAGTGTGAAAGGAATGGTGGTGGGAGGAATATATGGCCACGGCAATAGCAACATGGGGCTTCTAGCTCATATCTAGGTAGCTCATGGTACAAAGAGAAACTGTAGCTAGAATATAAGCTTCAAAGCATGTCTGCCCAGAAATTCACTTCTTCCAGCTAAGCCCCACATTGCAAAAGTTTCACAAACTCCAGAAGGGTGTCTCAAACTGGTGACCAAGCATTGAAACTCCTGAGTCTGTGGAGAAAATTTCACATGCAAACTGTGATACCATAAATGTCCTAATTATGCACAGATTGCTGCATTCAGTCCTCATGGTGACATTGAACAATAGCTGCACTGACTCTCATGTTAAAGATGAGGAAATTTACCAGGCAGTGAAGGCACACGCCTTTAATCCCAGCACCCAGGAGGCAGAGGCAGGCAGGTCTTTGTGAGTTCAAGGCCAGTCTGGTCTCTAAGAGCTAGTTCCAAGACAGGCTCCAAGGCTAAAGGAAAATTGTGTCTTGAAAAACCAAAAAATGAGGAAACTGACTCAGAATGCTTAAGAAAAGTGAAAACTCAGCATTGACAGCTTTGATATCTAATTCCAGGATGTGTTATCTCTGTTAAACAATTGTTTCTAGTTAGGAGTTCCTGGAGGAAAAGTTATTGGCTCTGCTTTATGTAGCAAGCAGCATGGCACAATTTAACTTTTACCTTAAGGAAGGTATATCTTTAAAAGTGATTGGAATTTATTAACCGTTAGAAGTGAGTAGGTTGAAGCATGGCTGAGTCTGGGTGCTGGATGATGTCATCAGTAGGACAGAAGTCTGGGAGGCCTTGTCTTGATGGGTAAAACATGAATGTTTATGTAAGTGGCAGGAATTCTATGTCTCCTTTCTGTGGTTGTCATGTATGTCAGTCCTGACTGTGCGTTTTCTTTAGAAGAACGAGGAAAAGACAGAGTGCCGAGGAGGAAGTTCTGGAGCCACTCTGGAGGCCTGCTGTGGGTTGTCACCCCTGTTCTCGCAGATCTTCTCCTTGATTTACAGAATGATTATTTTCCTTTTTTGAAGTTAAAGCTGTCTTGCTTGTGCAAAAAAAGGGGGGGGGGAGGTAATACCTTTTATTCCCCCAGATTGTGCAAACCTGTTTGTGAAACATGACCTCCATTTTAGCTTTCATCCGTCGTTGTCTCACACTGAGAAAAGTTTATTGTGCATTTTTGCTATTTGAGTCATTTACATTGTTCATGCTCTACTCTATTTCACAAAATATTTACTGCGGTCAAGGTTAGGAAAACTCCTCAGCAGCTACGTGAGCTCCACTGCTAGGAAACACTACTTCAAGTCTCTTTGATCTCTCAGCCAATAGCATGCATTCTGGTTAACAAACACTAGCCAAAGAAATTATTTCAAAATATCACCTTGTAAATGTTTACCAGCTCTAAAAACATGAGCCTTGACATACACTCAAAATCCCACGATTCATATTGTGTTCTTCCTTAGGATCATTCTAAATAACACTTGGAAACGTCCTCATTTACCCGAAGCTATTGGTTATTATAAGGAAAAATTTCCTTTGACTGAGAAAATTAACACTGTATCAGGGAATTTTATGGTCTGCAGTGTAAATCTAGTCAAGCCATTTGACCCAAGACAGTGATAACGTTTTGTGAGTATGGACCCTAAGATTGTGGAAGGTGCCAATAACATCAATCTTCTGGTTCACTGTGACAGTCACTCACTTAAATCCTGTGATAAAGAATCAGCACTGCTTGAGAGGTATGGATAGGACCAACTGTGAGACTCACTTTTCTCCATTCTGAACTGCCAGTCCTTATAAAATCTCATGCAAGGATCTCAAGAAGACAGCATCTATAAATACCTGGAGAAGTTGCTGACATGGTGGAGATCCTTCAGAAAGAGTTGGTGCCTAGACTGGGGGGAATTGGTGCTACCTAAACAGTAGACCACAATGTGGGCTGCATGTGGTCAGTGCAATGAAATCAAGAGCAAAAACTGAGTATCAGAGAATGAAATGACTGTTGTTTTAGTTAGAGAAAATAGTAGCAAATTTGCCAAAAGGTGACACATCTTTTAAAACTTAAAGTTGAGTTTCTGAATTGAGGTTTTGAGATCCATTGTGAGGACTTATGATTCCTAGACTTTCTGAAGAGGCAGCTGTGGTCATGATGATATTACTAGGGAAGTGGCCTTCTATGCTTAACAGTCTCAGGTCCAGTTAGGAACAGGTCAAGGGGCATGTTTCAAAGCTGGGCTCTAGCTGTAACATATGCAAGCCTTGTTACTGACTCCATTACATGAACAGATGACTTAAAGTGGGAGGGAAGGCCCTTTGAACAGAAATTCTAGAAGCCCGGAGGATGAGTTCATAGAACTAAGTGCCTTCATCATGAAATTAGAGTGACCTCATACCAACAACTTAGCAACATACACTCTGGGGGTGGGGGAACTAGAAGTAATACACAAAAAGAGTAGATGGGAAGAAATAATTAAACTCAGGTAAGAAATCAATGAACAAAAAGAATGCAGAGTTCAATCTATTTTTTAAGTATTTATTTAGGAGCAAAAGAGATGGCTCACTGGTTAAGAGTGCTGACTCCTCTTAGAACTTTAAATCCTTTTCTAGTGCCCACATGATGTTTCTCATGCCCTTTTTGATGATTATAGGCATCAGGAATGCATGTGATGAACAGACTTACATGCAGACACAACACTAAAACATACAAAACATAAATAAAATAAAATATTTACTTACTTGTTTTGTGAGTATGTCCATGTATGTGTACCGCATGTGTGCAGGAGCCCAGGGAGTTATGAAGAGGGTTCCCAGGGAACTGGAATTATGAAAGATTGTGAGCCATCATGTGGGTACAAAAACCCAGTTTTCTGTAAATAGAGCTAATCTTCTTATCCACAAAGGCAACTTTCCAGCCAGGATTTCAATCTAATAAAGTGATATACATGAACATGAATTTTAATCTCAAGGTTAGGCTCACTAATCACTACTTAGGCTGAAAATGAAAAACAAATCTTAACTATGTGGTTTTAGCTCAATAGCCGGGCGGTGGTGGCGCACGCCTTTAATCCCAGCACTCGGGAGGCAGAGGCAGGCGGATCTCTGTGAGTTCGAGGCCAGCCTGGTCTACAAGAGCTAGTTCCAGGCCAGGCTCTAAAAAAGCTGCAGAGAAACCCTGTCTCGAAAAACCAAAAAAAGAAAAAAAAAAAAAAAAAGAAAAAAAAGTTCATGTGTAGAATAACTTCCACAACTTCACTGACATTTTAGTGTTCAATAATAAAATTATTTTATCAATAAACTTCTAACCGCCTGCTGGATTCAATGAACACATCATACTAAAGAGAATCCTGCAAACTTTATAATCAAAAATGTATATTTTGACAAATGAATATAAAAATGGATTTTATAGGTAAATGTTGATCTATGGTTGTGAACACTGAGACAAATAAACTTCAAGATGTTTTATCAGAACTAGTAAGAAACTTTGGGTCCTTAGGAACAGAGAAGAGCTCAAGAAAAGATTTTTACTGAAATCTGAATGCTGGCTAGGAAATTAAGCCAGTGAAGAAGAGTCTTTTAGGTAATGGCAAACAGCACATGAAACTGTCACCTAAAAATGAAAATATATAGTGAATAAAGAAAAACGCATACAAAAGTATGCCTTGAAGGCATTTAGTTCACCACTGATACAAGGTAGCCAGTGTCAGGAAACAGCTACAGACCATGGGCTATGTTTCTCCATCTACCTGGGAATTAACTAAAGATTCCTTAGAATGAATTTCATTTGTGTCTTTATAGAACACTCCGATTTTGACAGGAACAGTTCCTGTATTCTCAACATAAAGGTTGTTTAGGAGATGGATGAAATAGCTAATTCCAAGGAAGTAGCCAAAGAAGTACAGGGCATGGCACTGTCGATGTTCAAAGAAGAAACATCGGCAAAAGAGAGGGCCATAATTTTGAAGGCTTTGTGAGCATCCAAATAGGAGAACTGAACTATATTCACTGTGTCAGTAGAGATGGGAGTTAATAATGAACGTGGTGTGAGTACAATGTGTTTTGACAAGAAAGTAAGTGCAGAGAAATTGCTTAGAAACTCAAGCCTAGGAGACTTATAGGATAGGCTTCTTGTAACACTCATTTTGTACTTGGTGAAAGAAAGTGTAAGACAGTAGCCATATAGTAGGCAAATGAAAATTAATTTCAGCTCCTGAATGTAGGGAAACTTGGAAAAGGAAAGGTTAATTAGATTATAAGTAGGGCAAGGCTTTGGGGGGGAAGTGCGGAGATTACACTCTGACTATCAAATTACTAACTTTGTGACCTTGGGCAAGTCACTTAACCATTTGGAGCCCTAGTTTCCTCATTTATAAAATGAGGCTAAAGATAATTGATCCAATTCCCTAAGAGAGTTTTCAATGTGAAGAGAAATCTTGACACAAGTCTACCACGAGCTACTATAGTTCCTGTGTCTGAGATACTATGTGGCCTTCTTCTGTGAGTTCATTTCCCAGTCACGTTAGCACTGAGGTAGCCATGTGATTTAGCCAGTGATTTAGGAATAGGTGATTTGTCTCATATTCAGTCCTTAGTCATTGCCTCCTTCTAAAGGATCCTTTGTGTTCCCTCTGCTTCTGAAACAGATGCGGACAAGGAGCTTTGGAAGCTATGCTACCAATATAAATAACCTGCTATTAAGTGCAAAAGTGTAACATATTCATGCCATCATGTTGCCATTATGCTTGTACGTAAAGCAGTCAGTCTCCTGTTATTCATTGGGGACATATTCCAAGACTCCTTTGGATATGTGATACAGTGAATAGTAGTGAAATCGATACATGTAGTGCTTATTTCTATACTAAAATGCCTGTGCTAAAGTTTAATTTCTAAATTATGCAAAACAAGATATTGATAATGATAGCAAAGTAAAATTACTATAATTTTTTTTTAGTGAAAACTATGTAAATGTGGTCCTCACACCAACAATTAATGTTGGCTCAATTCTTTGGAAATCTGTTACACATAGGCTATTATTAACACTAGACTACAGATAATGCTTCACACTAACTGAAGGACGAGAACGGTGCCACCATGAGAGTTTTTGTTGTTTTATCAGCTCTTGGTAGTGTTTATCCCAGGCCAGCTCGGCTTCAGGTTGGGTCTCACCGCAGAACATGGATAAAGAAAGGAAGCAGCTGGAAGACAGCAAGCAGATCAACCTACAGGACCAGATGCAGTCAAAAGGGAAGCAAAGATGTTCTCACGACTCCGAGGAGCCTCTAGTGAAAGCATTTCAGTGAAACTGGACTGGTGACACGATCTCGGCCGTACTTGGAACTTATCGTCCATGACTTTTGTGCATCACAGAGGTGAGCCTTCCCAAGCTGGAAGCCTGCAGACAGGAAAGGCGTTGGGAGCATCACCAGCTGCTACTCCTTCCTCGGGGCGCTTCTCTTCATCTCGGCGCTTCTCTTCATCTCCTTTGTCACACTAACTCTTTTTTCACACTTTTATAAGCTTCCCCTTAATGCTAGTGTACTGGAGTAGACAGTGCTGTGTCAGATGACTGTGAATGTCCGCCGAAGACTCTGAGGCAGTTCCCATTTAGAGAAGGAAGCATAAACAAGCAGCTTAACTGTGAAGTGCCATTTCTGTGGCCAGCCCTGCTACACCTGCTGTCGGGACGACTTAGGAGGAAATTTGAGAGTATCCTGGCTCTGTTATTTCTGTTTTAGTTGTTTGTTTTTTATGTTTTATCGTTATACCTGTCTTTGGTAGCAAAAGACTCATTTCTTTCCCTTTATTTCTGCATTCTGAGACTCCTGATTTGGGATTCCTCTGCCCTTTCAGAATCACAGGGAATGGACAGGAGAGGAAGGCTTTGATTTCCCAACCTAGGTCCTAACACTAGGTGTTGTAGGTAGACAAAGGAGCTGAAGTGAGGAAGAGAAAAAAGAGGAGCAGGGGAACGACAAAACTCAAGGAAACAAAGACCATGCAAAACCATTACAGCTGTTTCTGGTTTTATTGGATGCTTCCTTTGGCTCTATTTTTTTTTTTTTTTTCCAAGGAGGGGAAGAGAGGTTGAGGGGGAAAAGGGAAGAAACTGGGCAAGGACATTCTGGACATATCAAAACATTTCTCTGTGATAATTTTGAGGACATGTATACAATCCTAAGACTTCTACGAACATCCTCCCCTTCTTCCTGGGTCACGTGGCCAGAGTGTTCTCAGCAATGCATAAGCACTGAAAGCGATGCCCCTACTGCTCTAAAGGAATAAGACATCAGGACACACCCCTCCTTGTTTCCTCCAGGATAGTGAGCATAGGGGAATGTGCATTCTTCCTAAGGGATTCTTATTTCTCATGGTTACAAATGAAAGGACTGATATGTCTGCTCAGTGACCCAAAGAATGTCCTGGTATCTGGAAGAAATACCTCAGGACAGCTCACCTACTGGATCCCCTGCACAGCATCTAGAAGATGAGTCAACGGAAGGCTGTGTGAAAGGAAGACTATGTGAAGAGCCTACAACCATTACTTGTCTTTATAAATGTTTCTTATTGAATGTGTGATATAAATAAGTTCAGTACAATGAAGTTACTAAATTTAATTCTCTCTCTCTCTCTCTCTCTCTCTCTCTCTCTCTCTCTCTCTCTCTCTCTCTCTCTCTCTCTCTCAACAGAGGTTTGTCCTGTTAGCCCAGACTGGTGTCCAACTTTCCAAGAACTTTCTATTGCCTAAGTACTGGGATTGCTTGCAAAAACCACTATACATGCTAATAATATAATATGAAACTGAAGCTAACATTAACATCTTTTCTTTAAGATGTTAATTCATTTACAGTAGAAGAATATTGAGGTACTATATATCTAGCCCCAAATCATAATGTATATCAGTTAAAAATCAAACCAGCAAATAAAATACACAACTGATTACATCTCCATTTATTTGGCATCCTCAATTCCAGATGCCTGGCAGAGCCAATTTAGAACCCGAAATAACCTTGACAGCAGCGTGCTGGAGACAAAACTAAACACAGACGTTCTGAGTCACACCAGTGTCCACATCTAGTTTAAGATTTTTTTCCACATCTTAAGATCAACAATGGACAAACTCAGGAGAAGAGTAGGAAGAGCCTACGAAGCATGAGCGAGGTGACTGAGGGCTATTAGAAGCAAAATGGAACTTGATTTAGCCAAATGGCTAGTGTAGTGTGGGCTTTTGAAAATATTGCCAAATACAAAAACCCAATTTTGATCCTTTAAATCTTCCTTCTTGTTGAAATACAGGCTTATTCGGTGAACAGATGAAGAGAAAAATCAGAAAAATACTTTAGTCGACTCACATAAAACAGCATAGCTGAGTGGGGCTTGGAGAGAGATGAGTTTGGGGCAGGATTCTGTTCTTTTGATGTGGTGATAGACTGGGAGCCACAGACTTTATTTAATCTCTCCCAGGGAGGGCCCTTGGAAGACTTAAAATAGAAAAGCAAGCCCCATTACTAAGTATATATTTCTATGTTCTCATGTCCTCGGTATTTTATAGTCATAATAAAAGGGTTTTTCCAGGACTGGAGTTATTAGGTATACGAATAGAAAGAAAATGCAGGAAAGAGCATCAATCATCATCCACAAAATTGACATTTTTATTTTTGGATTTTGGAAACTTTACATAAAATTCTACAGGGTATCATTCCTGTTGATTACAAATTCCCCAGTAAAGCCCAGGCTGGAAGTGAGAAGAGAGCTGGGTGGGGACCGGGCCCTCTTCTGATGGCACTTCATCCTACCTGCCCAATCTCAGGCTTTCAAAAACCATGCTTCTCTTGAGATGTCCAAGTTATTAGTGTGTCAGAAAAGTTCAGTCCTAAAGACATACTTAAATGTATGTAATGAGTGTAAGCTTTGATGGCTCCTTAAAGTACATGGAGTTATTTAGAATCTCAGAAAGGGAACCCTCTGAAATGTTGGTGCCACTCTGGACCTAATCACAGATTAGAAAGGACAGGAGGCAGGGCTGCATGAGGACCATGTGTTTATATATTAAAACATTGTATTAACATCACCATAAATATATAGATTTTATTTTCCAATTTAAAATAATTATATTTAATTAGGAAAAAACAAGTACCATTAAAAGACCCCTAACATTCAATGAGGAACGTGATATAAAAACATAAGAGCAGTCAGGGAGAGGACAATGAAGGCCAAGAAGGTGAGTTTATACTGTTATTATAAAGTGGGAAATAATATAAAAGTAGGTATCAACTGCCCTCTTATGATGGTTTAATCTCCATTGTCAAGTAGACTGGGATTGAATCACCTAAGGTATAAATCTTGATGTGTCACTGAAGGTGTTTCCAGTGGAGTTTGCTGGGGAGGAAACATTCCCATTAAATGAGAGCAACTCTGTCCCCTATGTTGGGTTTCTGCACTAAACAAGAGAAAACAAGCAGTTCTCTGATTTGTAGAGCGGATACAGTGTGATCAGCAGCCCTGTCCTCCCGCTACAGTGCCCTTCCCACCATGGTAGATTCAACACACTGTAGACAGAAGTCAAACCTTCCTCCCTTAAGTTGCTCTTGTCTGGTATTTTTAGTACAACAGACAATGTAACTAACAGGGAAACTTCTCCTAAACTCTTTTCGGCCCAATAAGAACAGGTTGAAAACTGTCTAATGACTCTACCTTCACCTTTTGCTTTCATTAGAAAATAGAGCATTTTAAGAATTAAGAAACCCTCCTCCAAATAACTCAATTAGTTTAAGGAACGAATGACTCAAAGGCTTCACACTTTAGAAAGAACTTCTGAAGCCTCTTGAATGACACTGTGTATCAGTCTGATACATAATTAGTTTTAAGAGAGAGCATTTATTTTATCCTGGGACTGTTGATTAGGAAGAAAAAGGAAAAGTAAAGATTTCCCCTTCCTTCCTTTAATATTTAGCCTCTCTCTCACTCGCTCGCTCTCTCTCTCGCTCTCTCTCTCTCTCTCTCTCTCCTCTCTCTCTCTCTCTCTCTCTCTCTCTCTCTCTCTCTCTCCTTTCTTTAGAGAGGAAAGCAAACTGTTAAAAAACAAATGAACCACATAATTTTGTTAAAATCTACTGGCTGGAATTGCTGTGGTGTCTTCCAGGTGGATATGTACCTTGAAGCCAAATTTTGGAACTGAGGGTTGAGCAAGGGGAATGCTTGTTCTCAGAACTTTAAAGACGGAAACCATTTACTCTATGGAACTACAGAAAAGGGTTCACTAATCACAGTTTCCCCGGAGTTCCCACCCACAAGGTAAAGTCAGCAGAAACTCACCTTGCACCATGGACTGTGACTTCTGAGAAGCTTAGGATAACGAAATCAGGGCCTTTCTGTGTCTCACATCCAAGAATGTTAGGATTCTGGACCCTGGGGGTAGATGTAGAACATCCTTTGTCCCAAGTGCAGGTAGAAAACAGGGTTCAGAGCCTCTTTCTGTATGACTATATAATGTTAAATGTAAAAAATGAGGATGATAACCTAATATCCTCCTGTTTCTTTCTGGACCACAAAGCCCTGGACTATTCATGCAAACTGGAGAGAGACAGAGGAGTTGACCACACTGCTAGGTAGAAATTCATGAGAAGAGGAGAGAGAATGTAAAAAGTACTGGATACTATACAAACCCTGGAAACTGTAGGCTCCTGTAAGGACCCCCCAGTGATTCTTTTTAGACCTAGTGCTTTAAATGGCTTATATTGAGAATCCATGATAAATGACTTTGGTCTTTGTTTCAGGCATATCTGTCCCTTCTGGAATTCTGTCCTCTAAATTTGGAGCATAACAAAGCTTTTGTGAAATCAGAGCAGCTATGATTATTCAGGAAACTCTCACAAATCCTCCTAATATTTCTTCCTAAAAGGCTTAAGGAGGGGGCATTAAAACCTCTCATAAGATGTCATCAGCCTCTTATTTCCTTCTTCCCTGCATTCTACTGCATGTACTCTTTCCCCAGCTGCCCATAGTACTATATAATAATATACTATATTGTGCTATAAAATACTATAGATAATAGATGTAAATGTTAATTGAAGGTAGAACTCCAAAGACACAGCTTTTATGAATGGTCACCCCTATTTGGATGAGATTCCCCCCAAATCACCCATTTTCCTGTACTTACCTTACTTCACTAAACTGAACTCAGATAGCAACTTTCCTTTGGGTGGTCCTTGGTGACCTGCCTGGCTTGCATAGGCCTGTGTTCAGATCACCACAAAAGTAATATAGGCTACTTTTACCATCTGCTAACTGAAAAGTTTTTACGTCCCAATAAACCTCCCCGCTGACTCAATAATCTAAATCAGACCAAATCAAACCAAATTAGAAAAAGCCCAGGTTTAATGGATACCAGCTCTCCCAGATGGCCTTCCAGCCCCCAGAGAAGAGATGGGAAGGACAAATGGAAAAACACGGAGAAGGGAAAGGAAGACAAGGATGACCAGGTGTTCATTCTCTGGGGAGCAGTTTAAATAGCCTGTGGGAGTGGTCTTGGCCCTCTCTGGGGAGGGGTTATTGCTTGGAGGACTTTCTTGGAGGTGGAGTATGGACTGCAACAACTCCCAGGAGGGCGCTTGGGGTGAGACTTTCCACTCAAACATTCTAGACTCGTTGGATATGTGGATGCCAGGGCTGGGGTTAAGCCTTCATCCAAACTTCCAGACTCTCTGGGTGTAGAGGCGTCAGGGGGCTGGGGTGAGGCTTCCAACCAAACACTAATATACTGAATAATAATAATATAAAAGAATAGAAAAGAAGTAAAAAGGAAAGAATAGAAAAGACTGCTTCTATGATGTTGGATTCCCCTCTGTATCTTTGGTTAATAAAGAACTTCTTTGAGCCTATAGCAGAGCAGGGCGGGGCAGAGCAGAGCTAGGCAGGGAAAACTGGACTGAATGCTGGGAAAAGGAAGGTGGAGAGAGAGACACCATGGAGCCACCAGAGATAGACATGCTAAAACTTTGCTGGTAAGCCACTGCCATGTGGCAATGCACAGATTAATACAAATGGGGTAAACTAAGAGTTAGCCGATAAAAAGCTAGCGCTAATGGGCCAACAGTGATTTAATTAATACAGTTTCTGTGTTGTTATTTAGGTACTGGGTGGCTGAGACAAACAAGTAGCCTTCTCCAACACTCCTAGATATAATGGAGGAGATATTTTACTATAAATACATGGGAAAGTATAGCCAGAGGTAGAGACACTTGGGAGAGTCAAGAATGGACATGACCATACTGAGGTGGATCATGTGGGAAGAGGGGGAGAGGATGAGAGAGAGGAGAGGGAAATGAGGTGCAGCAACCAAGAAGGCAAAGGTACAAGATGGTGGGTAACCAAAATGTAAGGATTATATAGGGAAGAATCTCTGGGGGAAATGCAGCTCAGCCCTTGGCTGGAGAGTTTGGGGTAGAGGGCAGTATAAGCCAGCAATATTCTGTAACAGGTAAGGACTGAGGGACGCTGGGAGAACCTGGAGGTCCGATCGACTTTGATACATTAAATAGGCATCGCAGCTCTCTGTACCCGGATTTCAGAACATCAGGACTGACTGTTGTCTCACCTCCTGCAGTCTCCCTGGAGACCCACATTTAGTGCTCCGAGGGAAACAAATCTGAAACAGAATTTGAGAAAATAATGTATAAAGGGAGCAGCTGAAACAGTTCATGACCCTCACCTTGAAGTGCTACATGCCCATGTTTTTTTTTTTGTCAGTTTTGAATCTTGAATTATAATTATAATTATATATAATATATAATTATATAATTATAATTATAATTAAGTGATGTCACAGGAAAACTTCCTAAGTCCACCACAGTTAGGGTGACAGCTTCAAATTCTGGAAAGGTATATCATAGTATAAAACTTATCAGCAGCTCAACGGGTTGAGGAGCACCCTTTGCAGATAGTTCAGCTTGTCTGAACCTTTCAGTCAACTTGGCTCCTCTTGTTCCTGGGAAGCTCAGCTTGACTCCTTTTCTTCTAGGCAGTTTGGCTGATCTCTATTCTATTTCTTCAAGGTGTCTCTAATAACCTGAGCCTCATAGCAGCTGGGGTCTTCTGAGAGTATCTCAGCAGTTTTGGGTTTTTTTGTTTTGTTTTGTTTTAGCTTATATTGTCTCTGAAGAGGATTCTACCTAATCTAGTCAGTTTCAGGGGTTTTACTGAAGCTATTTTGAGTTGTTTACTTCCTGAATTTACCAAATTCCTTGCAGAATGGAATGGTTCACCTCCCATAGGATATTCTGTTGTTCTACCTTCCTGTAAATGCCCTGTGTCTTAAGGAACTTCCCCTTTAGAAAAAAGCTGTTACACAGCCCAACTACAGTTTATCATGGTTAACTCTGAAAGACTCAGAGGCAGTGCTCGCTCTGTTCTTTAGGAGCAATTACTGTTGCATTGCTAGGGAACCAGGGATGGTTTGGATGGCAACTCCTTGCATATTATTAGTGTGCTGGCATCATCCTATAAAAAGTTTAGTGTGAAAAATGTATGCATTAAGGACAATATACCATGTTAGAAAAGGTAAGTGTGTTGATCTAGCCATCCTTAGGCAGGTTTGGAACCTGCCACTTATTAACTTATTAACTGCACTTTGCTTTCTGAGTCTCCATTATCTCATAATTCGCATGAGGATAATAATACACACTTTGGAGTATTGATGAGAAATTATATTTGACTCTGATTTATTCACAGCAAGCCGTCTGTTTGAGTTTAGCGTCCTTATAAATTTAATGGCCATGAAAAAGACAATTGAATTTTGTAGGAATTGTTCTGTTGGTGGATGTGGGTGAGTGGGTGTGTGAATGCTTGTCTTCATATATTGTGCACACATTCTCGCAAGTGTGTACATGTGTATACATGTGTTCTCAGGTCAGAGGTTAATATCAGGTATCTTCATCAATGGATTTTTTTTTAAAGGTAGTGTTTCTCACAGGTTTAAAGTTCACTGCTTTTGCTAGACTGGCAAGTAAGGGGTCAAGTTTCTATCTACTGAACACTAGTATTATTGGGATAGCACAAACTGATGCACCCAGCTTTATATGTGTGTAGGGGAACTGAACTCAGGAGGCATTTTCCAAAGTGAGCTTCTTCTTAGCCTATGAATTTCTTTATATTTAAAAGTAGAAGCCGTATCTACTTTTAGGACTCAAGGGAAGATGAAGGGATGCATATGCCTGGTCAATACTGAATGCTAAGGAAGTGAACCTTCCTGCCGTGTGTCGTAGAGTGGCTTCATTAAGATGTACTCTTTACCAGGTGTCTCTAGTGCTGGTTATAAATTACTTTAGCAAGGTCATGAATAGGCTTTCTTCTCAGGGCTCTACATAGGGTTAGAGTTTATTTACTTTTGTTTTTCTGTTTGCTTGCTTGCTTTGCTTTGCTTTGTTGTATATCATGGCACCTAACATGGCACTTAACAGGCATCAGTCCTGTTACTTAGGTTTAAGGTTAAGGAATCAATTCCACTTCATTCTCTGCATGGAGATTTGCATGCTTTCTTCATTTCCTGCCACTATTAAGTCACAGGTATTTCTGAGTATAATGTCTACTTTAAAGGAATCTAGGGTATCCTGTAATTTTCAAGAAATCCTGTCGAACATCCAGACGTGTGTCTTTACTAGTGATATTCTCTTTGAAAAACAATTTAATCTGTTTTCACTCAACATACACACACACACATTAGCAATGTAAGATGAGGAGAGCCGGCTCTGTTGCCTCTGCTGACAGCCCTACCCATACTGGCTTATTCCTGGTTTTTGACAGTTGAGCTCATGTCAGAAGTGTAAGCTCAAATATCAAGGTAAAGTCTCGCACACATTATCCTATAATAATTCACAGTATAATAAACAGCAAACTAATAAAGAGTCTCAAAGTCGAGTTACCTGAATATCTGATTTACTCTATACCACTAATTACTTAAAGGAATCCTTGTCGCTTCATAGAACTACCCAGTCCTTTCACATTGTTTTCCAGTGCTTTGCTGTCTTCACACTGTGTGAGTTATCTATGCCCCCAGTAGCTCCCACTCGGATGCATTGACCTCTAACCTCCTTGCCTACCTTTTCTGCCAGTATGCTATATTATTGGCCTTTATTCTCAGCATCTCCAGCTCACTGCTTTTTCATTTATTTGATTAGTCTTTATTTTATATTTTAATTATTTATTGCATTTATTTATCTGTGTGCATGCATATACGTGTGCCTGGACACATGTACTCCAACGTATGTGTGGAGGTCAGAGAACAACAGTGGAAGTCAGTTCTCTGCTCCTGCCATGTTGGCCCCAGGGATTTACTAACGATAACAGGCATCGGTATCCTCTGCACTATCTAACCTGTCCTGTTATAGCCTTTATAAATAGGAAACAAACAAATAGTTCATTCATTCACCTTTCTATAACTGAACTATTCAAATTTCTATTGATGAAATTGTTACATGGTATTTAGCATCCTGAGTTAGCACCTGATCCTTAACTGTCATTTGTGCTTAATAATTTGGTCTTTTAAAGCATTTTGAAATTGGCTTAAAAGCCCCATCCCCATCCTAGCGAAGTGAACAATATGTCTCCTGGATGAAAACCCCTGGCTTACTATCTCCAAATGGCTAATATTCAAGTGAGCTGTCGACAGATTACCATTTATCTTGCATTGATAGGATAATAGTTAAATGAATCATTTCCTTTCTGCTGCATTCCACGGAAAACAAAAGTCTTATTGAGCACCTAAATCCTTTAGGTTCCTATACCTGAGTTGTTACAGAGTTACAGATATATGTAATACATACTCTGTTCTCAAACTTGAGATACTGTTTAAGACATATACTACCATCAATAAAAATTCTGCATACTTCTCATAATACAAATGCATTCTCTATAGAAAACTGGGAAATACTGTTAGATAAAATGTAAGCATCCTAAATCTAGCAAACTAAATGTGACCCCTGGTAAAATTCTGATGCATGTTCTTATCATGATTACCATGTGTGGTAGGAGCACATTCTGCCCCTCCAGCCAATAACCTTAAAGATACCAGCCTACTTGGGTGTGATCTCTTATACTGTAAAAGCAGCTGTAAATGTGCACCTGCTCTCTCTTGCTTCCATTTCCCATTTTCGGCTGCTAGACTCTGTTCTTGTTCATGCAGAGGACTGTTATCTAGGACAGTGATCTGTAAGTTTATAAATAAATAACCCCTTTATTATTCATAATTCTGAACTGGTGTGGGATTGTTTTGTGACTTATGTCATGAACCATGCATATGTAGAACAATATCATTACTTAATTGATAGCATTTAGAACTTCATATTCTATATAATTTTATGTACAGTGCTTCTGAAACTGCAATTTTAATAATTATTAACAATGAAAGAGCAATACAAAACACTGAATGGTTAAATATATTCAATACATCAATCCATGTATGGGAATGTCATCTTGAATTTGCAAAGGCTTCGTAAGGTAATTAAAGTTTGGGCTTTGGAAAGATGGTTAGAACTGTGATCTAAAAAAGCATAACTGAACACCAACAGTGAGAATAGTATAGTCAAAAGGTAGCTCAGCTTGTTCCTGTGATATTTTCTCTCAGCTTTGTTATATTTGTTATTTGTTTAAATTTTGATTTATTGTACAAATGTTTGAATTTGAAAAGATTGATATTTTCACAAGACAGAGGGAATGTAGGGACAGGTCCTGGTTTTCAATCCTCTTTTCAGGGTGCAATTAAACCTGCACAGGGTTTGATGGCTTCAGGAATGAGAGTGGTGTATAGATCTTGAGTGGAACTGGTCTAGGGAGCTGTTCAGAAGATGGTGAAAGAGGAAATAATGAAAAAACTCTGTAAAGAACATCCTTAACTCACGGCAGAATCAAGTTCAGAATTTCTATTTCCTACTTAAAGACAAAAGAACAAGAAACAATATTTTGTCATTTTCAACTTATTGCTATTGTACCAAAATCAGACAGTCACCTTCAACTGTATTCTAAGTCATATTAATACATTACCGTACATATTCCCACTTTCAATAATCACTAAACTAATTCATTAAGTCACATGAGGTTAACACTGCTATCCCCCTGAATACCTGGACCATAATCTGGGAATATTGAATGACTGAGACTGTGAATTTATTTCTAATAAAAATGGAAAAACATGAGTTAAACTAAGGAGTCGTATCAATAGCAAATATGAACTTTTACCTGTAAAACAGACCAGCAAAATTTTGTACACAACTATGATTTCTTGAGTACAATCTACCCACCAGCAAGTTTGAACACTTTCCTCTAACTAAATGACCTTGAGATTCTTGCCTGCGTGTTTCTAGCTAATTTCACTTTCAGCTAATGCTGCTGTAACTGACTTAAGGCATGCCATTAAAAATAACAGAAGGATCATTCTCCCACCATTTAAAAGCATGGAATCGGCACTAAAATTCGTTCAGGTATGTGAAAAAGAAAAATGAATACAGTAAATAGACAAACAAAGATAAAAGACACTTTATAGATTCTCAGTTTCAATGAATGAACAATCAATCTGTATTTCATCATTATGAATAAGATTTAACAGGAAGATACCATGAAATGAAGATGGCTAGCAACACAGGTAAAAATATTAAAATAATATCAAATTTTCTCTAGGAATATCATGTTAAAACAGCACATAACACTCTATAGACCATAACAATAAATAAACCAAAACATTCTGGAAGCATGAAAATAGAATTTCTCAGCTAATTTTTAATTCCAAATTGATAGCATTAGTATCCACAAGAAGCACTATCATTCACCTGGATGGGAAGCATGAACAGGGCCGTATTTAGGCATTAAAGGTATTTTTAAATTTTGTCAGCAGAAGCAGTTGAAGATCTTGTCAGAAGTTGTCAGGTGCCTGGGCTCCCACAACAGCAATTCTGATTTCATATTCTGAGTGACATCCTGGACTTACTGAAAATTACGTCACCGGTGACTGGCCTGTGCAGGTGTGGAGAGTTGGAGAATGATTTCTGTGAGACCGTGACCACACGGAAGACTTAATGTGTAAGTAAGCAGAAACCCTGAAGAACTGTCATTTCACCGTGGGGTTTATTTCACCTTCTCAGCACTATTTCAGTGGCTACCGTCCAACTGGATTTAATTCCCTACAAGTCTGTCTAACTTCAGATATAGATATGTTGGCTTATTCCAAATTTATATTGATAGGTGAGTCATCTAAAATGCCTTCTTTATGTAACCTTCATCAAATTTCACAGCCAAGGTGTACATTCCTTTCTTTCTTTTCTAGGTCATGTGACAGATTAAGTAGCATTCGAATCATCTACAATTGAAAAAGCAGTGGATGATACAGAATGAATACTTGCTTCAAATTGAGCATGGTGATACATGCCTTTGAAGCCAGTACTGTGTGACAGAGTCAGGCAGATTTGAGGAACTTTGAGACCAGCATGGTTTACATAGTTCCAGAATATCCTACGGCTACATAAGGAAACCCTGTCTCAATTTGTTTTTCAAACTAAAATTCTTGTTGGAATCATGATGGTAAGTGTGGTGGCAATAGAACTTGGGACATTTGGCTAGTGAATGTGTCTTGAAAGTTGTCAGCAGGAATACTGCCATCACAAGTGCCTGAGACCTCTCTTCTCCTCATGTCCTTTGTGAGAGATGTAAGAGATCATGGAGTTCTAAGATCCTAGAGTGTAAGAAATTAATTCTTATCATTCACAAACCATCCAATTAGTGATATTCTATTATAGAACTTCCCAGGCAGCTAAGACATTAAACTAAGATACTTCATGGATGGATTGTGTAAGAGGAAGTGTCACATTGAAAATCTCTACTGTAGCTTATTTATTTTAGAGCCACTTTTCCTTGGTTTTGGAAAACTGAACATCTCATCTAAGTTTTCAAATGTTATTGATTTCATGAGGACAAATGAATTAATGTTATAGGCTTCTTTAACTTCTTCAATTTTGATGAATATTGTTTCTTTATTATTTTTCATAATATTTTTACTTCTTGCTTTCCTCCTAGGTGACTCAGGAATAAAACGATAACAAGGTAACATGCTATTAAAATATTTTTTTCCTCATTTTTTTTATTAAAGATTTCCATCTCGTTCCCTCCTTCTCCCCCTTCCCTCCCCTCCCTTCCACCCATACCCCCTCTCCACCCCTCTCCAAGACAAAGAGCCATCAGGGTTCCCTTCACTATGTTAAGTCCAAGGTCCTCCCAGCTCCCCCTAAGTCCAGGAAGGTGAGCAACCAAACTGACAAGGCTCACAGTGAGCCCGTCCATGCTGTAGAGTTCATGTTCATTGCCGTTGTCCTTGGTTTCTCAGTCCTCCTCCACCGTCAGCCACATTCAGAGAGTCCGGTTTGGTCCCCTGTTCCATCAGTCCCATTCCAACTGGACTTGGTGGTCTCCCGTTAGATCTGTCCCACCGTCTCAATGGGTAAACGCACTCCTCACGGTCCTGACTTCCTTGCTCATGATCTCCCTCCTTTTGCTCCTCATCGGGACCTTGGGAGCTCAGTCCGGTGCTCCTATGTGGGGCTCTGTCATTTTCTCCATCCAATGCCAGGTGAAGGTTCTATGGTGATATGCAAGATATTCATGAGTATGGCAATAGGATCTGGACATTTCTGGCACTCTCTCCTCAGCTGCCCAGTCTATCACCATGCACAAAACTCAAGTCCAAATGGATTAAAGACCTCAATATCAATCTGAACACACTGAACCTGTTAGAGGAGAAAGTGGGAAGTACTCTACAACATTTGGGCACAGGAGACCGCTTCCTACGTATAGCCCCAGCAGCACAGACATTAAGGGCAACACTGAATAAATGGGACCTCCTGAAGCTGAGCAGCTTCTGTAAAGCAAAGGACACTGTCACTAAGACAAAAAGGCAGCCTACTGACTGGGAAAAGATCTTCACCAACCCCGCAACAGACAAAGGTCTGATCTCCAAAATATATAAGGAACTCAAGAGACTAGACTTTAAAATGCTAATGAATCCAATTAAAAAATGGGGCACTGAACTGAACAGAGAATTCTCAACAGAAGAAGTTCGAATGGCCAAAAGACACTTAAGGGCATGCTCAACCTCCTTAGCAATCAGGGAAATGCAAATCAAAACAACGTGGAGATACCATCTTACACCTGTCAGAATGGCTAAAATCAAAAACACCAATGATAGCCTTTGCTGGAAGAGGATGTGGAGTAAGGGGTACACTCATCCATTGCTGGTGGGAATGCAAACTTGTGCAACCGCTTTGGAAAGCAGTGTGGAGGTTTCTCAGGAAATTTGGGATCAACCTACCCCAGGACCCAGCAATCCCACTCTTGGGAATTTACCCAAGAGATGCCCAATCATATTACAAAAGCATCTGTTCAAATATGTTTATAGCAGCATTATTTGTAATAGCCAGAACCTGGAAACAACCTAGATGCCCTTCAGTGGAAGAATGGATGAAGAAAGTGTGGAATATATTAAAATATTTTTAAAACCATAAAATAATTTAACACGTTTATTCAGACAAAAAGGTTCATACTCAGACATCAAAGTACAAATGAATCGGTCACTTTCAACTGCAGCTGATCTCTGGTGTTCTTGGCGATAGATAATTTTGTGTTCTTATGCTTTTTTATATCAAGTTTCTAAGAAAATATAGAAGAAGTCCCTTTATTAATAATACTTGCTGTTTGTATATTGATTGTTCTGTTGTTTTTCCTTTCTTGAAAATGAGGCTGTTGCTATGTAGCCCAGACTAACCCAGAATTCATGATCCTTGCTTTCTCACCCTTTGTACCAAACGCTGCTGTTACAGATATGGACATGATGTCTGACTTATTAATA
Organism: Arvicola amphibius; assembly: GCF_903992535.2. Classification (NCBI taxonomy): domain Eukaryota; kingdom Metazoa; phylum Chordata; class Mammalia; order Rodentia; family Cricetidae; genus Arvicola; species Arvicola amphibius. The sequence continues at coordinate 127,073,173 of NC_052052.2, read as the reverse complement.
TGTTTCTCTCTTTAACATTGATATGTTAATGCTGATTATAGCATTTTAAATATATATATGTGTGTGTGTGTGTGTGTGTGTGTGTATACACCAATATATCTGCATGTGTATGTGTATCCCAATATATCTGCGTGTGTATGTGTGTGTATATACATACTTACATGTGTTTGGATCTTCATAAATATACATACACATACTTACACATATATGTCCATCAAGTTCATTGACTTAAATTTGGGTTCAGAATACTGATACTGATAGATTCGTTCAGTTTGTTTATATATCTAGTCAAATGCTAATCTCAGGAAAATAAGTTGTGTTGATATTTGTTAGTAGTCACAAAGTCACTGGTCATTAATTAACATACTGTCTGCAAATCATAAATTTGTTTATTATTGGTTTTGAATAAACATTTTGCTTTCTTGTCTGAAAAGGAAAAAAGGTTAAAATGCCTTTGTTGTATCTGATGATAACAGCAGCATTTTTATTGTAGTTTAACAGATACTGTTCTGCTAACAGTATTAGATACACAAATTTCTAGGTGCAAAACATTTAAACTCGGCTCCTTTTGTGTATTTAAGTTTCATTTTGTACAAAACAACAAAGACAGGTTGTTTCCTACCAGAAGGTAAGTGATGGGTTGAAGGCAGAATTCTAATAACGTTTTCAGCAATTGTCGGCACCAGTGTCTCTTCTTTCCCTTGTGGGTGAGGTGGTAGAAGAGCTCATTACATTCGGAATTGCTATGACAGTTCCCTGTGCTGTAGCAGCAGGAGTGGCCCTGCCAGTGCACAGTAGCTAATAGATAATGATCGGACATATTCACACCTCAAAGATGAAGTGCTGAATTTTTTGAATTTCCTTACAGAGTTCAGCACGATGAGAATCCCTCTGGAGATGCATAGATTGAGGATCCATCCTGCAATGCCAGGTGTTGACAGAGGGCTCTGTTTCAATATGTTCAGTACAGAAAATCACAGCTTCAGAGTACCCGAGCTGGTGAGTTTTTTTCAGGTGTGCACCAGTAGTGTTACTGCCCTGTGGAACTGTCATTCCAAATGCGATCTGAAAGCCACAGAATGCCTCATGCTCCAGGCAATAATAATGTTCCTTGGCATTGAAAATCATATGGTTGCAATGGGAACTTCTGCGAGAGGAACTCAGCTTTAAAGACAGCCGAGAACATGATGTTTTTCAGATTGTAGACAAAAGGAGTAAGCCTTTGGCTTCTTTGCTAAGGTTTCTCCTGTCTTACAAAGGTATAATCAATGTTTGGGATATATGTCACCACATTCACATTAGTTAGGAAATGCAGATGGTTTTCTGAAGCTTCTAGTGGAATGTCAAAGATGGATGGCATGTGTGTACAAGGAATTGTTCGCTTGCAGAAAATAAAGTGGAGAGTTACAGCAATACTGGACCCTAATTTAAATTGGAACTGCTTTTGTTTTTCCTTTTTTGTTTATATATTATTTATGTGTGTGTATGAGTGCTGTGTATGAGTGTGTGTATGAGTGTGTGTATGAGTGTGTGTATGAGTGTGTGTGTGTATGTGTGTGTGTGTGTGTGTGTGTGTGTGTGCGTGCACAAGCATGGCACTAATGCAGAGATTTGAAGGACGAGTCTAGGGAGTCAGTTCATTTCTACCACTGTGGAGTCTATGAATGGCATTTACATTTGTCAGACGTGTACACAACTCCTTCTGTCCACTGGGCAATATTGCGGTATGATTTTTTTGTCATGAAAGTTTCTGAGTCTATTAATGTTCACTGGTCCTCATTCAAAACAGTGTTTTGTTGAGGCTTCTTTGGTTTGTCCAGGTGGGTCTCAGAAGTTCATGAAGTAATATGTGACCATATGGGACCAGCCATATGGTCATATTTGGGTGCTGAATTTCATCCAAAGTCTTCCTGCTTAGCTAAGGGAACCATGGCAACTAAGCCCTTCCTTACTTAATGGGTGAGTCAGCTCTCAGTTGAGTAACAAGGAAGGTCCTACTGCCTCTAAAGGTCTTGTCCTTAGGCATTGAATTAAAGGACAGGGTCATCCTGACCCATGATCCTAAGATATAGACATTGAATTTTTCAAAAACAATTACTTCCCATCAAATCCCTTCATTTTCCCTCTGTAATTGTCCCTATTTGATTTCATCATTCTTGAAGCAGATGTTTTTCTGATCCCCTTGTTGAGGTAAACAGAACTGGCCTAGGACATCTCCAGTCGACAACACATCATACATTAAAAATATTTTCAAGTATGTTGCAAACAAGATTTTATTCCCTCGATCAATATTGGATATAACACAATGAAGAGATAATTTCCCTGATATACTTACATAGCCATCCATCATCATTATTATTATCATCATCATCATCATCATCATCATCATCAGTCTTAAATAGTTAAACTGATTGTGAAATGTAGTCAGTTAAGACAAACCTGATGTACCTTAATGACCATGTGGATTCAATGAGTCAGTTTGAATTTCTTCTCTCTGGGATGTACATTCTCTTAATGTAGGATGACTTGTTGCTGGTCCTTTGAATAAAGGGTTATGGAATAAGCTGAGCTTCCCCCCCCCTTTTTCTAGATGTATTCCCCTGATCTTTCTGTGTGACTGACAACAGGCTCACAGACTGTGTACAGTCTATCTCTCCCATCTTTCAAGCTTCCTTACTTTTTCTTTCTTTAAGTCATTGTTTGGGCAGGTATTTGAGGGCTTTGGAATTTTGCCCTAAGATTCTCAGGCAGGAATGTATGATTGAAATTCCTATTGAGGATCATTCCCATGCCAGTGCCAGCAGTTCTGCTTCGCTACAGGGTCTAGAGCAGAAAGCTTTAGAGTGCAGGACAGTCCATTCGCTAGTCCTTTGAGTAGCGACTACAGAGATCACTTGGTATACCTTCAGAGAGGGACTATGGACTCCACTGTGGCTTGCCTCTTTGGTGCTTACAAAAGTAGTCTTAGATGCCAACTTAGTTTATCATTAAAAAAAAAATAGGTCACTTAAAAATATTTCATGGTCAAGTTCTTTTGTTGTTGTTGTTTTTGTTTTTTTTGTTTTTTGTTTTGCTTTGCTTTTAAAGGTAACCAAGATCATGTGATTTTACTGCTACCTTCTGTACCATTTCTGAGATTTCAACCCATGGCTGTTTGCAGTGGGGTTTAATGGTTGACTAATATAATATATACAGGGGTTTTTCAGTCCAGAGGTATTCTAACTATTTTAAGTGATTCCTTTGTTTTTTTATCCAATGATAAATCTTTACAATACAGAGCAATTTTGTTTTCTGTTTGGTTCTCAGTTGGGACTTAGAAGTGTTTTGAGTTCCCTGTGCTCTGGGGAAGAGCAAAATATGCTGGAAAGAAACACAGGAAGACTTGAGTTTGAAGCTGCCAGAACTGAGACATGGAGAAATTGAGCATGGCCACCATGAGAGTGGGTGTTTGAGTTGAGCACTCACCCTTGTGCACCTAGAGAAGAACGAAGGAAGGAGAACTCATATTCAGAGGTGTGGTCTTTGCAGACCTCCATGGAGATGGTGCGAAGCTTCTCCTCATTTTGATTCGGCTCCAGGTGTATATGAGCACATGCTACTCAGAGAATAGACATGTTTGGATGAGCTAAGCAGAAGATCTCCCACCGCCATGGTTAGGGGTGTGGGGCATAGATTTCATACATTAAGCTTTCCTAGTGCATGGTTAGAGAGGAAAGCAAGACAAAAGGAACAGAACTCCCAAACACAGCAATCCAGGTGACTATGCTGAAGAAGAGCTACTTATCCAGAGGTCAGAAACAAAAACAAGATTCTGAGCGAATGGGATGAACAGTCACTAGTCAAGGCAAAAAAAGGACTTAAGTAACCAAGACAAAGACTACTGTGGTAAAGATACCCTGTGAGTTCCTTGCGGACCTGGGCCTCTCATTATCTGTGTGAAGTGTTTTGGCAGCTGCCTTGGACTACTGAGGAAGGAAACAGTATAAATGCCATATTTAAGAAGTGTAAAATAGTAGATTTACATGGTAAAATTCAATCTCTGTTTTTCACTTATTGTGATTTATATACAATCTGAGTCGTGTCCTTATTCCCTTTTCAATGTTAATCAAGTTCATTTTGATCTCTAAACAATTGTTTTTATCATGACACCATTTTTATGAAATTATTATATTGGTCATTTGGATACATTAAGAATTTTAAGTCACTTCCCAGTGCCTAACTAAGAAGTTGCAGATTTAGAATATAGACAAGCCAACAAGCTATAGCTCAAAACATTTATTGTATTCCTGTGATGAATATTGATTTTTGTGTGTACGCATGTAGATGTCAGAGAAAGACACCAGGCTTCTTCTATTGTCCACATTATTGCCTGAAACATGGAATCTCCGAATCTGAACCTTGTTGTTTTGGCTATGCTCACTGACAAACAAGCTATGGGGATTGCCTGCCTCTGTTCTCTAATGCTACGGTCACAAGCAGGGGCATCCACACCTCACTATTACATGGGTACTGGGGATTCAGTCTCAGGTCATGATGTCAGCAAAGAAAGAACTCTTGCCCGGTGACCACAGCTCTCCTTTTGACTATTTGAAGTTAGTCTTTGAGATTTCTATAGTTATTGTTCACATTGTTATAATTTTGTTTGGAGCACCAACATTGTGAGCCTTCTTGGCTTTCAAAATCACACAGCAGTATTATTTCTTGAGGTGTGTGTAGAGAAACATAGATCACAGGCAGTAATTTGTCCATGTTTCAACTGGGAACTGTGTAGCTGCAGATCCTGTCAGTGGGATGGCATTTCCTGTTAAGGAGATTCTATATTTTATTGACTGATGCTTCTTCCTCTACTCCAAGAACACTGGCTTTCCTTTTGTATGTGGAATCAGACTTAAATTTTCAGTGCTAAATCCACCCTCGACTTCATGCTGCTGGGGGAGATTTTTAACTTAAGCAGCAGCTTTGCATATAACAAATTACATTTTGTTCTCGGGAGCTCTGGGGACCTCCGAATCTTAGCTCTTCTAAAGGATGTGCAGCAAGACACCCAGTGTGGGAGAAGCCCAGTGTTTAGAAGGTTCTCATTTCTCATGGACTGTATCATTTCTGATGTCACTCTGATTTCTTTCCTGACACAGTCTTGGAGTCAGAAGACTCCCCGTGTGAGCACTGTTGTTTCCCCACTTGTCATTGCCTTGGGAACAGACCATCATCTGGTTACTAAATTAAAAGCAATTAAGATCGCAGTAATGGGTCTTTGGCCTAGTGTGCCTAGCAGAGTAGAAAGGGATATGGGGTACCTTTAGAAGGTAACGTGGCCTACTTTTGGCAAGGTTTTCATCTTGAAATATCTATTTCATTGTTTTTAATTGTGTGTGTGTGTGTGTGTGTGTGTGTGTGTGTGTGTGTGCTTGTTCCTGTCATGTATGTACAGACGTTCAGGACATCAGAATAAGGTGCTGCATCCTCTGAAACTGGAGTCAGAAGTGGTTTCTGGCCCAACCCTGGAAGTGGGTACTGGGAATAGAATTCAGGTCCTCTGAAAGAAACGTGAGAATAGCCTCTGAGCTACGTTTCCAGCCTGTTCTCATTTTAAAGTCTAAAAAGCAACACCATTTGACTGTCAGAGCTAGCGTCTACCCTTGCGATGTTCCTGGTTCAGTTATGAAGTCAATGGATTTAAAGAATCTCAACAAATTAGCATAGCATTTATAGACCAATATTATTTCTCTCACTGTATATTCATTTGAGCTTTTGTTATATTAAACTTATAAAAGAATTTCTATCATCTAATTCAAAATTTCATCATTTTCTTATCTTCTCTGACTCATGAATGTGTTGAGGTTACTCTATGATTTAATTTGACCTAGAACTGCAGAATAAGATGCTAGACCCATACTCATTCTCATTCCTCCATTCCCCAGAAATCAGTTATGAAATATTCCAAATGCCATGGATGGGGCCTGCAACGAGGAGTATGATACAATGATTGGTTATTAGGTCCCCCTGTTGTTCCATTGCTTGGGAATGATCCACATCTGCTTCACCTGAAATAGTCTCCTCCGTATCAAAACCCAAAGCCCCCTCACTTGATAGCCAGGCTAGGCCCCTCCCCAGAGCCATGACTCAGCATCCTTTGCTCTAAGGGTCAGAGAACTGGGACAGGTTTAACCTTTATTCTCAGCAGAGCTGTGAATGACGGAATGTCCGTCCGAGAGATAAACAGGACATCCCTGAGGCTGCTTATTCATTGCAGCTTTCTTCAGTTCTGACGCACATTGAAATCAGGGGCTCTGGGGCCTTACTGTGACTGACGTATTGGCCTCAGATAGTCTGGTTTGATAGGACTGAGACAGACCTCTGTATCATACTTCAAAAAAATGTCTCACCTGGTGATTCTCAAACGCAATCTAGACCCAATATCCTGCTCTAGATGAAAGACTCACAAATGCCAAAGAAAGACTATTCTGAAATCTTTTGACGTCCGGCACATTAGAAGCTTGCTTTTCCAATACTCAGTAGTGAGGGCCCCATAACTTATTTCAGTGAGATACTTCCTATTTAATGATTTTGCAATCGAAAGTGCTCAACTCTAAGATCACATACACACAAGCCACATTAAATGGCTGCAGCAGGTTGTGTTCATATACTTATTCATATATATGTAACAGCAATAATCCAAAGCAGGCTATCAATTTGAGAGTAAGGGAAGTGGCACATGGGAAAAGTTGAGGGAGAGATAGGGAAGAGATTGGTGGGAGGTCAGGAAGGGGGAAAGTGATACAATTATATTTTAATTAAAACATGATACATATTTTTTCAAAAGAACCATACATCTGCACAAACAGTCCACTTTCCCTCGGTTTTCTAGTTTAGACAAGGCACATGGAGAAACACATTGAAGCAAGATATAAGAATGAAGGACAGGCCGGGCAGTGGTGGCGCACGCTTTTAATCCCAGCACTCGGGAGGCAGAGGCAGGCGGATCTCTGAGTTCGAGGCCAGCCTGGCCTACAAGAGCTAGCTCCAGGACAGGCTCTAGAAACTACAGGGAAACCCTGTCTCGAAAAACAAAAAACAAAACAAACAAAAAAAAAGAATGAAGGACAGAGTTGTACATAGAACCTAAAGGACACTAGTCTCACAGCTAAAGCTACATCTTCACTTTCAAAATATTAAGTTCTCAAGCACATGAAGTAAATACATATTAATCAACAAATTGAGGAAATATGCGTTCAACAGTCCCCACCACTAAACTGCATATGGCCACTCAAATTGAGCTCTAAGAAAAGTCTCCACCTCCAGGAGTTATGTGCCTACCATTTGACCACCCAGGACAAAAACACACTGCTTTCCTTGTTTGTGAGGTGACTTAGATCCCAAGTAATGTTTAATCAGTAAGAATACAGGGACAGAGAGGGAGAACAAGGAAAGTGAGATCTTGATAAAGGGATCCATTATGGGGCTAGGAAGATACCCGGTGCTATGTAAATTCCCAGGAATCCACAAGGATGACCCCCAGCTAAGACTCCAAGCAACAGAGGAGAGGATGCCTGAACTGCCCTGGCCTTCCCCTGTAAACAAATTGTTGACCGTCCTAATTGTCATCACAGGGCCTTCATCGGGTAACTGATTACAAGCAGACGCAGAGATCCACAGCTGAGCACTGGGTTGATCTTCCAGAGTCCAGTCAAATAGAGTGAGGAGGGATTACATGAGCAAAAGGGTCAGGATCATGATGGGGAAACCCACCAGAACAGCTGGCCCAAGCTAGTGGCAGCTCACTGACTCTGGACTGACAACTGAGGAACCTGCACAGGACTGAATGAGGCCCTCTGAATATGGGTGACCGTTGTGTGGCTTGGTCAGATTGTAGTGCCACTGGCAATGGGGCCAGAATTTACCCCTAGTGCATAGTGTATGAACTGGCTTTTGCGAGGCCATTACCTGTGGTGGGATACCTTGCTCAGCCTGGATACAGGGGATAGGGCCTTGGTTGTGCCTCACCTCGAAATGACAGTCTTTGTTGACAGTCCCTGGGAGGCCTTCCTCTCTAAGGAGTAGATGGGGGAGAGGAGAGGGGAAAAGGTGGGGGGAGTGGAAGAAGGAGAGAAAGGGAGAACTGGGATTGATATGTAAAATGAAAAGAGATTGTTTTTTTTCCAGTTTATTTATTTTTTATTAAAAATTGCCATCTCCTCCCCTCCTCCTCCCCCTTCCCTCCCCTCCCCTCCACCCATACCCCCACTCCCTCCCTCTCCAGGCCAAAGAGCCATCAGGGTTCTCTACACTATGTTGAGTCCAAGGTCCTCCCAACTCCCTCCAGGTCCAGGAAGGTGAGCAACCAAACTGACAAGGCTCACACAGAGCCCGTCCTTGTCGTAGAGACCAAGCCCATCGCCATTGTCCTTGGCTTCTCGGTCAGAGATTGTTTTGAAGTGAAAGAAAGAATATCACCGATGCAGAAAACATTGCTATTTTTACTTTCCTTCTCACACTTTACAATTGTCATTGAAACTGCCTTACTTTATAAGTTTTGAATTCTAAGCTACATGAAACGTTCTTCCGAACCAAGATGCTTTGACTCTGAAGAATGTCTAGTCTGGATCACACAAGGATGAGTGACATGTTGTACAGAGGATACCCACTCTAAAAGCCGCTAAAACTCAAATGGCATGGCTTTCTGAAATTAAAGATGCTCTTGAAATTACAAATACCAGAATCGAGAGTTGCAGCAATCCATGTTGAAAGAAAGATGCCACAAGGCAAATGGAAATATCTTTTTAAAACATACCTTGTGCAAAATATTTAATATTCATAATATGTACTGAAGACTTATAAATAAAGGTTAAAAAAAGAAGATAGACTTCAGGAAAATGACAAGATGAAAATTTACAAACTAGGAAGTGCTAATAAAATTATCACATTGTGTTCAACATGACTAGCAGTCTACATGAAGTAAGTTAAGCAGATGCTGCGGCTTGTGATTTAATTAGACACTAATAGTCTTTTAATTTATATTTTATTTATTTGGTGTGTGTGTGTGTGTGTGTGTGTGTGTGTGTGTATCTACACCTCAGCAAGTGCTAGAGGTCTAAGGACAACTTTTAGGTATCAGTTCTTCTTCCCATGTAAGTCTCAGTAACAAAACTCAGGTTGTCAGCCTTGATGGCAAGCACCTTACCAGTTGAGTCATGTCACTAAGACCAGATGCTAATTTTCAGGTCCCTGAAGTAGCAAGTATTCTGTACATAAAAACTAGAACTCCTGATTGGTAACAATAAATAGAATTGGAGCAGTATTTGTAGAAGACTATTGATAGTAAAGGTAAGTACCAATAGACCTCTTTCCTTTAAAAAGTTACCCCCAATACCACAGATGTAACAAATATAGTTTAAAAGTAAACACACACACACACAGAGAGAGAAAGACTACATGCTCACTTTCTTTGATCACTCAGTAAATAAGTACATTTCCTTCCAAATACAAATATTCAAAATCCTATGTAGATAGAAGCTTCTACTCAACGGTATCACAGTTATTCTGTAACATGAGTTGTCGTGAATGCTAGTTAAGAAATAATAAAACAGGAGACGGAAGAGCTGGCTGCTGTTCCAGAGGACACAGTTTCAATTTCCAGCATCCGCATAACAGCTCACAGCTGTCTGTGACTTCAGTTCCTGGGGAACCAATGCCCCCTTCTGGCCTCCATGGCTACTGGACATGCAAGTGATTCACAGGCACACAGGTAGGCAAAAAGAGAAAAATTAAGATTAAAAAATAGTGAACCAGCTAGTGTGTACAAAAGTCATCGTTTTCATTTTCACACTACTCTGGAGAATACATTATATGGTTATTTCAGTCATTCCTCAATGCATAATAATGTTGAGAATTATGGCATATTTCTGTGGACCTGTTTTTGAAGACTAGATACTGGTCTTCATCAGAGTTTGACTCTGTTACTGATGGCTGAAGTATACCTGGGATTTAAGAAGGAGGCAGGATATAAGGAAGGAAAATCAACAAAATCATGCATTATGCACTTTCTTGTTTTTACAGGTTTATAGACAAGTGTCATGATTATAAGCACTGTGGACAACTATAAATTTGTTTTACAACTTCTTAGGGTATACAATATTTTAAGCATCAGATCAAAAAATTTATCTAATTGTGTTATCCCATAGAATAATCTTTTCTTATTGAAGCAAAACAGTCAATTTTAGGATATTTATTGATACTTATTTTTATGTATAAATGTGACTTCATGCGTGTATGTATGTGTATACACACACATATCTGATGTCCACAGGGAGCAGGATAAATTGTTGTGTTGCCAGGAAATGGAGTTACAGATGGTTATGAGCCACCCAATATGGGTGCTTAAAACCAAACAAGGGATCTCTGCAAAATCAACACTTCTGAACCATTTCTCTGTCCCCCATGACCGTTAACATCTTAAAATATAAGTCATAATTTAGTATTTTGGGGTATGTTTCTATTTTATTCAATTTGACTGTTACCTGTACTTTTATGTGTGTCTAACTGACAGAACACATCAAGCCTGGTTCGGCAGTGATTTTAACAGGAAACTTGAATGAATGTATTAATGTTTACATTATCAAATGCTAGATGTGTGACAAGCGGTTTTTCACACTACAAAACTAAATTTTCAACTATGACTGTGCCGTTATTACTCAGGGATAGGAAAATTAGTTTGCAGTTTGTAGAGGAGCAAATGTGTAAAAACAAAATGACAAACAGGTCAACCTTGGAAAATTGTTAATATGGAAGTTTGACATTTCTTGAATTAAATTTCACATTAATGGATTCGCACCTTTTAAGAATGTCAGTTTTTCATGCATCTCTTGGGTCAGTAATAGAAATAGGAAATTGGCAGAAACGGTAATGAATTTATAATGAAAGATCATTTAAAGGAGACTGGGCAGAGGACAATGTGATCTAGGAAAAAGTTTTCATTTCTACCCGATGAATTTATTCCAGGCTTCAACTCTCATAAAGAAACTAACATTGGGACAGGCGAATCCACCTGTTTTGTTGTTAATTTCAGAATATAGGCTGTTTGTTTCCTAAGCAGGCTTATTTTCATCCTTTAAGTCTTGGCATGGGTCCTGATGCAGGGAAAAGGCTAAGTGATGTAGCGCTAATATGGGTCATCCTATCCCTTTGCTACCCAGTCACAGCAGTCTACCAGCTTAAGCCTTCCTAAGGCCCTGGCTCTTTCTTACGGCAGATGTTAAAGTATTAGTGTGCAGTAGAAACACAATGTTCCAGCCTCTGCTGCTACCTTTTCCGGGCTCCAGGTACTGCCCATCCTCACAGGGCTCCTTTCTCAGGGGAAATCGGGCTAGTGATGGGTGGAAGGATGAGTGACTTCTGCTCACTGGTCTCTCCCCTCAGAGGTTTGAATGATGTCTGACTTCCCTTTTGCCAAAGCACCACTGGGGAAAGCAGCGGAGACAGGGCTGTGACTCTGTTTAGAGATCATTTCTTTGCTGTGTGTTTATCTTCAATGGAAGGATTAAGCAGACTTTCTTCTCCCGAAAATGGCATGATTTCTTCACATAATCTGTCGCTCCAGTGTCTGATGCTCTTACAGGTCAGTGAATTGCTCTGCAGTTCTTGGTAGAGTGTGACTCCAAGAAAGCCAATTTGTTTGTGTGTACAACAGCTCAAAAAGCGAGATTTGTTTGTCCTAAACTATAGTTTCCAGAGTTAGGTACCCTTATTCGTTTTATATTCCCTGTGCTGAAACTGAGGGACTTTCACACGCCAGACCAGCACCCCCACTGTGATACTGAGGCAACTATAACTCAGCCCACATTAAAGACATTCTCTTTGCAACCAGACAAAGAAATTGGTAATAAGTTGAAAAATATTGATTAATAATTATTATTTTATGAAAATCTAATGTATTTCTTCGGTGCTCAGTCTTTCATCGTGGGATGATACGGCTGAAAGCTGTTGCTGAATTTGGCTGTATAGAACGTCAGATATTTGTTTTGGGCTTAGAGATTCTCAGGATAATTCTTACTATCTGTATTTCTTTGGTACCCTGTTTAGTTATTGCGCATCCCATCTACTTTTGATGTTAGATGTCTCCAGGCATCTAACCCTCTCCTTTTCAGACACTGTCGATGAGCCTAGAAGACCCACTGCTAATTCAAAGTATCTTTGTTCTGGTGATGTGCCCTAACTTCACATACTCAGTTATCATGGAACATAAACTGGCAGAGTGAATCAGCACACCACACCTCCAGGCCTTTAGACTGGGTCTCAGCTCTATTTTGTATCCAAGTGCCAGTAACTTTTATCTTGTGTTCTAATGATGTCCAAACCACATCCCTTCCCATGCATTCTCTTTATTACCTATGAAAAGTCCTGCCGTGCGGTGGTGGCGCATGCCTTTAATCCCAGCACTCGGGAGGCAGAGGCAGGCAGATCTCTGTGAGTTCGAGACCAGCCTGGTCTACAAGAGCTAGCTCCAGGACAGGCTCTAAACCTCAGAGAAACCCTGTCTCAAAAAAAAAAAAAAAAAAGAAAAGTCCTGCCGATGGGAAGGGGGGATGCTGGGAGTCCTTTAGCTATCTCCAGTGTAAAATATTTTGATAATCTGTGGAAGGAACCCATTTCATGTTTTATATACTGCATATAAGAAGAATATTGGATTATTTGTTAAAAAAAATTGTCATATTAGTGTAGAAATACACTAATAATAAATAAAAGTAAATACAAATATATACAATTTACTGCTTCATTAAGATGAAAATTATAATAGGGAAATTATGGTAAAGTAAAAATTAAGGTGTTGCAATATATTTGAAAAAGCCACAGGAGAAAAGTGTTTCCAAGCTAGTCCCTTGGTGATTTGGATTCGATCATCACCTCACCGGCCTCAAGCTTCTTATTTATGATAGTGATTCCCATGATGTCATTCTAAAATTCAATCTCCCAGTAGTATGTAGTTAATCTATACAAAGAGTCAACAAGACTAACAACATTTAACTTGGAAATAAGTATCACTGGGGTCATATGTTATAACAGTTAAAGAATGAGATTTGAGTCCTGGAAACAGTTAAGAATCTTTTTCAGTATTGTTACATTAACAGCCATACTAAGGAAAAGTTAGTTTATGTCTTGTTAACTCTTTGTGAATTCTTGAGAACATGATCAAGTTTCTATCCAAAGTTTCAGTATGATCATATGGATTATGGAAGGTTTTCTTAGCTCTTTTATATGTGTTGAATTGTATAGTACAGAAAACCACATGGGGTCCAGACATTATTCAATACCATTGGCAGCCAAATCATACCAGAGGCCCCTTTAGCTGCATTTCAATTGGGTTTGGAGGATGACTTCATCCAAAATGGATACAAGAGGGGTTTTATGTAGTCTCTTATCTTTTTGTCCTCCTCACAGAATGGCTTAATAATTCTTATCCTTGGAAGGGGCGAGGAAATTCAGCACCTGCCAATAGTGTGTTCATGCTCATTTTCTTAGCCTGGATTCTTCTGGACATGGTTAATGAGTTCCAGGATAAAGCATTTCTGTACTCTTTAACCTGAGGTATATAAGATTCCAAAATCAAAATGCTAAAATTAATTTGTTTACTTTGGTCATTCATTCCCTTATTCATATTGAGATCCAACTTTAACTCTTCTACTTGGGGATTAAATAACAGTTGATAGCTACCAGGATGGATGAAGTATTGTCAGAAAGATAGAACAGAAGGAGAAGCAGAGATTTTTCTGTTTCCGGTATGGTTTTTATTCTGTTTTGGTTTATTGGGCGTTTTTAGTTCTTGATTTGTTTGCTTGTTTGTTTATCTTGTTTAGTTTTCTTTCATGGGGGTGCAGTAGAAATGAGAAAAAGATATGGGGGTACTGAGAGGTAAACATAATTGGGGTGCATGATGTGAAACCCCGAAAGATTCGATGAAGAAGTAAAAAAAAAAAAGAAGTTGATATGTATCACTGTCAAGAATTGTATATTATATAGGGAAAGCATGTATTCTAACAAGGGAGATTCAGAACAATTATCAGATGTTTAGACAATAATGTAATATTCATTACATATCTAAAACATGTATTCTAAGCCTCAACCAACTAATGAAACATACTATCTATCATAAAGTTTTAATAACTATGACAAAATCAAATAATTATGATGTGATATTCCTTGATCTTCTTGAATGCATATCCAAGAATTATTTGAATAGAGAATCTAGGATTGCAGGAAATATCTATGAATGGAAGTCTGGGTCTGTTGTGTGAAAGCAGTTGAATACAGAGAGCAGTTTTGGAGGGATGGTTAGGCTCTGGAAAGAACTAAGGTTTCTGGAGCTTTCTTCTAATCGAGGCAAGAGGAGATGGAACAGGTTACAGAAGTCACACATGGAATACTTCCTGCTTCTCACTGAAAGCCACTATTCTGTCATGGCGGCCCTTCCTACCTGATGTGGAGTTGATGGAGTTCTGTGGCTCAAGGAGACTCCTTGGACCCATACATTTCCTGGGTATTAGTGCATGGCTATCGCTTCACTATAATCAAGAATCTAAGTCATTTAAAACATTTTTCTATTGAAAACAAATAAATACCAAGCACTGGAAAATTAATTCAGAACATCAGATATCTAAAGAAGTTCTCTACTGAAAGGGAAGGCTAGACCTTCTTGATCAGAGGCCCAGAGGCTTTGGTGTGGGTCTGCAGAGTCTCTCCCCAGTCGTTAGAGCTTCTTTGCACAAGACTTTGGGGTGATTTTGTAGATAGCAGTGGAGTTTTCCAGGCTTGCTTTCTAAAACATATAGCAAAAAGAAGAAATTAGAGCAATTCTTCAAAATGAAATGGAGCTCAGCTTATGTGTGCATATGGGTGAATGACAACTAGAAACACATGGAACAAAATAAATCCTCTTATTAATAGTAAAACTACATCCAATACAATGCTGTGTTTGTGACGCTTAAACAGTAAGGTAGAATAATTCTTCGTCCTATGGGAAAGTTTAGTAGACATTCCCATCGCTCATTAAGGAAGCTGCTCCATCAGGCTGCCTCCTGCCCTCACAGATGTCAGTCACTCTGCAGAGCTGATCAAACATCTACAAAGTTTTTTTCTGCTGAAAACTGACATTTAATATCATATTTCACCACTATTATAAAGTGAGAAGTCATAAAGCTTCATCTCACCATGAAACCTGAGGAGATACAGAACAACAATGATTATTTTCCATGGATTTTTTTTTAATTTTAAAGGGAGTAAGCGATAACCTTTTCACTTAAAAATCATTATTTCCAAAGAATTTGGTAACAAGTATCACACCTAGAACAGACAGAGTTCAGTAATTGCTTAGCTTGAGTATGCTGATAACACAAGGAGGGAAATAAAATCATTTAGCATAGCATTATTTCAACAAATCACTCAAGAAAAGGATTTTAAAGGTTTTTTTAAAGTCCAGTGTTTGAGTTATTAGTCACCATTAGGGGAGCCTAAAAGCCTTTGTTTATTAATATAGAGAAACAAAGTGATTAGTGGGCACAGTAAAGTCCACAAAAATCCCACAGGCTGTTCCCAGCCAGAACTTTGGAATCCCTGTGACCTTTGCAAACTCACTCCATTTCTCAGTCTTGTTTCTCTTTGGATGAAAGAGCTCACTATTTTTTTTTTTTTTTTATGTCTCAGATCAATTGGGACAACAGCTACAAATAAGAACCTCTTCTACACATTCAAGAGAACTTTAGTGTTCTTCAGGCTAGTGAGCAAGTCTTTCATAGATTAAGTTATTCTACAGTTTATTCAGGGGATTTGAATCCCAGTTTTATTCACACAATCTCATCAGAGTGTTCTGTGTCTTGAAATTCAATCTCAACTCACACTTCTTTACTTTTCACTCTGCATTTTCATAATTTTATCTTTGTCATAGCTTCATAATGGAAAATCACTTATATCGTAAGAAAAATAAATAATATGCCTGTGTTACATACACTTCTATCCCTCATCTCCCCATTTCAAATATAATAAAGCACAACCAGCTGGTTCCCTCTGCTTGGAGGTACTGTCAGCTGAAGCTATCTCTTGCCGTAATCCCTTCTTGTGTTGGATATATGCACTTCAAAGAGCGGGACAGGTTTTGCACCAAAAAGATGAAGTCTAAGGGGAAGTTGAAAGAGGGCAATAGGATACCTGCCATGAAAGCAGAAGGGACACTGGTTGGGGGAGGGAGGAAACCAGCAAGAAGGGCAGAGAACAGAACAGGAATGGAAGTAGAAAGAGAATAAGAAAAAAGTATAATGATGTGGATCTGAAAACACTGTTTGTATCCTACGCAAAATTAATATTTTAGGAGTTATGCATCAGAAAAATTAAAATAAGGCCAAATACATATTTCATACATACATATACATTTGATGTATAATTCATATACACATATGCATATATTTAAAGCACATACATTATTGACATACATATATTTATAACATCACAAAGCTATAAAGGTTTGCATCCTAAATATATAAGGAGCTGATTGCAACTACATAGCAAGAAAATATACAGTGCATGAAGGACTTGACTAGACACTCTATCAATAGAGATGCACAAAGGATCAAGAAGTCATTTAATTAACACTATTGCCCAATCGTATTCCTTATTCTTTCGTGTGTTTCTTTTATGTTGCTGTGACAAAATGCCACAGCTGAGGTAATTTGTAGAAGAAGGAATTGGTTTGAGCCTAGCGTTCTAGGGAGAAAAGAACCCGTCTCGGTAAAGCATGGAAGCAAGCCAAGGACATGGCTGCAGGAGCAGGAAGGTGGGTGATCACAACAGGAAACAGAGAGAAAAATGCGGATGAGGGAAAGGCTTGAAGAGCTCAAAGAACAACCTCCTAACCTCCTCAAGGAGTGCCACCTAGTAGGGATCAAGTGTGGAAATGCCCCGCCTAAGGAGAACATTTTTCATTCAAGCTATGTTTGTGGATGTGTTCTTCATTGAGAAGAGGGCAGGCGTGGAGTTCAGAGGTTAACTTGGTAGTCTGTTCTCTGCTTCTACCTTTGCATAGGTTCTAGCCATCCTGTCTGGGTCTACAAGAACTTAGAGCAAGCACCTTACCCACTAAGCCATTTCACTAGTCTGTAATGTGTGTATGCACACATATGTATATTATAGTTTTCAGAAATATGATACATTTTCCTGAGGCCTGGCATACTGATTTCTGCCTATTACGAACACTATGTTTAATTTGTTTATATGACTCTGAACTTGAATCTTTCATACCCTAAGTACTTGAAATATATTAGCTTCTCCTTACCTCTTGAGTTGTTTTTATAATAGTCCTTTGTAGATGATTGCCTACTCTCAATCTTGAAATGAACTTAGAATTCTCTTTTTGACCATATTTTTTAAGCTTCTATAAGATATATTGATGTCGGATTCCTGTCTCTATGCTGTAAATACCATTGGTTAATAAAGAAACTGTCTTGGCTTGGGATAGGTCACCAAAAATAGAGCTAGGTGGGGAAATCTAAACTGAATGCTGGGAGAAGGAAGGCAAAGTTTATAGAAGCCATGGAGCTGCCGTCAGAGACAGATATACTGGAACCTTGCCGGTAGGCTACTAGCTTCATGGTAAAATATGGAATAATGAAGATGGGTTAAATTAAGAGGTAAAACCTAGCCAATAAGAAGTTAGAGCTAATAGGCCAAGAAGTGATTTAACTGATACAGTGTCTGTGTGATTATTTCAAGAGTCTGGGTGGCCAGGAAATGAACAAGTGGCTTCTTACTACAATATATCTCAGTTCAGAAGTTTTTCTTATCTATTTTTTTATTCAGTGGCATTCTATGAAGACTTTTAGTTGGAGAATGTTTTAGCTGTTCACACCCTATTACCTGACTAAAGGGACATGTGCCCAGTATGCTGTTTGGGTCCATATCTCTGAATTTTACTGTGGAAAAGGCTGGGGAGGCTTCAAAGATAGACTAGGTCCCCATCACCATCAAACAGAAATTTGAAATGAGATGAAGTAATAGGAAATAACAAATAATAAAATAAAGGAATAGGTAAGACATTTATATAACCAAAAGTAAACACTCAGAATAAAGTAAGGATGCCTTAAGGGGTCAAGAAAGCCATATGTTGGAATTTTTGATTGTTTTATAGAAAAATGTTGATAGAATGGGCAATTGCTCATTAGTTTTGGCATGGGGGAGAAAGGAAGACGCAGAGCATTCCAGAAATGGGCCGGGATTTTTGTAAATTTGGGTTTATTCTACTATTCTGTTTTCTGTGAGGTTTTCAGATGTGTCTTGGCATCAGTCGCATGGAAGGGACAGGAGACATTGTTCCAAGGCCAATGACAGGAAGATGCCATGGTAAAGAAGCAGAGCACCTGAAGAGATGGTTCGCTGGTTAAAAGTACACCCATAATGCTCTTGCAGAAGGTCCAAGTTCCCTTCATTGTCACTTCTGTCAGGGTATTTACAACTGCTTATAGCTAAGCTCCCCAAAATCCAAAACTTCTGGCCTCCACAGTCCTGACACCTACTTGCTCATACCCACATGCCCACACATTCACATAATTAAAACTAAATATCAAAAAGCAAAAAGAAATAAAGACTCAAAGGATTATTAGTGAGAAAGGACATCAGAGCCTGGGATGGGGATTACAATCTATCATGCTGTTCCCCTGAGTGCTCACGTGATTTCTTGGGAGAGTACAGATCTGGGTTTGAATCAGATTACAGCTACTAAGCAGCTTGTCTTTTGTTTCTTCTCTGTCTATTTAACCTACATCGTGTGTGTGTTTTGTTCCTGTTGTTTCTAAGGCCCACTCCAGTCTGATTGATAGAAGCCCTGGTAATACATACTCATTATCAAGACTAATGAGGTTACTTGAATCAAGAAGTTCAGAAAAGAAACAGAGAGCTAAAATACTGTCACCTGAAATTTGGAAGACATCCATTTATTTTGCAGAAATAAATCCACGACCCTCAAACCCCCAACCCCCTATGGAAATGCTTCTTAAGACATTTTCTTGAAGAAAAGTCATCTACCGAGATCTCTGCACCAATCCACATGGAATTGTCTGGAACTTTACAGCATGACCCTTATAAACCTTCTCTAAATTAAGTTCTCAGGCAGGTCTCCCTCTCCCATATTAGCTAATTGTCCTATACTTGTGGAAAAGAGAAGCATTTATTATCTTATTGTTCTTATACTGCTCAAATGCTCCCAGTGGCATTTCTGCCTCTTTTCTCATTACACAGATAAAGCAAGAGAGAGTCATTACTCAGTTGGTTATGAAGCCAGACTCTCTAACTTCACTGCCAATAATGTTCTCAACCAGTGATCCGATCATTTGGAGACCTGAGAGAAATAAAAAGCAGTTCTCCATGAAATACTTGCCTGGAGACCCTGGGGAGCATGGGTAAACTGACTAATTTAGAAGAAGAAGAGCAACTTCATTACGGTGTAGAGGAATCGGAGTGAATATACGATGCTTATTTTCTGTCCCCTGAGAAAGTGTGATGAGATTTTCCAGATGCATTTGTGGGATATGGAATATAATGTAAAAGGAACATGTGTTGTTGTGCTTTGTCTTTCATCATAAGTTACAATCAATGCAGAGAGCAGGAAAAGTTTCAAAATATGGTTCAGAATTTCTTAACCGTCATACCAAACCACCAAGGAGTGCTTATGATATGTGTTTAACAGTGTAAAAAATGTTTAATTAATCTGTTAAAAACTAACATTACTTTGTTGCACTTTCCCTTCCTTCTAGTGAAAGGCGTGTTTTCTGTATCACTGGGAGGAGGACAAGGGAAAGAGAATGACATTGTATCAGTTGATCAGACAAGACAAAGGAGCAGTATGGGGATCACTGGCATTGTGTTCAACCAAAGCTCTTCTGGAGGCTATCAGTCTCCTACTTAGAGTTAAACAGAAGAAACCTCCAAGTCTTTGAGGCTGCTATTTCTCACAGGCAATGTCTGCAAAAAAAAAAAAAATTGCAAAACACAAACAGAACGCTGATTTCAAAAGCATCACATATCTCAAAGACAACCATAATGAAGGAAACTTCTAAGAGTGTACCAAGGAGAATTGTGTAGTTAGATTAGGCCTTCATCTAGGGATTCAAGGGTTCTCTGTCACTTAGGCACACCTGTGGTCAATGAACCCAGGAAATGGTCATCAGACACCTGCTGTCTGAGAACATCCAGAGTTAGACACATCCTGATGGATCGAGGGTAAATCAGGCATGGATTCCTCCTTCCAGTGTTTACAGTGTAAGGGAATGAGATAGTACCTGGCATAGAAAATAAAATATATGTGTGTTAGTCAGCGTTACTGGTAAGTCAGAGCCATACTGTGTGATGTTTATTGTATTGTCATGTCTTCAAATTAGTATGTGATTTGACTTTTGCTATGGTTTCTATATCCATTAGGCAACAAATAACAACTATAGAGTACTCAGGATTTTCATTTAGCTTGAGAATTTAGTGAAGATGGTGAATAGATTGTCACATACACAAAATAGGGCCTTACATTTCTTATTACATCTGCCCTTGTTAAAATATATGGGACTGGAATGCAGTGCAGGTGCCCAGTCAGTTTTGTCATACAAGTGCTATTTTTGTCGAGAACTGGTGTACTCTTAAGACAAGGTTGCGTATTCTGTGTCAACAACTTGCAAATGAGTATAATCTCTGCATCTATAATAAGAAAGCCATTGTTTGGAGCAAACCAGAAGATTTCAATTTTTTATTACTTTGCATAGGATGCACAAATGCTCACCGTAGACTATTTATGAGGTGTGAGACATATATAGGGCATTGCTTTTCCATGGGGATCTAATTACTTCCATAGAGTTCCCTTATGTGAAACAGGAAACCTGACAACATTTATTCATGGAATGAAAATTGGTCCTATGAAAAATGGCCCATGTGCGAAGTCTTGGAGGCTCACGATATTAGACCTTGAAATGATCAGCCGTTCTGAGCTTTAACCCTCTAATGTTACAGTTGAGAAACTGAGACATGGGAAGGTCTGCCCAAGGACACCTGATTATCTTAGGGGATCAAGCAATTTATAACCTCTTCTTATAGTTCCTAAGATTTACATGCCATAAAATGGTAGTGTGAAGTTATAATATCGGATTTGTAGGACAAGATCTTGCCCTTGAGAATTGTTTTTAAGACTCTTAGAATTTATGTGATTTTTTTTTCCACTTCCCCAGATCCATCATTTCTGGTGCTTTATCACTGCAAGTTAATGCATAACCCAGACCCAGATGGCTGCCATTGGAGAGCAAATATCAATTCACAAGACAGTATGGAGTTTGACTTTAATTTAAAAATTGAAATGGAAACCCTGTTTGGAATTAAGATCTTGTTTTCTCTGAACTTCCTTAGGACTTTACCTGAATCTTAATGGTGTTGTATCTTTACTATGCATATTTTTCTTCGCATATTATATTTCCACTAATCAAAGGTGAGCACTCTGATTGTATAATGATAGCTTTCCCTTGGTTTACCCGGGATCTTTCAGATGTGTTTCTGTGCAAGTTTATTCATGTGCCACATGGAGTGTGTGGAGGTCAGTAGACAGAATCCATTGTCAGTTCTCATCTTCCGTCTTGTTTAATCTGGGTTTCTCCTATTGTCTGCCACTGCATTAAGTATTTCAGGAAAGTGGCCCACTAGCTTCAGCCACTTGACTCTTGCCCAGGATTCAGATACTTGAAGAAGTCTACGGCCATACCATCCTGAACGTACCTGATCGCGTCTGGTACTTGAAGAAATGATACAGAGCTCCGTGTCGGGTTTTTCTGGCATCTGTAGCACCTGGAAATTTTGTGGTTGGGCGTCCCAAAGCTAGTCAGCTCCCTTCCAGTGATGATATCTTGCCTGTGTTTGACCATCATCATTCCTCCTCAAGCCTCAATAATCCCTACTGTAAATTCTGCGAGCAATGAAATTTCTTATTAAATTAGCTAGGATTCAGATTGAATTCAAAGTACTATATTTTCTTCAGTTATAAGACATTTATTGTTTTCTGAGATTACTTGGCGGACTAAATGAGTCCAAAGGAAAGATCCTTTGTTTAAGTCCTGACCTATAGTAAGCACCTAATAAATGTTGGATGTCATCTTTTCTATCAATACAATTGCCTTGTGTGAGAGGCTGCCAAAATATTTTGGCCTGGGTGATATGCCAGCTTGCATGAATGAAGTAGGCCTGTGAGTTCCATGACGGGCTTCACTGACTTCCTATCATCTGTTTACTCCTCCGTGGCAGCAGTCCCTGAGCAGGAAGTGGATGTGGTTCTCTGTTCAGTATAACACTTGATGTCATTGGAGCATCATAAATTCAGATCAGAGGTTATGCAATGCTTTAGGGCAAAATTTATAGTAAAGTTTATGAATATATTTTACTGGATTTAACAAAAATAATTTCTTTGTGGCTAATGTGAATGGTTTGGCATAGGGCCAGAGTTTTTCTGAGGAAATTGGGTCTAAATTAATGATATGACTTTCTTAGGTCATAAGAACAGAACTTTACAGACAACCAGTGCTTTCAAGTTACTGTGAGAAAATGTGAGTTCTAGTTCTTTATATTAGGAGCACAGATGCACTCTCTACTGAGTTGGACACACACTGACAGCATATAATGTTCTCATTGAAAAATGAATGTATCAAAAATGCCTATCTATAGATTAGTGTGTGTTTTGCATTATTTCAGTTACTTCTATGCTTCCACCATTAAGAAGGATGACTAGTGATTATAAGACAAAAAAAAAAAAAAAAAAAAAAAACCAAATCATAGAAACTTCCAGCAATTCCTCCACACAAGAGACTTTCAGGGCATAGTCAGGATGGAGGAAATATTTGTCTCTTGAAACTAAACTTAGTTTCAAGTGTCCTCCTTGATAGAAAGTTCTTTTATGATAATTTTATGGAAACCAAAGACTTTCTCTGAAGATTTTTATTTCAAAAGGGCTGGGTTTTAAATGATGTAATGCCGAAAACCCAACAATATGTATTCTGCTTTTTTTGTTAATTTTGCTCTTGATGTCAAGATGATGTTGGAAGTATTTGTCTTTGCTACTGGTTGAAACTAGCCAGATAATGTTCAGTGCCATTACTCATTAAAGGTAGTTGGTTTGTTTCTATGTATGAAGGATGCTTGTCAGCACTGGATTTTTAGCTCCTTGTGCTGTCAAACATGACAATCAGCCTGTTATGTTCTTTCTTTCTTTGTCAACTTCCACTGTAAACAAGTTTTCCACATATTCAGATTTATAGATTCTTCTATTTTGATCCCATGTAACTATATATGTTTGTACATATGTATGTATGTGTGTATGTATATCTCTGAATTATCTTTCTTCTCTTTGTATAAACATGTGCACCAAATTTAACATTGGTAATTGAGAATTTGTTGGTTGGGTTAAGGCTTAGCACACAAACATTACAATATTTACATAATCTACAAAGAAGTGAAATAGAAATGTAGAAAACCATTAATTAGACAATTAAAACAATTATTATAGTGAGTTCTCAACTTGAGATTGAAGCAAATTGTCATTACAAAGATATTCAAGTTCCAGTATTTTCACATACTAATTCTTAACTCTCACCAATGTATAATTTTAATTCATGTGCAATACATATTGAAGTTTTCAATTGTTTATGGCACAATAGCAAAATTCTTAGAGAAACTAGATTTTCACATGAAAGATTTTACAGCACACACACACACACGATTCTGACTGGGCAATAATGAACTTTTATCTAAGAGGTAATTATAGTGAGAAACAACGGATAAAGAGTTAACTTAAAATCCTCAAAACTGTGATACATACAGTGTGCCCTCAAGTGGGCTCCTTGGTAAGAACTGAATTATAGGAAATCAAACCACTCATCCACATAGAGGGTGTCAAGCTGACAACCTGGAGAGTTATACCTCCTGGCTCAATGTCGTCTCTCTGTGGCAAAGAAGTCACCAGTGAATCGATGTCTATTGCGTGCTAAAGTGGGCTAAAGGTATGGAAGAGAAGGCTAAGCAATTAACAACACTGGCTGCTCTTCCAGAGAACCTAATTTGGCTCCTAGCACCACACAGCAGTTTACAAACATCTGTAAGTTCAGTTCCATGGGACCCATAACTTCTTCTAGCCTTCCTAGGCACCAGATACACACATGGTACACAGACATACATTCAGATGAAATATCCAGAAACATTTTTGGGTTGCTTTTTGAGGCAGACACAGGGTTTCTCTGTGTGGTCTTACCTGTCCTAGATCTGTAGACCAGTCTGGCTACAGGAGATCTGCCTGTTTCTGCCTCCTGATTCTTGAAATTAAAGCTGTGTGCTGCCACTGTTTTTAATGGAGCTAAATTATTATCTCTGTGTGTGTGTGTGTGTCTGTCTCTGTCTCTCTGTCTCTGTCTCTCTCTCTCTTTCTCTCTCTGTCTCTTTCTCTCTCTGTGTATGTGTATACAGATATACATATGTATGAGTGGTGTGGGAAAATTGTATTCTGTCAATCATGTTTTAAATAAATGCTGATTGGCCAGGCAGGAAGTATAGATGGGTCAACCAGACAGGAAGTAGAGGCAGGGCAATGAGAATAGGAGAATTCTAGGAAGGAAGAAGCCTTGCAGTCCTGCCCAGACCACAGAATAAGCAAGATGTGACCTGTCCTGCTGAAAAAGGTACTGAGCCATGTGGCTAACATATACTAGAATAATAGGCGAATGTTAAGTTATAAGAGCTAATACAAAGCCTGAGCTAATGGGTAAATCAGTTTATAACCTAATGTATACTCTGTGATTTTCTTTGGGGGCTTACCGGCTGTGGGAACTTGGCAGGACAGAAATCCCACAAAGCAGGCACTCCTAATACATATGAACACATATACACATATATATGTATATATGAGTATGTGAATATATACATTTGTACATGTGTGTGAGGGCCAGAAATCACCCTCAAATGTTATCCAGGAGCTGTCTACCTCATTTCATGAGATCAGCTCTCTCTCTGGCACCTGAAGATCCATAATTTGGTAAAGGCTGGCTTTTCAGCAAGCCCCAGGGACTTATATCGTTCTTCCTGCTAAGCACTGGGACTTCAAATACACAGCAGCAGACTCGGGTTCTCATGTGTGTTCTGGGCACAGAACTCAGGTTTGCATGTTTACATATCATGTGCTTTACCAACTGGACTGTCTTCCAGCCTGAAATTTCCTACTTTTTGCAGTGTTGTCAGAGTCCTACAAAACTAGCATTTACAAATAAAAATAGTTTTATAGCTTGCTCAGGAAGGGAGACAGGGGACATATAAATGACATCAATCAGACTTGGCTTTATGTCATTACCTGCTGAATTGTAATCATTCTTCATTCTCCCACCTTCATGGGTAAATATGTATTTGTGTCTTCATTAGTCATGTCTGTATGTTTTCTCCTTGTTCCCCAGAGACTTTGATTTACGCCCATTGGTCTGTCTTTCTTATTTCATTTCTCTTTCTTTTATTATATTCTTCCATGTTTTCGGCAGCAGGTTGACCTGATAGGCTTGCTGCTCCCATTGTCCTGTCCCCTTAGTTTGATCTGCATTTTCTTTTGGTCATCTTATTGGAAAGTGAGTGCGGCAGGGACTTGGCAGCTGCAGAGAGCCAATGAGATGTCGGGCTGCCAGACTACTGTAGGAACCCACGACAGGAGTGAGGAGAAAAGCAGAGAAATGTGGCTTGCATTTCTTTTGGCTATGGCTGAGTACATAACACGGCACCTCTTGGAGGAAAGAGAGGTTTCTCTTAATGCATGGTTTCCTTTAGATTATTCCATCATGAAATCTGAAAGTATTTCTCGAAATGAATCCTCAGTTATTGGGCAACAATGAGTGTCACCATCACACTTTAAGTTACTTAAGGTTGATTCTACCCTTCAGACTGAGACTAACAATGTTCTAAGATTTTCTTGGACCCTTTCTTTCTTGGTTCATGGACATTATTTTTCTCTGATCTACCCAAGCCATTATTTAGCACGAGTTTAGTGTCCTATCCCAGATTACCTTGGATCTGTTAAATTATTTGGTGTTAACCAAAAGGCACATGGAACTTCAACCTATGCAAATTTAGATAACAGATTCCAGCTCTCAAAGAGATAGCTTTGTGATGGAGTACACAGATATTAGGCAAATACTATACAATGCAAATAGACCATTGTAAATGCTCATTGTATCCATTAGGAAAATTTGCAGAGCACTCTGAGAGATAGGAGCCAGAAGAACTATTATGGAAAACTGGCAGGTACAAGTTCTTGACAGATGATGCTTTAGTTCAAATCTGGATGTCACCACTTGTTAGTGGTATAATATTCTACTGGTCCCTTAAGGTTCCCAGGCATGATTCTTCTTTGTATGAAACAGAGATAATGATTGTACCTACCTGAGTTTCCACAAAGAGTCCACTTGCAGGGTATCTATTTCTGATTCCATGTTTGTTTTATTTGTTTCTGCTGTGGTTAGTACAGTCCATGCTTTCCTTGTAGCTGGGAGTTTGGCATCATGTAACATAGTCTTGGGCCCATATAAAAATGTCTGAGAAAGTGTTTTCTGTTCTGTCTGTTAGTGGCAAGAAAGATGAATTAATTAATTCCTTATGAAATCTGATGTTCAAAGAATAAAGTCAGTCTCATAGTTTGTCCTTTTCTCATGAAATCTTACTGGAAAAGTATGTGTTCTAAGGTCCCTCAAGGATAACCAGCTCCCCAATATAACATCATGGAAATGTCCAACTATACAAAAGCAAGTTGACTGAGAGTTGCATATGCTGGTAGAATCATCTCTGTCCATGCTTACTTCCCCTACATGGTTTAATTTCCAAGCATGTATAAAGAACTTTTTTGTCATGGTTTATTTTTTTATATTTAAAAATTTCCATCTCCTCCCCTCCTCCTCCCCCTTCCCTCCCGTCCTTCTTCCCCTTCCCTCCCCTCCCCTCCACCCATACCTCCCCTCCCTCCCTCTCAAGGCCAAGGAGCCATCAGGGTTCCCTACTCTATGCTAAGACCAAGGTCCTCCCAACTCCCCCCAGGTCCAGGAAGGTGATCGACCAAGCTGAGAAGGCTCCCACAGAGCCCGTCCATGCAGAAGAATCAGAGCCCAGCGCCATTGTCCTTTGCTTCTCAGTCAGCCCCCACTTTTGGCCACATTCCGAGAGACGGGTTTGGTCGCATGATCCATCGGTCCCATTCCAGCTGGAGTTGGTGATCTCCCATTAGTTCTGTTCCACCGTCTCCATGAGTGATCGCACCCCTCACGTTCCTGACTTTCTTTCTCATGTTCTCTCTCCTTCTGCTCCTCATCAGAACCTTGGGAGCTCAGTCCGGTGCTCCAATGTGGGGCCTGTCATTTTCTTCATCTATTGCCAGGTGGAAGTTCTATAGTGATATGCAAGAAATTCATCAGTATGGCTATAAGAACTGGCCTTTTCAGGCTCCCTCTCCTCTGCTGCCCAAGGAGCTAACTGGGGGGCGTCTCCCTGGAAACCTGGGAACCCCTCTAGGGTCAAGTCTCTTGACAACCCTCAGGTGGCTCCCTAAATTAAGATATATGCTTCCCTGCTCCCATATCCACCCTTCCTGTATCCCAAGCATCCCATTCCTCCGAGCTCCCCCCATTCTCCCCTTCACGCATTTCTCTCCCCATCTTCCCCTGGCCGCGTCTCACCCAACCCTCAAGTTCCCAATTTTTGCCTGGTAATCGTGTCTACTTCCAATATCCAGGAGGATTACTATATCTTCTTTTGGGAGTTCACCTTATTATCTTCTCAAGGATCCCAAATTATAGGCTCGATTTCCTTTAATTATGGCTAGAAACCGATTATGAGTGAGTACATCCCATGTTCATCTTTTTGGGTCTGGGTTACCTCACTCAGAATAGTGTTTTCTATTTCCATCCATTTGCATGCAAAATTCAAGATGTCATTGTTTTTTTACCACTGAGTAGTATTCTAGCATGTATATATTCCACAGTTTCTTCATCCATTCTTCCACTGAAGGGCATCTAGGTTGTTTCCAGGATCTGGCTATTACAAATAATGCTGCTATGAACATAGATGAGCAAATGCTTTTGTAGTATGATTGGGCATCTCTTGGGTAGATTCCCAATAGTGGAATTGCTGGGTCCTGGGGTAGGTGGATCCCAAATTTCCTGAGAAACCTCAGCACTGCTTTCCAAAGCGGTTGCACAAGTGTGCATTCCCACCAGCAATGGATGAGTGTACCCCTTACCCCACAACCTCTCCAGCAAAGGTTATTAAAGAACTTTTTCAACAATATCTGAGCCCCACAGATATACCAGTTTGAACATCCATACACGGCTTACTCTTTATATGATGATAGGAAAAATTGGGAATGGCACTAATAATTTTAAATATACATCACAGCAGATGACAGGAGAAATGTAGAGATATCCATAGTTTAAACTGGTGTGATTCTGTCTTCTTTCAGCTTAAGTATAGCATGGACCCATTGTATAAGTCACTGACATTGAAGAAGCACTTTACTGAGGCAGCATAGTGCTAAGTCTTGACATTTTTTCTCTCAAGAAATTCTCCCTTTTTATTCACAGTAACCCTTAGCTGCCCCCAAATACCTCCAGCTTTACCAGCCTGGGCTTGCCCCTTATATAAGTATTCTGTGTCTTCAAGTTGTTTTTATACACATTGTCCATCCAAATAATCTTGTCTTTGTTTTTGTTTTGGTTTAATTCAAGACTTTTTTCTTAGCATAATGAATCCATCAAACTAAATTGTATGTATTTTTCATAGGGATTATAGATAAAAATATCACATCCAAATAACTGACTTGTTTCTTATCAAGCACTATTATGGAAAATCAAATCAAAAGTAATTAAATTTAGCTACAAATGATGTTCATTAAATTACTATTATGATCTAACATCTGTAATATCTTTAAACTATTGGCCACTATAATACTTTAGGTATATCTGTGTTATATTCTCTACTGAATAGAAGGGCACTGTTCTTTCTAAAGTAAAAGTTAAAGAAGTATTAAAATTTTTACATGGCTCATTAAAGATGAAGTATAAATTCAATCTTAGTATCTCTCAACTCCCAGTCTAGAGGCATTTCTGTACTGAGAGTGAAATATAAGACAATGATCAAGAAGTCTAGGTAGAGTCGGTCAACCTAGCTTTATTAACCAATAACCTCAGACAAACTATTAAATGTGTCTACCCAAGGTTACTCAAATTTAAAACAGGGCCAAAATAACAGTTGTCTTAGTTTTTTTCTATTACTTTAATAAAGCATAATAATGAATAACATGTTGAAACAGAAGGGATTAGTTAGCTTACATGTCCTGATCACAATCCAGTATGAACAGAAATCTGTAAAAACTCAAAGCAGAAACCTAGAAATAGAAACAAAAACAGAGAACATGAAAACATGGCACTCACTGATTTTCTTTACAGACATAGATTCAGCTATGTTTATTATACTTCTTCTTACCATCTGCCCAGGACTGGCACTGGTTACAGTGTTCTGTGTCTTCCCACATCAAAGATCAAGCAAGAAAATGCCCCAGAACCTTGTCTACAGGTCTTTCTTATGATTCCCTGTTCTCACATGACTCTAACTTGTAGCAACTTGACTAACCAGTACTACAGTCATTCCATAATAAGGATGCTTTGATTAAATGAATTCAAATTGGTAAGAGACAGAATAGTATATGGCAACTTCTCAGTCAATATCACTTTTTAATAATTATCATTAACAATGGGCTGTTGTATTCTAGTCTCTCTAAATTTTTAAAATGACACAGAAAATTGTCTGCTACATATTGTCTATGTGAACTTCTTTGTGAAATAAGAGATAGGTCTGCCCCAGACTCCAAGGAGAAAGCATGGTCCTGCCCAGGGCCATGATAGACTGAGTTGTACAAGGAGACAAACATATAAACCTGGGCAGTCTGCCCAAGGCTCTAAGGAGAAAACCACAAACCTGTTTCATCTGCCTGTCATGGCATGGATGAGGAAAAATTGCCTCCCTCCCCTTGCTCCTTGCTATCTGTGCAGGTGGAGGAGCTGACCCAACCCCTCACCAGTAGCAATACTCTGGAGAATAGGCCCTGTGTCTCTCCTGGACATCACAATAGAGTTGACCTTGTGTTGACTGAGGTTTCTGTCCGACCCGATCCCACAGTCATTCAACCCCAAGAAGTACACAGAGTTCTACATTAATTATAAAACTTTTCTGCCTAATAGCACAGGATTCTTATGAGCTCATATAATTTATAGTAGCCCATAATTATTGTCTGTGTTAACCACATGGCTTGGTACCTTTTTCATCAGTGAGGTGTTCTTATCTTGCTTGCTCTGTGTCTGGCTCTCCTCTGTGTCGACTGCGGACTCAATCTTTCCACTTCCCAGGATTCTTATTGCCCCACCTCTACTTCCTGCCTAGTCTCTCGCCTGGCTACTGGTGAGCTGGCATTTATTTAAAATACATGTGACAGTGTACAGACCATTATTTCCACAGCAATACTTTACAGAGGGATGTGAGTGAGCCAGCCCTGAGGGTGTGAGAGTAGGATACCTGGTACTACCTCCCTCATCTGCGGTGTGGGGGTGGGAGCAGGTGAAAAAGATGCCTCCCCGCTTGCCCATACCATCTCCTGCTGGTGAGAAAGCTGACCTGTCTGTTTACCAGTGGCAGAACTACAGTTTCAATGAAGAAATTTTTTAAATTTTTTCTCTTATGCTTTATTTTATTTATTTTGGAAGAGAGGTTGTAAGGGCAGAGGGTAAATGTGAAGGGGCAGGGAGATGAATGGAATAGAGATGCAACATGTTAAATGCCATGCACCGCGCCCCCATGTCTGTGCTCTGTGCACCAGAACCCAGTTGGTGAGCTTCGGAAAAGGGGCTGGAGGTTGAGAAAACTCACGCAGAGATAGACTGACACACAGACCTTCAAACACTGATACCAAAAGCCTCTCTTTATTAACACCATGTAGACTGTAGACTTAAATATACTGCAGTCAATGGTCAACAGGTGAAAATCCCATCCTCTGATCCTCTAAACTAGGCACAGCTTCTACTAACTTCAATTAGAAGGTTCTAGGAGGGAAAAGCAGCTGAAGGCCAGGACTCATTAGTCCCAACAGTTAAAGACACAAAGAATAAACAGAAAGTTAAAAAAGAAATTATATGTTGCTAACGAAAGTTGTGGAATGCTTTTCATATAGAACCATTAGAGGAGAAGAGATGATACTCCACAAGCTGTAAATTTTAGTCATGTTATTTGTTAGAGGTCAAGTAATAGATATCACTTTAAATAGCCTCGTGGCAATGCATGTATGATTTCAGCTGATCAAATACTAGCTTCTTTACCACAGTCTTTTGGAACCTTTAAAGATAGTTACATTATTTAAAAACTCATCTTATATTGTTAAATTATAACTAAATTGCAACTATCATCCATTAATCATTTATATAGCTTGGACAGCTGTCTCACTAACACTTTTTGTACACAGCAAAATCGGGAAACTGCAATGGGACCAGAAAGGCAGATCCTGTAATTCTTAGAAATAGGAGCGGCTGTATCTAGTCTCTCATTGCTGATGTTCTAGAGGTAGATACAAAGCCAACATCATTGGAATATTCAACTGTATTTCTTACCTGCCTGAAAGACACCTTTGCATCAACTGTACTACATAGTGTGACACACATTCGATATGGCAATATCACTAAATCCAGGCAGTATTGTGAAGATACTAAATTTGTGCTCTACAAATTCTTCATCAGTCTGCCTAACTGGGTCAATTCAGTTCAGCAAACTTTCATTGAAGGGTTTTGTTCTGGGACTCGTGGGTCCAGAAGGAACTGGGCTCTAATAGCATTATGAGGTACCCATTGATGTGACCAGAACAATGAAGAACAGTGAAGAGTGTATAAAAGGGCATATGGAGAGTAATGCTGCTCAACTGGAACCATGCTATGCAGCTCTACAGCTGAGTGATGTGATGAGCCAGCGCTGCAATCTACCGCTTCAGTATAAGTGGGAGTATTCTAAAAGAGCGTTTCATTTGAAACCTGCACACTACAATGAGAGAGGTGTTACTTCCTCACCTTTTTGGATAAATCAATGGCTTCTTAAATGGTTAAGTAGCTAACAAAATGTCACAGACCAAATAAACCACCAAGCCAGGACTGAAATTCACACAATAGAAGCAAAAAACCCCACGATTCCTTATCCACATATGGTTCTAAGTTTTCAGAATTTCATTTTCTATTCTATGCTATGAAGGAAAGTATATACATCATTGTGTTACTTTCTATCCCTTCATGGTTGCCACAGCTATGAGGAGAAATGGTTATCACTGTTGTTCCAGGTAGACTGGGGATTAGAAAGGCTCAGCAGTTTGCCTGTATGATTTAAATCTGCAAAGATGGAAAATGCCATTTTAATGTAATACTAACTCCACAAAAAATGATTTTAATTTGGGGGATCATTAAATTTATTAAATGACCAAGGCTTGTCTTTGCTCTCTCTAATGTTCGCTTTCTGTGGTTCCCACACCAAATTTTGTCAGATGATACCTCACTTCCAGTTAATAGAGCTCTTTCAGGAAAATGTAATATAATGATTGTTTTATCCCATTCTTTTTATATTTAATGACATCAAGAATACTGCACTGGAACAGGAAATGTAACTTAGATAAGAGCCATCAAAATACACCAACCTGTAATGAAAATTTAACAAGCTTTTCATCAGTCTAGACCTCAGTGTCTCAAACACATACTCAAGTTACAAGTAAGGATTGCGAGAGGTGAATTTGCCTAAACAACTGCCTACCTGGTAGCAATTATCAAGGAGAACTCCAAACCCAACAGTCTTGAAATAGTTGAAATAGTTTTTATAAATACCTATTTTCTCCTGCTTTACGGCTACTTACAATGTTTGCCTATTGCACAAAATCTTAATTTTAGAGCAACTTTCAAGGAAGCATTACTTTGTATGTGGTACATGTACTAGTCACTTACTTATTTTGAGAGTTGACTGTTTTCTATTAAAGAAAATGAGTTTCTTACATGGCATGCCAAGGAGTGCTTATAAAGGTCAGGTGACAATGAATAGAAGGTATGTTTCTTCCTCTACACCGTGGGACCTCGGGCATGGGCCTCCAGACACTGTGCCTTCTCTCCAGCCCTAACTAAATACTTCATAAGGAGCATCTCATTCTTTTTTTATTCATTGCTATTAATTTTATTGAGCTATACATTTTCTCTGCTCCCCTCCCTTCCTCTCCCCTCACCTTCAACCCTCTCCAATGGTCCTCATGCTCTCAATTTACTCAGGAGATTTTGTCTTTTTCTATTTTCTGTGTACATTAGAGCCTCATTGTTATCTAGGTTTTCTGGGATTGTTCTCTGGTTTTCTTTGCTTTTTGTCTAAAAGCCACTTATGAGTGAGTACATATGATAATTGTCCTTCTGTGTCTGGGTTACCTCACTCAATATGTTGTTTTCTAGCTCCATCCATTTGCAAATTTCAAAATGTCATTGTTCTTTTCTGCTGTGCAGTACTCCATTGTGTAAATGTACCACATTTTCCTTATCCATTTTTTGGTTGAGGGGCATTTAGGTTGTTTTCAGGTTCTGGCTATGACAAACAATGCTTCTATGAACAGAGTTGAGTACATGTTCTTGTGGTATGTTTGCACATCCTTTGGGTGTATACTCAAAAGTGATATTGCTGGATCTTGAGGAAGGTTGTTTCCTAATTTTCTGAGAAATTCCCATACTGATATTCAAAGGGACTGTACCAATCTGCATTCCCACCAGCAATGCAGTAGTGCTATCTTCTTACAGAAGATAGAATTTCAGACTTGTTTTTATTTGCATTTCTCTGATGGCTAAGGATGTTGAGCATTTCCTTAAGAGTCTTTCTGCCAGTTTGGATTCCTCTGTTGAGAGTTCTCTGTTTAGGTCTGTTTATCCCAAACAAAAAATGCCCATCACTCGATGGTTTCAGCTCAGAATTCTACAAGATTTTCAAAGAAGAACTAATACCAACACTCCTCACATTGTTCTAAAAAATAGAAACAGAAGGAACATTGTCAAACTCTATTTATGAGGCTATAATTACCATGATACCCAAACCACATAAAGACATTACTAAGAAAGAGAATTACAGACTAATCTCACTCACAAAAAATTGATATGAAAATACTCAATAAAATACTGGCAAATCGAATCCAAGAACACATAAGAAAAATCATTCACCATATTCAAATTGGCTTCATTGCAAAGATGTAAAGATGGTTCAACATATGAAAATCTGCCAATGTAATCCACCATATAAACAAACTTAAAAATAAAAACCACATGATCATCTCATTAGATGCTAAAAAAGCCTTTGACAAAATACAACACCCCTTCATGATAAAGGTCTTAAAGAGAACAGGGATAAAAGGAACATAGCTAAATGTAATAAAAGAAATATACAGAAACCCAACAGCCAACATCAAACTAAATGGAGAGAAACTCACAGCGATCCTACTGAAATCAGGAATAAGACAAGCTTGTCTACTTCTTCACATCTATTCAATATAGTTATTGAGGTCCTATCTAGAGCAATAAGACAGCAAAAGGAGAGCAAGGAGATACAAATTGGAAAAGAAGTCAAACTCTTACTATTTGCTGATGATATGATAGTTTTTATAAACCACCCCAAAAATTCTACCAAGGAACTACAACTCATAAACAGTTTCAGTAATGTTGCAGGATACAAGATTAACTTGAAAAAATCAGTAGCCTTTTTTTTGCACAGATAATAAATGGACTGAGAAAGAAATCAGAGATGCATCACCTTTCCCAATAGCCACAAAGAGCATAAATTATTTCCTAGTAACTAACTCTAACCAAACAAGTAGAAGACCTGTATGAGAAGAACTTTAAATCTTTGAAGAAAGAAATTGGTAGAAGACATATGAAAATGGAAAAATCTCCCATGCTCTTGGGTAGGTAGAATTAACATAGTAAAAATGGCAATCTTACCAAAAGCAATCTACAGGAACACTGAGATTTAGCTTTTCTATGAATATTAGTATTGCTTAAATCAATAGTAACCTCAGTAGTTTCAAACCTCTGAGACACAGACTCAAACAATTACCCTGTCTAGTAAGACTCAAACTTTCCCCCATTTCACTCATAAATACTGACAACCAAATAATGGAAATATGAATGGAAAAAAGAATGGCTGTTTATTGTTGGGGGTAAATTTGAAAATGTGTCGGCATCAACTTTAGAATCTCTTCCTTTGGAAATACATCTAAAATTGATAAATGACAGGGGTAGACTTGGAATGGCAAAGATACATATCAGTTGGAGTAAGCTGTTAGTAAAATGGAAGCTAGGCAAATTTAGCTTGCCAGAAATATTTTCCTGTTAGACAGGATAGAATACACTTAATGCAGAATGAATGAATAATTGAATATGTAAACCAGTTCTATTCTTCCTGTGCATACACATATGTGCATGTGCACATGTGTACATGCATACACACCCACAATCATATCTCCAGTAATTGACAAATGCTAAAATTTTACATAATTTAAGAGCTCATCTTAATCTAATGAAGACGCAAGCTTGCAGACACCTAAGTTCACTTCCACGACAATTTTCGTGGTCAAATGTTATATCGTTTCTATTCTTTTTGCTATGTGTTAAGTGCTGTTGAACACAGAAACACAAGAAACTGTCCTTATGGTCATAATATTTAATTCAAGGTAACCTAAAAGGAAAAGGACAGTGAATTAAACTTTTCTTCAGGAGAAAACCAAGGTTATAAGGCAGTGAAATTCATTTTGCAAATACCAGTTCAAGGTCTAATGCACAATGATCCCTGACACTCTAAATTATGCAATATCAACTCTTTGAAATTCTGTGATGTCACTGGCAATAAGCACTTTTTGTAAAATCTATTCTACCCTAACTTCCATGACAGCCTTCTTTCCTGGGCGCATTTTGAATCTCAGCCACACTTTGTCCACTATCTCATAGCTGTTCTTCCTCCATTTGCTTATTAGATGTCAGTGCTTTCCTGGATTTAATCTTAGCAATCCTCTATCCAATTCTATGCACTGTTGTGGCAAGGTTTTCAGTACTTCCTTACCACGTCTTCAGTCCCTAGATGCCAATTACTGCAAATCCTTATCTCCATTCTTCATTGCACAATTATTTCCTTGGCTTGTGAAGGGTTTCTTCTTCTATCATATATCAGGATCTCCCACATGAACAATCCAATGTACTGAGAAATTAACACTGGCTTTTTCCTACACCTGCTCTTGTTTCTATGTTATGCACATATCCAAAGCCCAGATACAATTATGAACTCATGTGTTTCCACTGATACCAAAGCATTATATTCATCTTGATGGAGGTGGGTCTTCTAGCAATCTGTTGATTTCATTGGTTAATTAATAAAGAAAACTGCTTGGCCTAATAGGTTAGAAAATAGGTGGGTGGAGTAGACAGAACAGGAAGAAGGAAGTGAGGTAGATGGCTCAGACAATTGCCCTGCCTCTACAACCAGATGAGATGAAGCCAACTGCCAGGTCAGAAGTGCTGAATATTTCCCGGTAAGACACCGCTCATGGTGTTACACAGATTATTATATATGGGTTAGTCAAGTTGTGAGTAAGAGGCTGGAAATAATGGGCCAGGCAGTATTTAAAAGAATACAATTTGTGTGTTGTTATTTCGGGTATTAAGCTAGCCGGTGGCCAGGAGCCGGGCAGGATGAAAAGCAGGCCTGCCCGCAGCTCATCACTACATCATCTGGTCACTAAGTGGTATAGGATCTCCTTATTTCGAATCCCTCAATCTGCCTGTCATCTTTCAGACTTATTCTTACTGCTCTGTTTCAGGTCATATTAATTTTTCTTTGGGCTTATTTTAAGGATTTTCTCCTTAAATGAAATACCATTATAACCCAAATGAACCGAAATAATTGACACAGATTCCATGCAGCTTGAACTCATTCTGATTTCTCTATTGATGGTACCATGATGACACAATGTTATTTATGATTCTGCCATGAGAAGACATTTCTTTTCCAGTTGAGTGTGGTGCCTTGTGAATGATAGTGTTTAGGCCAGCATTTGATACCTGCAGAACTATAAAGTAAGTATTGACAGAATAGATCCACTGGACTGAATGAAAACAGTCAGTATGTGGTTCACAATCCCATATTTAAACCCTTCATCCAGGGCTATAGAACATATGTCATTTTGTGTATCCTCTTCACAAGCAGTCATGAAAGCTTCTTTACTTAAGCAATTTTCATTTCTATTAAGAACTTAAGAAGATAACACCCCTATTAAACTTGTATCCAATTAAGAGAAGTGAACAAAGATCCTTTTATGTATTGGAGTTATAAACAGAACAAAATACATTCATTAGCAAGCAAGACGGCAGTGAGTTCATTTTGTGCATTCCAGAAGGTCCCATAATGCCAGCATGTAGGCAGTTAGAAGGAATGTCTGCAAATATAAATTGGCTCCAGAAAATATTAAACATTTGCAAAGTGCCCAGTGAAGCCTTTGATTCTGCATCAGCTGACTCTGGACTGGGTATGTATAACACGTATCTTTCTTTCATCCTTCTAATTGAAAATTCTGGGGAAAGAAGCTTATCCTGCGGGAGGACCTGAATTTGTTTGATAAGTCTCTGACATTGATATCCTCTGGTCCATACTTATAAAAACATGAAATGTGGTTGTCTATGTGTTCTGAAGCATTTGTGTGTTGAATACCCAGCATAGGGACATTAAAACATATAGTTTAGGCTGATTGACTTGCTTAAAAATGGATTTTCTAAAACTTCTCAATGAAGAAGTTTTTGAGTTTGATATGTCTTATATTTTCTTTTTCCCCAATGATGCTAATATGTCTTTCCACTAAACATGCTTTCTTACATAATTTTTTTCTTTTCATTCATTTCTTACATATTTATTGAGAATATCAAGAACTACACTGGGTGTAAACACAGAACTAACTGAACATGGGCTCTCTTCTCAAGCATCATACAGTCCAGGGAAAGTGATAAACAAATATGTCATGAAGAAACAGACCAATGGGACAGTTGTTGGAAGGACTGAGAGGACTGAATGACACGAAGACTTGTGTAAGAAGAAGTCAGTAAGCTCAAGATAGTAACTTTAAATAGTGAACTTTTACCTGAACAAATTAAAAGAAGGATAAATGAGGTGTGTGTGTGTGTGTGTGTGTGTGTGTGTGTGTGTGTGTACAGGCATGTACCAATGCACTAATGCTTGTGCTTATTGTGTGTGTGTATGTGCATCCATGTGCATTCATGCACATTTATGTTATAGGCATGTGCTTCCAACAGCACATGTGTGGAAATCAGAAAAAACGGATCTGGGTCTTATCTTCTGCTTTGTTTGAGACATGACCCCTTCATTGTTTTATCTACTGTATAAACCAGGCTGACCAGGCTTTGAACCTCTTCAGGTTGCACTTTATATCCTCTCCATCTTGCTAAGGAGTGCTGGAATTTTAGACATGTGGTGCTGTATCTGTTTACATGGGCCCTGAGGCCTCAGCTTACACTTTCCTGACAAACACTAACTGCTTAGACTTCCCCTAGCCTGGTAGAAATATTTAGATAAAAGGAGCATTTGTTTTCAAATTCTAATTTTAATATTAATTTCAAGATACCAGCCATGTGGCCATTAGAAATATTCTTACTTCCCCCAGTTACCAAACCTCACTGTGACTTAGTTCTATGACTACATGTTAGCTGATGGCATTGTCTGACTGGCTTCTTTCTCTCTCTCTTTTTCTATTTCTGTCACAGTAATCTTTCAAAGTATAAGTCTTTACTCTTAGCTACAGTAGGATGAAACAGAGATCTGGGAATTCAGTTCCAGCTGCTGACTGACACAGGAGAATCACAACTACAGAATGAGTTAAAGGCCAACTCAGGTAACTTAGTGAAACTATGAATGGAAAAAATAAATAAACCAAGGTGGTTGGAATATAGCTCAGGTAGAGTATTGGCTTAACAAGAGTACATATTGTGGAATAATCTTTTTGTACCCTGTGAATATGTGTCAATAGGTTTAGTTTAATAAAACATTAACGACCAATAGCTAGGCAGGACTTTGAAGGCAGAGAGGATGCTGGGAAGAAAGGCAGAATTGGGAAACTCCATAAGACATACAGTAAGCATGATAGAAAGTACATAGTTGAAGTAAATGAGACTTGGAGGAACATGGATTACTAGAAATGAGTTTATTTAAGGTATAAGAGCTAGCTAAAAAACACACTTAAGCTATCAAGTTAGCTTTTATAATTAATAATAAATATCTGTGTGTTATTTGGGAGCTGGCAGTCCCAACCAAAACACACACACACACACACACACACACACACATTGGAGATGTGAGGAGGAAAAGAGAAAGGAAGAGAGGAGGAGAGAGGAATAAGTGGAAAGCAAAGAGAGGAAAAGAGGAGAGATCAGGAAAGGAGAGAAGGAAGGAGAAGAGGAGAGGAGAGAAGAGGAGAGGAGAGGAGAGGGGAGGGGAGGGGAGGGGAGGGGAGGGGAGGGGAGGGGAGGGGAGGCCCCACAGGCCTGAATCATAAGATCATAGTTACAAAACACCTGGACAAATTGACCACGCTGCTATCATACCTAACATAAAACCCCTCTTTATTTGAGTTTTTAATTCCTTACAGGTAATTCTAAATGTACAGTTTATAAGAAATGCATTTTTAAAAATATTTATTTATTTTAAGACCTTCTACACAATTCCATCACTAGAAATATATATCAAAAATATTAAACCAGTGTGCTGAAGGTAAAACTACACTTGTGTGTTTACTGCAACATTAATCCTAGAAGAGTAAAGATACGCAATCAACATGAAGAAAAAAATGATATACATACATTGTGGAAAAATGCTTGACTACGAAGTAAAGAAATTTAGTAATTTGAAGCCACATCCATAGTACTAGGGACTATACTGTTAAGCACAATAAATAAGATAAATAACAATCAACACTGGGCATTCTTATTCTTCTCTCAAAGCAAAAAGGTTGAAATAGAAAGGATGATAGTGTTTATCTGTGACTGTGACGGAGTTGGTAGCAGGGATGGAGAGAGGGGAAAGTAAAGATGCGATTGGATAGAAGAACCATCTGCTATCTTCTGGAGCAACAGTAGCATAACTGAGGTTGACAAATATTGTATATTTCAAGGCAGCCAGCATAAAGAATTTTTAAAGTTTTTAACACAAATCAATAATCAATATTTTTAAAGAAAATTTCATAATAAATTGTAGAGTATGTGTGTATTGAAATGTTTGCCTAGAGTCCATGAACATGGGAGGTCATGGTGAGACATGTATGGAAGTAGTTGGAAATTGATATGATCAAGACACATCATGTATATGTATAAAATTTTCAAAGCCCAAATAAAAATGTTACTTAAAATGTTAAAAATTATTTAATAAAAAATTAAAGAACTCCATCGCTATTAAAATAGCTTCAGAAGTTTCCTTCTCATATTTACACACTTTATCTTGCTTTTGACACATTCCAGGCAATGCAACTCCCAGAACATTCCACTTCTAGGCTGTGAATCTTAGTCTATCATATATTTCAATTCAATAAAAATAATTATTAATATTTCACATTTTGAATAATGAATTTATGTTTGCACTGAAAAAAAGAATGTGATTCCTCTATCTGCATGTACAACTTTATGCCAGAAGAGGGCATCAGATCCCACTAGAGATGGCTGTGAGCCACCATGGGTTTGCTGGGAATTGAATTCAGGACCTCTGGAAGAGTTGCCAGTGTTCTTAACTGCTGAGCCATTTCTTAGTCCCAAAAATGCATTTGCATGATTTGTTCTTTTTAATCTGTTCTTTACTCTTCCTTAAAGCAGTCAGCTGTAGGACTTCACAGTTGGTGTTTCTGTCCCAGGAATCTGAGCTTCACTTGAAAACTGTTTGAGCAAATGGATGTTTTCCTCCTGAGCAGGGGAGCAGAGGCACAGCTGGGGAAACAGACAACAATCTGTCAGACAGCAAGCAAACGTACCATTGCTTGTTTCTGGTTGTCTCTTGCTCCACTGTAAAAGCCAAGAGAGCAAGTCCAGCCTATCCTGCTGAAGAAAGGCAAGGACAGAGAAGTCAAAAGGCCTCAGTTGTCCTGACTGATGTCCTTATGGACAGATAGGTACATCCCAGGTATGTAAGAGAGCCAAGGCAATACCAGAGCTGCCTAGCCAAATCTACCTGAGCACATCAAAATCGCTGACAAGATCAAAACACATGCTTACTCTTTAATACTACAGACTTTAAGGCAATTTTTCATAGATCATATTTGCAGCAATAAAAAAATAATAATAATGGAAAATTTTCCATGTAAATTTAGAATTTCTTTTAAAAATTCAAGTCCCAAACTTGATTTTTTAGGGGAAACAAGAAATGATTAAGTAGATAGGGACCGAGTGTTCAAAACATGAGCCTATGAGTGACACCTTATATTCAGACCATTACATTAGATTTGCTTAGAGTCTTCCATAGCGTCTGCAATAGATTGAAGAATTACTCAATAGATGTTGCTTTAAATGAAGGTCCAGATAATTTCCTGATTCCTAAATCATCAGACTATCCCTGGATAAACGTCATTTTGTTTCTGGCAAGTTTCTTTGGAAAGTATGAAAGATTAATCTGACCTCAAATAAGCCCCCGGCTGTGATGGTCAGTCTCAGTGGTAAACTTGACTGGACCTGGAATAAACTAAAAGGAAAGACACTGGACACCCCTGTGAGGGATTTTCTTCATCAGATTATTTGTAGTAGGACAACTCACCTTAAATATGATCCTTCCCAGTGGCAGCTCACATATAAGAAAGAGGAAAAAAGAGACTGTGCTTTTTGCCTGTTTGCCTTCATTCTGTTGGCAAGTTCACCTACCCTGTTATTTCTGCATTCTTTTACTGATGTCAGAACCCAGCTTCTTCACCTGAACTGAAGACCAGTGGCTTTCTAGGGATTCAGCAGGGAGTGCCAGATTGGTACTGTTAAGGCCCAAAGCTTCAATGATTGTCCTCAAACTTTCCAGAACGAGATAGTCATCATATGACAACCCAGTCTAAGACCAATGAAACTAATCCCCTCTCTCTCACACACACACATACCATACACACACATACACACACACACACACACACACACACACACACACACACACTATGCTCTTCTAGAGAACTCTAATCCATCAGCTCAAGAACTTTTATTTACCCTTTGAATTATTGACGGGAGTGTGAGAAGCCATATAACTTTAGAGTGCATGTATATATTAATATACTTCTTATACAGGGAGGAAGCAGCAGTCATTTCTGCTCATTTTTTTAGTTATTTGTTTTGACTATTAATCTTCATATTTCAATACATGTAAAAAAGTAAAACAAATAGTAAAGCCTACCTTTATCCCATTATCTGTTTAAAACAAAAGTTTATGAGCTAGATGGGGATTCAGATATATATTGAGTAATGCTTCTTGCTTGATCGCCGAGGCTTCTGAGAAAGAATGGCAGTCCTTTAGAAAGCAGACCCAGCAGACTGGAATAATATGCTTAAGAGCCAGAACATGACAAAGGAAGGTGAAATTCAGTTGTTGTTGTTTTTCTTGTTTTTCCCAAATTACACCTGTGCTCTCAGCCTAACGGTTCTCCTCTATGCCTGACTTTCTTCATCTGTCATTTAAGGACACTAATAGCCATCTTTTCTTGGGCAGGATTTTTGAAACCTTTCCTGGAAAGACGATGGTCATCCCTCTTTTTAATAACCCTGTCTCACTCTTACAGCCCAGCACTCAAATGGACAAAATGATCAGACCTCGCTTGACATTACTGTAACCCTATGAGCCAGTCTGCTTGCTTTTATGTCTGACCTTTATGGCCTCTGATACCTGATGAAATTCCACCTTTTGACCACTGACTCAGGTCATTTAGCCCAGCCCAAAAGTGGTCCCTGCAGACATGACACACAGCAGACTCTTTGACTGATCCAGCTGGGGCGGTTCCAGGTTCCTTTTGTGCCAGATGGAAAATCAAATCTTTGCTGTCCCAGGTCTAGGGAAGCTCAGCATTAGGGAGGGATCAGCAGTTTTCCTACCTTTCCCTAAATTCATATTTAGTCTGAACAGCTATATTAAAGCCTTGGCTATCCAGCACTAACCATAAACATTCTCAAAACTTCTTGGCTTTGAACACTTGAACTGTAATGGAAACTTTATAATTTTATGTCTGCTTGGCTGAACACTTCTCAGAGAGAGGAGAGTATGATTGTCTTTTGGGTGATTTCACCAGCACCAAATCTTTTCATGCCCACCCAAGGTTTGGGATGGAATCTGAAGAAAGAACCCTGCTTTCCGTGCTCCATCAACATGAG
Source organism: Arvicola amphibius (assembly GCF_903992535.2). NCBI lineage: Eukaryota > Metazoa > Chordata > Mammalia > Rodentia > Cricetidae > Arvicola > Arvicola amphibius. Next base: position 127,029,644 of record NC_052052.2, on the reverse strand, counting down.
ACGTACAGACTTCCATGGCAGCAGCCTGTGCTTCAAAATCTCCTGGGCCCCATTTTTGTTCTCATTTTCCTGTAGATTGAAATGGTTGTAGTACAGAAAACAATAGTCGGATAATACCATAATCCTCTTGGCTACCACTAGTGCACACTCACAGACCCATGACTTCCATCCTTATGCAGTGGGTAAACAAAGGACCCCACACTCTGCTGCCTACCCCTTAGGAATTAAAAGCAAATGTATATACTAGAATATTCCTGGAGATTAAGTTATGTGAAAGGCATTTCATTTTGTAATCATGCAAATGCATCTGCTCTTGTTTTCCAGACCGGTAACCGGATCTCAAAGTGCCAATAAATCATTCTCTTCCCTTTCTTCATCAGCACTGCAACAGTCTCCCCTTACTCCTTGCTCTTTGATGCATAAGATGGGATGGCTAAGTAATAAGGCATTGGAAAGCCACAGCTAGCAGGGGTCATTTTTCTCTCATTGTTCTGCTGCCACTCTGCCTTTTCCTGACTTGACTTGGTTAAAGAAGAGGGAGGGAGCAGGGTTGACGAGAAGGTCAGTCTATTGTGTTGCCTCTTGATTCTGTGTTTGCCCTTCCTAAGCCTGTTTACACTCCAAATCACTCAGACACACCACACATTCTTCTTCTATAAAATCTAGTTTTAAGGAGCAGTCTTGGCCACTGCGGAGACAACACCAAGTAATTATTAAGAGTTCAATAGGTAAAAGAACTAATGGCTGGGGGTTTTAAATAGGACAGCCCAGGAGAAGATAATTTTATTATTAATGGTGACCATCTAAAATGAATAATTCTGCCTCCTTTCTTTGAGATAGATTAGGAATATCATACGTGATATGAGAACGTGCCTTTTTTAATTAATAAACTCCCCATCACTTATGGTTGTTTCTGGTTTACTAAATAGAAATAGACCTTAACATTACATGAACAAATAACAAAAGGAAGAGAATTAAATGCTACAGTGGACAATTCCAATTCACTTGAGTGAGCAGAGGACACAATGATACATTCCACCCAGAGGTAGAATTAGCCTCTCATGGCCCAGCCCAAATGTGGACCCTGCAGACATGACACACGGCGGGCACATTTCTACTTATTTGCAGATCTGAAAATTAGAATTTCTACACAGTTCCTAATTTTTGTAGTAATCAAATGTGATTTTTTTAAGTCTTTAAATTCATTTTGGACCCCAGCATTCTAAAGCATTAATTGAGCTGGCTTAGAAGTGTGGCATGTGTGAAAGTTAACCATGAGGACTGAAGCATAATCTGTTATCACAGATGAAAATTAAGGAAATGTAAGGTGATGGAAATGATTGCTGCATTTAGAATTGTTAATTATAGGTAGCAAGAGATTTTTAGACAAAATATCACTCAGAAGCAAAAGAAGTCATTATGTTTTCAAAATGAATTTATTTAATTGGGTAAATGGTACAATCTCCATGATCTTATTGTAAAGTAATCCACAATTTGACAATTTTAAAAGTCCTTAATTCAGGCTAAGGTCTCCAGGATCACACAGGCCTGCTGAGGAATACTTTAGTTCACACTTTACCTAGCATTTGCTGGCATGCTGCTGGGTGAGGCTATCAGAAGTCAAGGCTCCAGGTCTAGCCCCCTCCAGCACTGTAAACACAGGAGATCTGAATGCCCAAGGGAGGATTTCCTTTCTGATGACCATTTAGTCAATATCAGACACATGTCTTTACCAAAACATTGTTTACTCTTATCTATTCTGTGACTTAGAGTGGCATTGGATTTTGATTAATTTTGCTTTGTTATTCCATGTTTTACATAGCCTGTTTGTTTCTGAAAAGGCAAGATCATCCATATCCTTTAATTAATAATTAAGCTTGTTTCTTCAAACAATGATTTGAATTCTGATTTTTTTTAAAAGAAGATTTATTTGTTTTATGCATAGGCTTATGTGTGCCTGTGTTGGATATTTGCACCACACATGTTTGGGTACCTTTGGAGACCAAAACAGGAAATCATATCCTCTTGAATTTGATTTACAAGTGGAATTACAAGTGCCATTTGGGGCTCATTCTATTCCTTACAATTCGATCTTGCATCAACATCACCTATGCTTTATTTCACTTACCAATATTTGAAGAAAAAGGTAAAGTCTGAAGTGAATCATTCTTCTTCCAATTACCTGTACTGGGATCATGATGCATTTTTGTATTCCTCAACTTAGAACAATATATGGACTCATAATTAATGAGTGATATCTATTAACTACTTCTTCTGGCTATGACCAAAATTTTAAGTTAAATTCTAATCCAGTGTGTTTAACAGAGTCATTCTTGCCATAAGAGAGCACAGAAGAAATACATATAAAGGAAGATCAATTGGAATTACTTTAAACTTCTCAATGGAGATTCTAAGAGCCAGAAGGGCTTGATCAGTTGTGCTGCAGACCACAGATACTAGCCCTGTCACTATACCCAGCAAAACTTTCAATTATCATAGATGGAGAAAATAATATATTCCATGATAAAGTGAAATTTAAACAACATGTATTTACTGTATTTACAAATGCAATTCTACAGAAGGTGCTATAAGGAAAACTCCAACTGAGGGAAGTTAACCACACCATGAAAACACAGGACCCAAATAAGCTCAAGCAAGAAAACCAAAAGAGGGGAAGCAGGAGTAGAGTATGTGCACATATGCATGCACATGCCCCCCCCCCCGCATACACACACACACACACACACACACACACACACACGTACCACTACCCCCACCATCATCACCACCATCAATACCAGCATCACCACCAATGACAACAATAAAATGACAGGAACAATAATCATTGATATCTCTCAATATCAATGGTCTTTTTTCTACAATAAAAAGATACTTACTAAATAAGGATGAAAACAATATTCATACTTCTGATGTATCCAAGAAACACACGTCAATATCAAGGACGGATATTATCAGGGTAAAGTGATAGGAAAAGATATTCCAAGCAAACATACCTAAGAGGCAAGCTGATATAGTCATTTTTATATCTAACAAAATGGAATGCAAACTAAATCTAATCAAAAAAGATGGGGGGCATACTACATACTCATCAAAGGAAAAATCTACAAAGATGATGTTTCAGTGTTTAACATTTATGGCCCAAACACAAGGGCACCCAATTTTGTAAATTAACACTGCTACAGCTTAAATTATATATGGACCCTTACACACTGATAGTGGGACACTTCAATATCAAACTTCTCTTACCAAGGAACGGGTTATTCAGAGAAAAACTAAACAGAGGAATACTGGTTCTAACAAATATTATGTTTGTTGGAAAATCAAATGGACCTAAAATATATTTATAGACCACTTCACCCTAACACAAAAGAATATAATTTCTTCTCAGCATATCATGGACTTTTCTCCAAAATTGATCATATACTCCAAAATTGATGATATGCTCAGACAAAATATGTTTGAGCAATACAAGAAAATTGAAATAACTCCCTACATAATATCAGACCATCATGGATTAAAGCTGTATATCAACAGAAACAAATAAAAGAAAGGTTATAAACTGATTTAAACTGAACATCCCTCTATTGAATGAAACTGGGTCAATACCGAAATAAAAAAGAAATTAAAGAATTCAAAATATACAGCATACCCAAATTTATGGGACACAGTGAAAGTATAAGAGGAAAGATCACTTTACTAAGTGTATACATAAAAATTGGAGAGATTTTATTATTAATAGCACATCTGAAAGTTCTAGAATACCCCTTTTTAAAAAGCACACCCAAAACAATAATCAATCTGGAGACTGAAATCAATAAACAAAACTAATTAAAAGAAGGTGAGATAATATCCAAATTAATAAAATCAGAAATATAAAGAGTGCATAACAAAAGACACGGAGGGAATCCAGAGAATCATAAGGACATATTTTAAAATCCTGTATTTTAGATGTTTGGCCCAGGTGCTTAAAAGGCACCCATAGGCCAACAAGGGCCTTCAAAGTCTGGGCTGGGTGAAGGCATTCACAGAACCACCCAACACTGGGTGGGTATGCACCATTACGATGAGCAATTATATGTTGTATAAATAGGAGAAAAGGAAAAGCAGAATGATTCATATGCTGTGGAAAGAGGGAGAACTGAAGAAGCAAGGATATTTAAGAAGAGAATAATGTGGGTGGCCTGCTTGGCCCCTGGGACCAGGGGTAATATCTGGGCTGGGATGCTGCCAAGGGCCATGCCTGGGTCCGAGGTTCTACCACAATTGGAGTATATGTTAACATCCATGACACACATTGTCACCAAAGGTCACAAGAATGCCCAGGGTCTGGGATACCCTCTGTGGCCATGTTGATGTCCAAAAATTGTGCCACTGCTGGAGCCATGTTGATATGAACGACCTGTACTGCGACCCAGGGCCATGATGACCTCTGGGCCTGAGTCGCTGTAGATGGCCATGTCTGAGTCTGTGGCCCTGCTGCAGCTGGGGTCTGTATTGATGCCCATGGCCCTGGTTACCACAAGGGGCTGCAGGAACCATGCAGGCTGGAATTCAAGAGCCCTGCTGAATCAACTCTGTTCTTCTCTAGTCCTGGGACAGCTAGCCTTGCTGCTGACTGTCCACTGCAGCAGAATTGGCCTCATCCCTCATGGGAGAGCCTGCCCCTGCACATGAGTGGGACTGTCCCAGCCACTTGGACTGACCACCGAGGCCCACATCTAGGGCCTTGGTTTGGCTTACCCTAACATCTATCTCATCTATGACCTGTTGGAGTGCATGTAGGGACAAAAGTCTACTATCTTTTTTATGAGAAAAGTCTTGGAGATATTATGGATACAAGGGAAATATCTAAACATGATCAAGGCAATTTACAGTAAGCCTATAGCTAACATAGGCTTAAATGGAGAGAAAATCATAACAATTCTACTACAATCAGGAACAAGAACAGGCTGTCTACTCTCTCTGTATATAATCAACATAGTTCTTGAAGTTATAACTAGAACAATAAAGCAAACGAAGGAGAGCAAGGGAATACAAATAGGAAAAGAAGAAAACAAAGTATCGTATTTGCAGGCAAAATGGTAATATATATAAGTAACATTCAAAATTCTACCGGGGAACTCCTACAGTTGATGAACACTTTCAGCAAACTTGCTGGGTACAAGATTAACTCAAAAAATAAACAAGCAAAAAGTCAATAGCTTTTCTTTATACAAATGACAAATGGGCTGAGAAAGAAGTCAGAGAAAAAAATATCTTTCACAATGGCCTCAAACAATATAAAATATCTTGGGGGTAGCTCTAACCAAGCAAGTAAAAGACTTATAGACCAAAAACTTCAACTCTATGAAGAAAGAAATTGAAGAAGCTATCAAAAGATAGAAAGATCTTCCATGCTTATGTATCAGTAGGTTTTACATAGCAAGACAGCCATATTACCGAAAGAAATCTGCAGATTCAATGCAATCGGCATCAAAATTTCAGTACAATTCTTTTTGTACCTTATAAGGACAATTCTCAACTTCATATGGAAAAACAAATAATCTCAAAATAGCTTAAATAATCCTGAACAGTAAAAGAACTTCTAGAGGTATCATCATCCTCAATTTTAAGTTGTACTACAGAGCTATAGTAATAAAAACTGCATGGTATTGGCATAAAAGAGGTAAGTTAATCAATGGAATCAAATTGAAGACCCTGACAGAAACCCACACATTAGTGAACATCTGACTTTGATAAAGAAGCCACTTGAAAAAAAAGACAGCATCTTCAACAAATGGTGCTGGTTGAACTAGATATCTGTAGAAGACTATAATCAAAGTGGTTCAAAGACCTAAACATGAAACCAGATATGTTGAAACTTACATAAGAAGAAGTGGGGAATAAATAGCCTTTTACATATTGGCAGAGGAGACAACTTTTTGAGCAGAATACCAATAGCACGGGCACTAAAAAAATAAGTAATACATGTGATCTGATAAAACTGAAAAGCTTCTGTAAGTCAAAGGACACTGTCAGTGAGACAAAATGGCAGTCTACATAATGGGAAAAGATTTTTACCAACTCCACATCTGATAGAGGTCTAATATCCAAACTATATAAAGAACTCAAGAAACTGGTATCAAAACAAAAAACAAAAGCAAAAACAAATAATACAGGGAAAAGTTGGGCACAGATGTAATCAGACAACTCCCAGTAGAGGAATCTCTAATGACTGAGAAACAGTTAAAGGGTCAACATCCCTAATTATGGGGGAAATGTAAATCAAAACTGATTTGAGATTCTATCTTACAACTGTCAAGATGGCTAAGAACAATGACACACGTCATACATAGCTCATGCTGGTGACGAAGTGTAGTGAGGGGAACACTCCTCCATTGCTGGTGGTAGGACAAATTGTACAGAAACTGTGCAAATCAATATGCCAGTTTTTCAGAAAAGTGGGAATCAATCTAACTTAAAACTCAATTATACCACTCTTGGGGTATACACAAAGGATATCCCATCCTTCCACAAGGACTCTTGATCAGCTATGTTCATAGTGGTTTTATTCATATTAGAAACTAGAAAAAATCTAGATATCCCTCACAGAAAAAATGGATAATGTAATTGTGCTACATTAATACAATGGAGTATTACCCAGTCTTTTCAAAAAATAACATTATAAAATTTGCAGGCAAATGGGTGCAACTAGAAAAACTTTAGACTGAGTGAGGTAACTGTACTGAGGAAGACAAATATGGTATGTGTCCACTTATAAGTACACATTAGCTGTTAAGTAAATGATAATCAAGCTACAGTGTGTAGACTCAGAGAATTTAGGTAAAGAGAAGGGCTTTAGGAGGACACATGGGTCTTCCAGGGAAGGGGAAATAGAATAGATTTGATGGTAGACTCGGGGCAACTAGGGACTGGAGCAGGAGGGATCAGGAGAGGAATATTTGATCGAGAAAGTGAGTGCTGGAGGGATGGCTGGAAATTGGCAGCACATTTAGGGGATGGTGTGGAAACCTAGTTCAGTGAAACTTTCTAGAATCATAAGGGCAATCCTAGTAATGAGTCCAAGTAATGCAGGGTATGGAATCTGAGCTGCCACCTCTTTTAGAAAGGCCAGGCTCCTATTGATGGGACTGAGATGCATTTTGTTGAGTTGTTGGTCAGTTGGGTCCCATGGAGATCCCCAAACATCCCAGGCTGATGTTAGGACAGAGGAGTATTCTCTGTAAACTGACAGCTCAATGTCATTGCTGAAGACAACATCCCTACAGCTCGTTGAGCATGGAGTGGTCAAGCTGGTAACTGCATGAAGCCTTCAGCCCTATGTACTAGTCTCTTTGGTGTGCAAGGTACTCTACAGTCTATCAAAACAGAAATGTGGACACCCATGCAGCCACAAAACCTTTGCCCTACCATCTGTCCTGCCTGCAAGATGCACAAAATGTTAGGGGAATAGCATGACTAATCAATGTCTGATTTAATGAGGGGTCTGCTCCACAAAGGAGAGCACCTGCCTGACTCTGCTTTGTTGACCAGGAACTAGAGACTGAATAGCCCATAGAACCAAACGTCACTAGTTTTTTTTTTTTTTTTAAAGAAACTTAGTGAATTTGTTCCTAATGATATTCTGCTCTACTCATAGATCAGTGCCTAGTCCAGTCATCATCTGAGAGGCTGTCTCCAGCAGTAGATGGAAGAGGATGCAGAAATCTACAGTCAAACATTGTGAGGGGAGAGAATCTAAATTAGAAGTCTCTTTTAGGTCCCTCACATCAGAGTTTGAGGAGACCTGTGGAAGATGGAGAAGAAAGATTATAAGAGTCAGAGAGGATGGAGTATACAAGGAGAACGTGGGTCGCCCACTGAAACAGCTAATCAGGATTCACAGAGACTGAAGTAGCAATTACTGCATTTCCAGGGTCTCTCCTAGGTCCTCCACATACATGGTGAGGCTGTTAGCTTAGTGTTTTTTAATGAGACTCCTAAGTGTGGGAGCAACTGTGTCTAACTATTTTGCCTGTTCTTGGGACTCCTTTCTTCCTACTGGGTTGCCTTGTCCAGCCTTGGTGTGAGGGCTTATGCCTGGTCCTACTGTGTTTTGTTTTGTGGTGTTTCATTGATGTCTTATTGTTTTATGAAGGGAATGAGAGGGGAAGTGGATACTTGTTAGAGTGGAGGTTGAGGAGGAACTGGAAGGAGTGGAGAGAGGAGAAACTGTGCTTGGGATGTAGTGTATGAGAGACAAATCTATTTACAATTAAAAAATAAGCAAAGTAGATATCAGAGCCGGGGAGATGACTCAGTGTCTAAGAGTGCTTGCTGAATAGACATGGGGATCTGAGTTCTCATCCCCAGAATCTGCATACAAGAGTGCATATATCATATACCTCAGCACTTAAGTGTTGAAGTGCTGCCTAAGGAGGTTCCCAGTCAGAGCAGTTTGTTCAAGGTGACTTTCATACTGTCTATCTCAGTTTCTCCATGAAATGAACAAAACTGATAGTGTGTAAACTTCAGGAAAAAGCTCTTAGCACCATTTTATTTTTTAATGACAGTAATGACTTCAAAAGGTAAATATTAATATTCTAATGGATCAGGAAATAGAGAAGCAGAATATCGGATAATCAAGTAGAACTTTCTAATATGATGTAAGTAAATTAACTGGAGTGCCCATTGCTAGGCTCTCCTAAAAAGCAGCTCTGTTGAAAACAGCTCCAAGAAGAACGTGCTCCATACTCCTACCAAACACTTTTTATATCATCAAATTACATGCTCGCCATCGTGATTAAAAAAGAAATTCCTTCATCAACTGTTAGAATCTTCTTATTTCTAAAATTTCTAAGTAGAAATACAATGAAACTTCATGGGGCAGAACCTGTACAGTGACGGAGCAAAAACCCATCCTTTTCTGCATCTTCCCACTCAGCTGCCTTATTGCTTAAACAGAAGTATAGAAATAGTGTAGATGGTCAGAAACAGGTGTGAATGCCAAGACTTCAGAGGAAGAAAGCATGAAGCAAACACACTCACAATTGAGGTTTTCTTCTTTTCTCTCTCTCAAAATGTATTGGTCAGTCCTTAATCAACTAAAATTCAGGTTAACAATGAAAGAGTATCCTGGAACAATTCTTGAATATGTATGAATGTGTGCTTAGGGAGGCTGGTGAGTGCATACCAACAATACCAAATAGTACACTAGACCTTGGGTCCTCTTCGGAGCCCTAAAGCAAAGTCAGTGGGGAGCTTTGTGAGAACAAAGGACTGGGTTCATTTTATTTACCATTTTGCAATCAGTCACCTGCCTGTGGTTTTAATCTCCTTCTCCCATACTTGGGAGTCATTAAAGCTTGCTTCTGCTTCTTGTTCATTACTCTTCCTTGGGCTATCTTGGGGATTTTCAAGAGTTCATACTGGTAATTGTTCCCACACCCAGAAAGTCTTATGAGCTAATAAATGATGCCTGAAGCTGGCATTGTTCAGGGCCTACAATATGTTCCCAGATCAGTAATATGAAGTCAATGAGAGAGCAATGAGAATGAAGAAGAGGTGAGAGTTCTAATGTAATCTCATGACTGACTTGGTGAAAGAAGTTTAGAACAAACAACATTAGAACTTCATTTTCAATTCTAGCTGATGTAAAATCCAATGGATTTGTTTTCACATGCTGCAGGGAACATACAGTTTTGTTATAACTTTCTTAATGTTCTGGCTTTTGGTTGAATATTCATTCTTTTTTTTTTTTTTTTTTTTTTTGGCCTAGGGCTTTTGTTTGGCTTAGAGTAAATGAAACTCAGAGCTCAAAGGCTCAGTTAAATTGAGCTTGAAAGTAGGAACCCATGACTCTCTGGTGAGTGCTGAATAAGAAGAATCTCTGTGTTTCACTTCAGTGAGATTCGTTCTTTTCTCTTTGATTTCAGAATTAAAAAAATAAACTTAGGAAATTGTAAATCATTATACATATTGCTTTCTTTAAAACTAATACACTTTAACAGCTGAGATTCCACTGACTGCATGGCAGGGAGATGCCCTCAATCCCACACTCCCATCCAGCTGGCCAACACAAAAATGTTACACTTGCTGCCGATAATCATCAGCTTCCCCCCCCCCCCCCCGTGCCAGCCAACATCACTGGCATAAAACCATGGCTTCAAGGGAAATGGATGAGGCATGACTCCTTCTTTGTTTTTGCTTTCTTGACTCATTTTAGGCTCAACCCAAGATTGGAGCAGTTCAGAGAAGTGCAAACTTCCGACAGCTTCAGAAAAACCCATGCCAAACTCACACGGCTCACAGTGAGCTTGTCCATGCTGAAGAGTCCAAGCTTCCTGGACTTAGGGGGAGTTGGGAGGACCTTGGACTCAACATAGTGAAGGGAACCCTGATGGATCTTTGGCCTGGAGAGGGAGGGAGTGGGGGTATGGGTGGAAGAAAGGGGAGGGAAGGGGGAGGAGGAGGAGAGGAGATGGAAATCTTTAATAAAAAAATGAGGAAAAAATAAAAAAAATATAAATAAAAATAAAAGAAAAAAAAACCCATGCCAGAGACATTTGTTTAAGACTTAAGTGAAATTCAATGGATATACCCAGCAACCCATGCAATAGTTCAGCTTCTTGCTCTACATCCTGTAGAAAAGTCTACAAATGAAGACACAGATACAAATGGCCAGGATGGTTTCATTGTAAACCAAGATCGGGGTCCATAAGAAACATTTTAGAAAGAGATAATGAAGACTGGCTGGCATTAGAATATTCCTCTCTGCTTATAGATTTTATTTCTGCCTTATCATAAGCCTTGGTAACTACATTTTGTATGTCCCTTGAGGCTCTGAGACTGACAAGGCTGTTTAAAGAAAGAGAAGGAATGGGGAACTCCCAAGAACTCTTGAGCAGCTTCCTTGGCTGAAGGTATTCAGACATTTCTCCTCAATATAGTAATCAAACAGCATGTTTTTATCTCTTCTTGTTTAAAGATTTCCCTTTGTAGCAAACATTTTCTGTAGATATAGCATAGATCCTTCTTAATGTATCATTTCTAGGAAAATATGAAAATTGAGTAAACCAATATGATTTTGCATCCATTTGGTATTTTAAATTTCAACAAAGAAAATAAATACACTTACAAATATTTACTTGGCTTAGCACATTTGCTTATATCACAGGAGTATATCACCCTTCTATTATTCTTTCCTCTGTATATATGTGTAAGAGTGTTTGTAGGTGTCTGTGTGTGCTTGGGTGAAGGCACATGAATGTAGAGGTCAGAAGTTGATCTTGTGTCTTCCTCAGACACTTATCCAGGATTTCTATATTTCTCTATTTTTACATCCATTTCTTTTGTGTGCTTTTTTTTAACTGTACAGACTTGGAATTCTAGCAAGATGTTGAACAGAAGTGGTAACAGGCCTGGATTGACTCCAAAACAGGGCTACCTACAGTCAGGACTAATGAAGGAGCAACTTCTATTTAATCACAATATAACATGTAGTAAAATTTTGAATTTTTATTTTGCTCTTATTTTTATTCATTTTTCTAATTTCATTGCTTCTCTATGGATTTCACATCATGTATCCTGATCCCACTCATCTCTGTCCCCATCTCCTGTTGCCCTGCATTTGCCCTCCACCCTTACAATCACCTCCCCAAAAAATTAAAAGAAAAACCAAAAACCACAAACAAAAACAGCAAAAATAAAATCAAACAAAACAAAAATGGTGGAAGCTTTACTATGTCTTGATGTAGTGTGACACTGTTAACCCTTCAGTCCTTTCGTCTTTACTTGTAAGTATTCATGGACATGGGCCATTGGTCTGGTTTAAGGCCACTGGCATCTGCTACACATATACAATGGGCTCTCACTGCGGCTCTCCTTGGATATCTTCTTGATGTCCTGTGTTATGAGCATCCAACAGTTTTAGATCTGTAGGTCCGTATCCTTCACATGCTCCTATAGTTCACAGACCAGGTGGCTGCTAGTTGAGTCCTGCCTGGGCCAGCCACATGCAATGGCAGAAAGCTGTTACTGCCCAGGTTTATTCTTTAACACAGGATCTTTAACTGAACCTGCAGTCCTACTTGTTAGCTAGAGTGAATGGTCTAGAAGCCTCAAGGAGCCTCCCAAGTTTGCCTTTGCCCCTCCATGGGCATGAAAAATCATCCCGACTTTAAATAGGTTGTCTGTTTTTTCTTCTCCTCATATCAGAGTCCATTATTTGATTTCTAAAATAAGCATATAATTAGGCTCCTTTACTAAGAATAGTATGTGGCAGGGAAATACTGAAGAGATAGCTCAGTCAATCAACACTTACCTTACAAATATGATGGCATAAATTTAGCCAGTGATTTACTTATAGCTCATAGCTCCAGGGCTACTGTCTTAGTTAATCCATGATGCTGTGAGAGTACTTAGACAAAGAACACCTTAGGAAAGAGAGTTTATGTTGGTTTACCATTCCAGAAGGAATAGAGCCCGTCACAACAGGGAAGACATGGCAAAAAAGCACCTGGTACACCTGGTAGTCAGGAAGTCGTCAGGTCACATTTCATTCACACACAGGACGCAGAAAAAGAACAAGATGCCCAGTCAAGCTGTAAAACCCCCAAAGTCACCCACAGTGACAAATTTCCTCTGGCAAAACTCCATGGTCATTCTGATAGAAGCAATATGACCTCAGAGATCACGTACTTTAGGGGATAGGATGTAAATCAGCTGGCATATTGGAAGCAGGATTCAGTCACCAGCACCACATAATCTGGGCATTGTGAAACCTGCCTATAATTAACAAAACAGAGACGTAGAGGGAAGTGGATCTATCAGAAGTTCAAGACTATCCTCAGCTGTATAGTACACATATACATACACACACACACACACACACACGCATGCATGCACACATACATACTTTTTATTAAATGTGTTAGGGTGTTCAAAATTCTACTGATTTTTGATGAACTGATTAGTCTTTCGAGATTTTTCCTTTAAGAGACTACATACTACTTACTGATTGATAAAAGCTGTGATAGCTAATCTCAATTATCAGCTTGCTGAGATCTAGGATAATCTGAGAGTAGGGCCTCTTCCCATGACTGTGACCAATTGTCTTGATTAGGTTAATTGAGGCAGAAGACTCACTCATTATCAGTGGTTCCAGTCCGTGGAACAGGACCCTGAGCTGTATATAAAAGGAAAGAATGAACTGCGCACAGCCATCCATTGTTCTCTCTATGATTGTGATTGCACTGTGACTGGCTTATCAAGCCCTCGCTGCTCTCACTTCTCCATCGTGAGTGTTGAATGGGGAGGCAAAATAGGCCTTGTCTCCTCTAAGTGAATTTTTTCAGAACGTTTTATCAAGACTACAGGAAAAAGCAATGAAGACAAAAGCAATGTACATTATTTCAATTTGTGCCAAGCTGCTTCTGTAGTTTCTTTCCAGGGTTGAAGGAGTGAAAAATGGATAATGAAAATATGTTACAGTTACATGACAGAATATTAATCACTGGTAAAAATGAACGAAATACTGATGTACATTACAGGAGTAAATCTTGAGAATATTATATATATATTTATATATACATATATGTACCTATATACCACCAGCAAATGCTACTTATTGTATTATTCCACTTATATAATGTACTCAAATATACAGAGACAGAAAGTAGATTATCAGTTGGCAAAGGTTGTGGGCAATCAATGGTAATTGATTGCGAACAAGTAAGGGATTTTTGGGGTCAAGGGTGGGTGGGCTTGGTTAGAGGATAGCTTGTTGATAGGTTTCTGCCCTAATCTTTACCTCCAAAGTGAATGTGCCTAACAAGCTGAACAAAGGGGCATATCATTCCTCTTTGGTCCCATGCAGTGGAAGTCCTTGGAGAAACAAGCTTCCGAATTTCCAGAAGTTTTTTCTACAAATAAACATTTGCAAGGCATTGCTGAACAGTTTCTACTCACGGGGTACTCAGCGAACACCTTTTGTAAAGTTCTTTAAAGATTTGGTATTCAAAGTGTAGTGCCAGGGTCACAGCCACCTCCTGGGACCGTGCTGCAGATATGTGTTCCTGGCCTAATTTAGGCCTAGTGAGTCTGACCTATGAAGCCAATATGATTCAGGATTAGGTTGCTCCTCTGCTTGGCACAGTGTGGAATGTTTTACAGAATAGGAGACTTGATATAAGTACCTACATTCTGTTGCTGTCCAAAGAGAGCCATGCAAAATGGAGCAAGTCCTATGGAACACGTAAGCTTCAATTTCCACATCAGCCATTCTGCTCATTAGCACCTTCACCAGTTTGGTTCTGACCCTAAATGTCACTAGGGAAATGGGTTGTGGGCTACATAATAGGTGCTAGAGAGAAGAGCCGGGCACTGCCAGCTGTAGGTCACAGACTTTGAAACTCTAGTGTCAAGGACATTGGCAAAAGCACCAGGATGGTGGCCAGAACTCACGGAGACATGCTGCCCTAGGATTTATTAGCCCATTAACTTCTGTGGATCTTCATGCATCTAGTGGCTAGCCAGGGGACCTATCTATTGAAAGTCAGGGAGGGAAGACAAGGTCAGCCATAAAAGGCTTAATACTCAGGAGCGAAAGTGACAAAGCCAGGTGAAGAAACACTGTCCACTTCTCATTGCTAAAGGAGTTTGAGGGATGCTCAATTCACCACAATCCCCAGCTCTAGGGACTTGTGTCCAGGCCAGGGACAGAATGGGGCTTTTGCTATCACCATCAAAAGGCTGAGGAAACATTTTCCGAATGCACTGTGGAAAGAGAACTTCCTCTGGCTCTTTTTCTCTGGTCACACACATCCTGACTAATGTGAGTTTTATTTTTGGTAATCGTTTCTCTCTGTTGACAGAAATGGATTTGGTGACCCCAGGCAGCCTGCAGCAAGATTATGAGCCAAGATACACAGGCCCTTTGACTCCTCCTAGCTTCACATGATTGTAGTTTTGGACTGTGAGCCCTGGCAGCCTTCATGATAATTATGGTTGTTATGTCAATTTATTGTTAAACTTTGGAAAACAAGTTCTTATAAAGATATATATTTCATGATAGGACAAGTGGTTAATTAATTTTCTGGGCAGAAGAGAAAATGGAAAAATGAGGTGTAATGTTGCCGGAGGCATAGCTCTTTGTAATGTAGAAGCCCCTGACCTGATAGGTAACCTTTCCCCTGTTTGGCTCCTTGAGTTGTTTTTCAGGTTATTTGGACCCCATGATCCCATGAATGTGAAAAATACACTAACGTGACCCAATATCTACTGGTGATTTTCCTCACCTGGTTTTAATAATAGTCACTGCAAAGTGAAACAAAAGAAATATCCTGCATATGGGCTCGTTGTATCATTTTTTCATCATTTACACTATTAATTTGTTTTGACATTCCAATTCATTAAACATGACTGCGGACTGATAGCTAAGGAGGAAAAAGGAACCTTCCTAGAACCCACTTGACTATTTATGGCCTCTTTCTCTTGAGGACTTTGAGACCCTGTCACCATTTCCCAGATTTCTCCAGACCAGAAGCCTAGCACATCTGTAGGTTCTGGAAAATTCCACGAGGGAGAGGCCACGGTGTCCTATATCTCGCATTCCACAGCAACACGGTTTCCTCACTGTTTCCAGCTTCACTTACCGCTTGCCACTGCCTGGGGTGTGAAGAAGTGGCTGCTCTGACCAAACAGTGTTGTCACTTCTTAGTCTCCTGTATCCATGTGGACAGGCACATCATTCTGGGCTCAGGAACACGAGAAGACATCAGAAGGGATGACAAGACGATGTGAACACACGCCTCTCCCATCTTCCAGATGCGAAAAGAAGTAGCCAGGTTTTCTTCACATAGAACCTTGACTAAACCTAACTGGCAAGCAGTCAGTTCTCTAGGCCCTGAGCCCCAGAGTCAGATTCTCCTCTTGTACTTTGTGTCTGCGCTAATTTCCTCATCTCAAGAAGATGCCACAATTACCTCTCGTCACACACCACCTGACAATGGCAGGATACAAGTTAGTTCATCTGTCTGAAGACAAAACTACAGCAAATTTATTTGAATAAATTTACTTTTATTTGCATTTGTGATTCTAAACATAGGCAACATTCACGGTATGAAACGGGGTGTGTATCTTGATGAGTGGGGAGAGGACACCGGCTGTCTACAGGTAGGACAGAGCAGAGGTAAGGACTTCCAAGGACTCAGACCATTTCACGGTTTTTCTCCTTGGAGGATCGTGGCAGAGGGAACGTACTCTTTCTACGAGCTCAGGTAAATGAGGCCACTTCCAAGCAGTTGTCAAGAGTCTTCTGCTTTATTAAAGTGGATGAAATAATACATTTGAAAAAGGATTCCATTTCTGAGGTCAGTTTGGTTTTGCTGCATTCCAGGTGGGTGACTCCAGTTTTGTCTAGTCTTCTGGGGATTGGTGCTGGAGGTTAATCCAAAGCCCTGGTCTCCAGCAATTGGTGTATGGTTCCCAGTTTAGAAATGATGAAAAGAGCAGCCTGAAGGATGCCTTCTAGCTGCCAGCCAGGACTTGCTGTACGAGAGTAACCCCTAGCTCCTGCTGCAGCGCTGCCTGCGCACAAGGAGTAAGTCGAATCACTGCAGCACGTGGGAAGGAGAAATCTGATGAGGACTCAAGAACCTAGCTCTCTGCTCTTAACAGGGTTAACCTGGACACTCTTGTGAACATCCTAACCATGGGTTCTTTGAGATCCTCTTGGGAGACTATTGTGCTTTGTCAACTTTCATACTGCTAGGAAAAGAACCTTGAAGGATAGAAAACTTTAATTGGGTTGAAGATATATGTAAGGAACACAAAGAGTACTACCAGTTAGAACACAGCGTAATAAGTGTTAAAATACAAGCGTGTGTCTATTAGATGCTACACTGAAATTCTGTTGAATTTTGGAAGCATTCTGCAACCTTGAGGTTTCAAGTAGCACCCAATGTGTCCAACTTTTGACAATACAACATGATGTGATAATATAAGAAGTTAATGCCTGAGAATAATGCAATTAAGCCACAAAAAGATTGCCAAAATCATTTTTTGCTTTATGTTATTTTATATTTACAGCTATTCAATGGCCCACATGGCTGCAAGGTGGCAGCCTGATAGAAAGAACTTCCTACAGTGAGAGTTTTTTTCTACCTGTATCTGGCTACTTGTTTATTGTGCACTAAAACTGTAGCCAGGATTGGTGAAGAACTAAACATACTTTTTTTCATTTAATTGTGATAACTTATTTGTATTTAAATTGAAGTAACCACATTTGTGATGGCTTGTGTAATGGACAGAGCAGTTTTAGGATGTCAGGCACATGCTAGCATTCCATCTAATTTCTTGGAAGTCTTAGAAGCTATCCTCAGCACCACCAATTCCATCCAAGGCATCTCCACTACTAGTGTGCCTCTAAATAAAAGACCACACTGTTCAGTGTCTACAGAGTAAAGCTTCAAGAACACTAGGTGAATACGTGCCTGTATTGATTAGCCATGGGATCTTAAAAGCTTTTTTTATTTAATATGGTTTATTTTTTTATATTTAAAAATTTCCATCTCCTCCCCTCCTCCTCCCCCTTCCCTCCCCTCCCCTCCACCCATATCCCCCTCCCTCCCTCTCCAGGCCAAGGAGCCATGGGGTTCCCTACTCTATGATAAGACCAAGGTCCTCCCAACTCCCCCCAGGTCCAGGAAGGTGATCAACCAGGCTGAGAAGGCTCCCACAGAGCCCGTCCATGCAGAAGAATCAAAGCCCAGTGCCTTTTTTAAATCCAAAGGGAGAATGATACTGCCTTGGACCCACTGTTGCCCTCTCTCAATCACTTTGTACTTTTTCTTCTCTTTGTAGGACTAACTAATGATAGACTGTCCATTCTTCTTCCCTACTGTGACTCAGTGAGATGGGATCTCCTGCCCCAGCCCGACTGACAAATCATGGTGACTTGACCTAACGCTCTTGTCCATGAAAGCCTTGAAGGTGAGCAAGAAGGAACCATTTGCTTTTTCTGCTGTGTTTCCTATGTCTGGATGTTAAACTTGGGTGGGATGCAGTCGCTCTGTGAACCACTGGAGGATCTGAGAAGAAACAATAGCCAGGGATATAGAATCATCGGTACTGAGATACTAACCCTTAAAATATGCCTAACAGCTTCACATTTTGTTATGGGAGACACTAAGATGCATTAGTTTTAAATTGAAAAGAATCAGAATTTTTTTAATACATGGTACTTTGGTATGGTTTAGCTAAATCTGTGACAAAGTTGTTCACAGGTTGGTTTGCTTGCTTATGTGTTTGCTGTTTGTTTTTAGTACTCGGGATCATCCCAGGACCCAGTACATACTGGGTCAGTGCTCTACCCCGATCTACCCACACCTGACAAGCTGTAATGAGGGGAGCCCTGTCAAGGTGAGGAAAGAATCCAGTTCCAAACTCACATGGCAATGTCACAGTCTTTACTTTGTTTTGCCAGCAGTTGGCCACAGGGCGTCTTGACTCCTTCCTGTACGACTTTTTTTTCTATTATTAGCTGACTTTTGGGCATGTTTACCAATAGCCATCTATCTGATACCATACACCACAGATTTTAGCATTTTATGAAATGTTACCAATGCATATCTTGTGTTTGTTGAGTTCTGTTAGTCAGACATGAGTCTTAGGTCCTGATCCTCCTCCTGGAGACAGTAACACCAGGCAGGATGATGAAGACTGCCTTAGACTTTGTTTCAAAATTTTGTTCTAAAAGTAAAGAAATTTGTCAGAGAAATAAAAAGTGGTTTACCAAAGACAGCTGCTCGATGCAGGCAGCAGAAGGAGATGCCCACATTTTTACTTCAAGACACAAGCCATGTGTCAAAAACTGGTCTTGTGAAGTTATGAAGATTATACTTTCTGTATTTGAGTTTACTAATTTCTAAGATGAACATCATAAAATTGCCCTTTAAGGAATTATTTTTGGAGAGTTGCAGGTGGTCATATTTGTACATGCCCGTGTGTTTTCTGTATATGATACTAGGTCAGCTTTTCTCAGCTTACCGAGAAAGCATCAATATGAGGAAGCAAGATTCATCTTAGCTCAGAATCCCCGAGAGTTCGGTCTGTTGTCACTTGCACATGTTGTTTCGTGGATTGGTGAAGATGAACATGTAGAAGCTGAGCATATAGTGCCATGATGCTTGCTGTTAGTCAAGAGGAGGGCAGTAAACAGAGGGGGATAAAGCGGCCAGAATGCCACACACCTGTAAAGGTATAACCTGATAAACTGCTTTCTCCTGCCTAGTTTCTGAGGTCTCTAAGTAGTGCCACTGGCTGAGCACCAAGCCTTAAACACATGAGGTTTTGGGAGACATGTTAAGTATAAAACATAGTAATAGATGTTTTTCAAACATTTCTTTCTCTTCCTTTGAAAA
Source organism: Arvicola amphibius (assembly GCF_903992535.2). Taxonomy (NCBI): domain Eukaryota; kingdom Metazoa; phylum Chordata; class Mammalia; order Rodentia; family Cricetidae; genus Arvicola; species Arvicola amphibius. The sequence goes on along the minus strand of NC_052052.2, from coordinate 127,010,223 downwards.
GCATTCTTGTATGTGCACATGCACATTTGTGTGTATGAGTGCAGAGGCATGAGCGTCAGATCAGAAGACAGTCTCAGTTACTGATGCTTTCTTACTGGCTTATTTGAGATAAGGTCATTTATTGTTAGCTGCTACAGAAGCCAATGAGCTGCAGGGGTTTCCTCTTATCTCAGCCTTCCATAGCTCAATAGGAGCATGGTGATGACAGACATATGCTACCCCGTCTGGTTTCACATGGGTTCTGAGGATCTGAATGTGAGTCCTCAAACTTGCACAGTTAGCACTTTTTCTATGCGGCCATTTCCCAGCCTGGTCTGGCTTTTCTTGACTCTCTACGTGATTCCATCATACTAATTAACTCTCTGTCATTCACTTTGGTAAAACTAGAATATTTGGCTAGTTGTGTTTAACATATAACGGTTGGAATAGCAGCTGTCAAATAGAAAATTCCAATGAGAGAAACACATGTTTTGATCTACCTCACAAGTAAAACTGTAGGTCCAAAGTCAAGTGAAGGTCCTTTACTTCAAAGTTCTAAACTGACTGTGTCTTTGCTTTGGCCAAAGTCCCTGAACTTAGAGTCAAAGCAATTTTACTGCAAAACTGAGCCCTGGGAATGTTCTCCCTTGCATTTTGGGGTATGGTTTTTAAATTAGGGTCAAGTAGCTCCACTTATGGGCTTTTCAAATGCCCACTCATGATAGGCATAAGTAGAACCCCAGATATGTGCTCTAAACGGATACTGTGGGTTCAGTGGCTAATGACAAGTTTTGAGTTGTTGAGATGATGCAATGATGTTTGCAGTGAAATTCAAAAATTTCTGTGAGTTCAAAATAAGTTCACTTCATAAAGTCTGCATGAAAAATTTCATTCCTTCTCTCTGACTCTTGCTGAAATGTTTCACAGCAGAAGGTCAACAGGGTCTTGTTTGTTCACATAACACTATCAATCTCTTGTTCTCTGGAGACAAGAGCTTCGAGACAGCATTGGACTTTCATGTGTGATATTAAAGTAATGGCTTGTGAGAGACTTTATAAGAGTTAAGAGACAGAGTTTGTCCTTGTATTTACTAAGTTAAACTCCCACGGGAGAGATGTGAATTAACAAAGTTCCAATAAAACTCTTGTGTATTGCTCCTATATTTTTGTTCTGTGGTACCATTCTGACCTTTATTGCAAATTTAAATTAACTTAAACTACTTTTATAGTGTCTGTGTTGATGTGGGAAAAATACCTGTCAGCATTTCAGATTTCATTGTGTACCAGTCCAATCTGTGTTCTCAGTCTCTTATAAGTATTAATTTAATTAATATTCTCAAATTCTCCCAATATAGGACAAGTAAATTCTATCAAGTTTGATGTGGGCTGCCCTTCTGTATGCTATGAATATGTCTTATTTACCATTGCTTAATAAAGAAGTTGATTTGGCCAATAGCCAGGCAGAGTAAAGCCAGGTAGGAGAAACCTAAGCAGAGAGACAGGGAGAAAGAAGGCAGAGTCAGGGAGATGACAGCAGCCACCTGGAAAGCAAGACATGAGGTAACAAGCAGCTAGCCTTGTGGTAAACTGTAGAAAAATAGAAATGGGTTGATTTAAGTTGTAAGAGCTAGTTAATAATAAACCTGAGCTAATATGCCAAGTAATTTATAATTAATATTAAGTTTCAGAGTGGTTATTTGGGAATTGGCAGGCAGGAAAGAAACCTCCACTTACAAAACATTTTAAAACAGATTTTAAAAACTGAACTCTCATATGTCTCATTATTTTAAAGCATAAAAATAATATTAATTTAGGCAAATCTGTTCTTTACTTTTCTATAGTTGTTGAACAGAGTGTCTCCCTGCCTAACATCTTCTGTTCTCTACCAAAGTTCAAGAGTCAAGACACTCAAGAGACTTAGAGTTTACTATGAAAATGTTCTTTAGACTTCAAAGGGAAGACCATCTATTATTTTCTATTTCCCTTGTAATAACTTGCCCATAAATCTTATTCATTTAAAATATCAAAATTGGAAATTAGATTTAATATTAATCATCAAGTTATAAATTTGATCATCATCATGTAAAAGGTTGAGTACATAGCAAAGAAAAAAGAAGTGCTTAACTTGAATTTACCTGGAACAACAATGTTCCCTCCAAATGGCCTCTGCCTGATGTATTTTAATTTGCTTTCATGAGCTTCCAGAGAGGGCTAACAGCATATGGTAACAGAAGCTTTGTACCCCTTTGCAGCTGACTTTTGTTTGAGAGGGTCTCATTTATGCTTTCTGCATTACAATTAACTATACCATCACACAATTTTATTAGTTGCTGCTTACTAAACAGAACTTTAACTCTGCTTTCTATGGAGTAAAACACAAAAAAATATATATGTTTAACTATCCCTCAACTTTGATGAAGTATCTATGAAGAGTACACACAGATATGCATCATAATAAACCCATGGGAAATGGGAAACATTGCTGAGTCAAAAGTACATTTAATGCATCTAACATACTGTAGAATCTCAATTGGATCTTCTTGATATCAAGGGCCTCACTGGAATCTATGGCTGCCCAGATAGCAACCCTGAGGGAAGGTCAGGACTCAAAATCCTAAACGCAGTTTAAACAGAATGCATATTCTGTTCACACAGGCACATGTATATTTGTGCTTATATGCATACATATTTATATCATTGCACATGTGTCTGTGTACATGTAGAAGCTCAAAGACTCTTATGTCAAGCCATTTTAAGTCAGGAACTGTTTGTTCTTTTGATTCCAGAACAACTTCTAAATGTTATAATTCAAGTAATTGATTTTAATGGAAGAATTCCCAACTCCTTAATTATTGTCAGGATGAGGACATGCATAAACACACACACACACACTTGAGAAAGAGAAAGAGAGAGAGGTAGAAAGACTGTACTTATACACTATATCCAGCAGAACTTTTGAGTGAAGTAGTTATTAAGTGAGTTTGAAATCCTGGTGTGTGTGTGTGTGTGTGTGTGTGTGTGTGTGTGTGTGTGTGTCCCCACACAAGACCATATATGTCTGTGCTTATATGCATGCATATTCATATTGGTGCACACCTGTCTGTGTAAATGTAGAATCCAGAGTTCAAACTTAAGTGTTAAGGCTTTCATGGAAGATTCCCTCCTTTCATTTTGATACAGAGTTTCTTACTTGGATCTTTTAAAACATGCTGGGCTGCTTGGCCAGTGAACTCTGAGAATACACTTATCTAGTCCCCCCCCCCCCCATGCTGAGATTATAAGCAAGTGCTGCCATTCTTGCCGTGTTACAAAAGTTTAAGGAGTGAAACTAAAGTCACCATGTGTTCTTGTTAGGTTGTGTCAACTTTATAGATGCTACAGTAATCTGAAAAGAGGAACCTCAGTTGAGAAAAAAAAGTTTCCATTGGATTGCCCAAAGGCAAGTATTTGGGTCATTTTCTTGATTAATCCAGATCAGTAACTGATGTGGGAGATCCTAGCTCACTTGGAGTCTTGTCATCCCTGGGCAGGTGATTCTGGGTAGTATATTAAACCTGACAAGCCAGTGAGACAAGGATTTATCCCAACTGCTTGTACTGGATTTTTGGAACCCATTCTCTTTGAAGAGATACCTTGCTCAGCCTAGGTATTGTGGGCAGGGCCTACCTCAAAGCAATGTGCTAGACTTTGCTGACTCCCCATGGGAGGCCTTACACTCTCTGAAGAGTGAACCGGGTGGGATGGGGAATGTAAAGGGAGCAGGAGGAAGGGAGGGAGTGAAAACTGAGATTGGTATGTAAAATGAGAAAAGAGTTGTTTTTTTTTTAAAAAAAAATGAATAAATTAAAGAAAAAAAGAAGAAAAAAAGAAACATGCCAAGCAAGACCAGTAAGCAGCATCTCTGCATAGACTGTTTTAGCTCGCTCTCTAAGCTGTCTCAACTTCCTGCCCTGACTTATCTTCATGAAGAACTGTGAGCTATAAAATGAATTAACTCCCCCCCCCACGACATTACTTTGGTCACAATGTTTTATCACAGCAATATAAAACAAACTAAAACATCAGGTTTGCTTGGAAAGCTCTTTATCCACTGACCCATCTCTTCAGACCATTATGACAGACATTTTAAATCTAACCAATAGGTTTGGTCTGATCTCTGGCTTTTTCAGCATAATATACTCCTAACTTCCACCTGACTTCACTTGAAAAAAAAAAATCTTCACATAATCTAGAGGCCATATGAAAACTAAGTTCCAGGGTTAGAAATGCATTCAAAGAATCAAATATGACTTTGAAAAGAGCTATTATACTCTGGATCTTCAAAATATTGTATATCATAATTTAAGAAGTTGCTTTGCTTTCCTTACTGGGAGAATGGTTTGGGAAGAGTACAATGGATTTACTTAGAAGCTTTTATCTCTCCCCCTAGGCATAGACTCAGAAACTTATAAATACATGAATCTTTATATGACATCTTCATGGCCAATCAACAGCTGACATTTTACTAAACAGATAGGCTCATAAGTTAGCTTGGGTGGTAACATATGGTGACATTTCCAAATAATTGTCCCCAGAGTAGCAGTGGAGTTTCTCTTTTAGGTTTTAATTTAACAACATGAAGCAAATCTCACCTTGATGTCCATTTCTTATAGTATCTGAAAGAAGTCCCAGAATAGTTTGAGCCACATTATAACTAAAGGAAAATAATTTGTTTTCTTAGGTAAACATAAAAATGTGTTATCTTTTTAATAGCTTATATATTCCAGGGGAGATTGGTGTTTTCCTAAGTGTTCTATTTTATTTATATCTCAGATACAGAGATGAAATCTATATATACCAGCAGAAATAAGGACTATAATATTCAGGATGAAAAAGTCCGTGGAAAAGGGATTTAGGAAGTCACCAGTCTATCCTAACAACTAATAACAGTTTAACGAAAGTGAAAAGTCAAGGTGTATCTGTGTATGGTTATGTATTTGTTTACTTATGTATTTATTTTTGAAACATGAACTCACTCTGTGATCCAGGCTACTTTAGAACGGGGTGTAGCCTAGACTGCTCTCTAACTTGTGGCTGTCCTCTTGTATCAGCCTCCCTGAATGTTGGGACTACAGATATGTGGCACAATATCCGGCTTAAATCTTTTTAAGATCTGAAATAGGTATTTATGAAGGGTATGTAGAAACTAGAACACCTGGTCTCAAAGTTCAGAGTCATGTTGAAGAGTTTTATTTCCTTTGGAGCACCTTCCACAGAATAATCTTTTGGGACTTAAAATACAGATCTCTAGAAAGCTGATAACTTTACAAAAGAAAGATAGAAGAGAAATGTAATCATCAATGAAAGAGCAAGTATACAAAAATGTAAGTGAATAAAAACAGATTTTTTTAAAAAAGATAGAAAGCAAGAAATGAAAATGGAATATGCTTTCACTTCCCAGGGCTTTAAATTTATCTTTTTTAGAAGTCTCAAAGGCCAAAGCAATTCTGTCAGGATGCTCAGATGAATAATTTCAAAATGTTCTAGTACAAACCACAGCACATGTATCAGTCACAAAATTCTGGAAGATTATGGTCCTTCTGTCAATAAGTAAAATAGGGCAAACACATGTCAATTGAATATTCCACCAGCCATCAACATAAATTCAAATGTGTAAAGGCTCTCTCTCCCCTGAAGCTCATACTGCCTCAGAATGCTTACCGCTTATTGTCTTCCCATATTTTCCTACTCCCTTAATGTCCATGTGTAAATCTATACGAGAACTCTTTCCTGAAGAACTCTGACTTTGTTTCATGAAAAAGGACGATTATTTTTTCATTTGATTTTAATTCACATCTTTGTGCTATATTTTGCATTAAATTAACTACTATGTCAGTTAACTATGTTAATTTCAGTTCTAGTAGTTAAGGAATAAAGTTGCTGATAAAGAGTGCTGAACTGATCAACAGATTTATTAGAATTCTGGCCTTAAAATGATCATTCTTTCTTTAAAAAGTAAAATGACTCCTAATGACATTCTTCACTACTCATAGATCAGTGCTTTGCTCAGCCATTATCAGGGAACCTTCCTCTGACATCTTATAGGAACAAATATGGAGATCCACAGTCAGACAAAATGTGATGAGTGGGAGACCTTGGAGTACGCAGTCTTAAATGAGATGTCTCCATCAAATCCTTCCCCTTCCTACATAGCGAACCCTGAAAACGACCAAAGAGAAGCAATGTAAGAGACAGAAGAGATGGAGAAAACCAAGGAAACAAGGTCTTCTAAGTCAACAGAAATGGTACACAATAAACTCACAGAGACTAAGATAGCATGCGTAGGGTCCTCACTGGTCTGTAATGGATCCTAGAGCTGAAAGGACAAGTGGTCGTATGCCACCATTCCTAACCCAGAAGCTATCGCCAATTAATAAACACTTATAAATGGAAATTTAGCTTTTTTCCAATAGAGTCTCATTGGGAAACAAACTCCTCTTAAAGACAGGCTAGCATTCTAGGGAAGAAAGAGCCAATAGAAAATATACTCAAAGGTATCCTTATAGGTTCCTAATCTTATAATGTCAAATCAGACTTTTGTTTTGTCTTTTTTTTGGTATTGTTGTTGTTCTGTTGGTTGGTTTTGATTTTTATTTTGATCTTATATTTATTTTTATTTATATATATTTTTTCTTTTTACTCGTCAGGCCCTTTAGATACATATTATGTCTACCAATTTAGTATTTTTCATGGGATACCTGAGTGTGTAAGTAACTGGGTCTCTGTGTATATATCTGCTTCTTGTGCCTTTCCTTAGGATCTTTTCCCTTTGCTTGTTTGTTTTGTTATAGTCCAAATGTGTTAGGTTTTGTTTCATATGATTTCGTCTCATTTTACTTATCCCCAGTTTGTTTTCTAGTGAGAGACAGAAGGCCAGTGGATCCAGATGGGAAGGGAAACAGAAAGAAATTGGGAAGAGTAGAGGGAAGGCAATTGATAATCAGGAGACAGTATGTGAGAAAAAGACCCATTTTCAGTCAAAGAAATACAAAAATAAATAAATAGATAGATAAAAAAGGAAATAAATAATTTCTCAGTCTAAAACAATATTTGCTACTTTCCTCCCTTGAGGCTATCCTGTGGAGATTTTCCTAATTAACTAATTAACCCTATGGTCACTTCAAATTAATTTCTCCATGAAAACACACTGTTAGAGAGAGATTGATTAGAAAGAATACATTTTGAATTGTCTGATAGCCCGGCAGTTTTACAGCATCCAGATTGAGAAATTTGTCCTTGCACATAAAATAGGATGTTTATGGTATATGTTACACAAGTTATGTAGACAAAACATGTACCCATAATCAATTAATTAAACGTGTATGTGGAATCGTTTCATTAGATTATAAAGAAAAGGATTAATTTCTGCTAGCCATTGCTAAAGATTCAGGATGAGTCTGAAAAAAATACAGTGTACTCTGACAAACTGATCCTCCCCTAACTTACATGCTTTATAATTTCTGAAATTCAACTCTTTCTTTTAAAGCACAACTGAAAGTTTAGTCTTAAATATCTTAAATATTCTTAATTAGGTAAGATATTAAATATTTAAAATAATCTTAAATATTATTCACATGCCACTTCTTTTCAGTTTTCAGCCACAGCACTGAAATAGTTTGGGAAATAGGCTTTCCATTATAGAATTCAATCTACGTTACTTAACACCCAAAGGAGACTCATTTGCGATTTTACATTTACATAGCCAAAAAAAAAAAAGAATTTCAAAGTATACTCTTTCCTTTGACACTGTGGGGACCTAATGAATAAAACCCTGCAAGAGAGCACTTTGTAGTTTTAACTATAACTTTCTTCATGAAGAAAAGACAAGGAATTCATGAGAATAGATGTTTCAACATCCACATGGCAGCTGAGAATGAAATTTTACTGACAGTCTAGTTTTAAGCTCTTCCCGGATGCATGAATGAATTTTTAAAGTTTAAGGATTTATAGAAAAACACAATGTCCATATAAATCCTCTAATACTAGTGGACAAGCAATGAGTAAAATACAAGATACAGGAGGGAGAAAGCAGTGTGTCTATTTCCTTCTCTATAGAACCATCCACATTGAAACAATTCTTTTATTGTGGTTAATTTCTACTGCTCAAGTGACAGGAGAACAGGAAATAAGGCAGTAGTCATGAATGACTTCCATCAGTGCTGAAATTTCATTACAGGGAAGATAAATATGGCCATAGATGATGAAATATTCAACTGTTACCATGTTTCAAGGAACAGAATCTTTGCAGCTGACATTTAAAAGATTGGAAACTTATAAATAAATAATGGGACAAAGAAAAACAAAGATGAGACAAGACCGACTCTGTAACAGTTGAATGGATGAGCTCACGTGACAGTATTTACTCCAGCATCTATCCTATCTTAGCGAGTCCAAAGTTTTATACTTAAAAACATTTTCGATTAGCAGCTAAAAATATCCTTTTAGACTATAAAACATTTTCCTAGATAGACAACTTAAGCTTGAGTTTCTTTCAACATTATGAGTTTTGCATCTCTTTTGTTAGTTTCTTTTCTGGATTGTGTAACAAAACAAGTGGTAAAAATTCTCTTCTCTTCAATCTCACCAGAGACCTGAGAAGGAAAAAAATATATATATTAACTGAGTGAACAGGAAATGCAGAGCAAGCAACTTCCAAAACTATAGAAATGATAGAGACAGCTGGATGTCTGGACAATCCCCCGTGGTCCCTCTTCAATGTTGGGACATCTATCTTTGGCCTATAGGCCTAGAATATCTGACAGACTTTGCTGTAAAGCAAGAATTTTAAAGCACTAGCCACCTTGTTTTGGCAAAATTCAGCAGTCAACTTCCTTTATGTCCTGCTTGTAGAGTTTGGATATTATACTATCAGCCATTGAGGCAAGGGCAGTTTCTTGCCCAGTGGTTAGCTTTGCCATATTGAAGACAAACATAATATGGGGCTTCTTCAAAGTGCATCATCTCTTTGAAGTAGATTGGTTCTGAGAGGAATAGTTGTATCTTACCGCCATGTAAAGCCAATGTGAAACTGTAACAGCCTAATGAGGAGCACAGAGCCTTCAGGAATCAAAGGTATGAGCAAAGATCCAAGACCTGCTGAATTGCTCAGTGAGGTTGGAGGAAGTACAAAATGGGTTATAAAAGAAGATAACTATAAACATCAGGTGGGGCCAGATGGCCATTTGCAGAATTGCAAATGATACTATGATTGACATGAGTATGTCTGTCATTTTTTTTTGTAAAAAATGTGGTTGTACACATATTTGTGTTCTCTTTCCTCAATTACTTTATCATGTAATATAACATCAATTGAGAGAATAACAATGGTAGCCGTATTTGAATTTTGAGATACAAAAAAAAATGTTCATTAAGGGACATTACCACATAGTCTAAAATGTATAATGCATTTGCAATTATACATGTCATAGTTTTATCAGGTTAGTTATACTTATGAACTGATTACTGTTTTCATTTGGAAACTAAGCATGCCATAAGGAGAGGTGATTGTCTATCAAGTTGGTAAGAAGTGGAATTGTGATGGCTAGTCTTGGACATCAACTTGACTATGGCTAAAATGAACTAAAACCCAATCAACTGTGTAATGCCTATGAGAAACATTTTTCTTTATTAAATTATTTTAAATGTAAATTAACATTTTTTCCTTTTATTAAAAATAGATTTTTTTCTCATATAGTATATTCCTCCATCTCTGTTATTAGGGTTTCTATTGTTGTGAACAGGCACTATGACCACAGCAACTCTTGTAAGGGAAATTTTTTAATTGGGGTGGCTTACTTACAGCCCAGAGGTCTAGTCCATTATTGTCATGGCAGGAAGCAAGGCATAATGCAGGCAGATATGATGCTAGAGGAAGAACTAAGAGATCTTACAACTTGACTCAAAGGCAGCAAGAAACGATCTGACTGAGACACTGGGTATTACTTGAGCATATATGAGACCTCAACACCTGCCTCCATAGCAACACACTTCCTCCAATATAACCACACCTACTCCAACAAGGCCACACCTCCTAATTGTGCCATTCCCTTGAGGGCCACTTTCTTTCACTGCACCTTTTTACTCCCCCCATTTCCTAATCCCCTCCCTTTCTATCTGCCATTAAAAAACAAATACCCGTCCACTGCAGGAGGAAGTGCAAACTTATACAGTCACATTGGAAATCTGTATGGTGCTTTCTTAGAATTCGGAATCACTATACTTCAGACCCAGAGATACCACTCTTGGGCATATATGCAAAGGATGCTCAAGCATACCCTAAGGACACTTGCTCAAATGTGTTCATAGTAGCATTATTTATAATATTTAGAACCTGGAAACAACCTAGATGACCCTCAACAGAAGAATGGAAAGAGAAACTGTCGTATATCTATACATGGAGTATTACTCACCAGAAAAAAAATCTGGTCTATAAGAGCTAGTTCCAGGACAGGCTCTAAAAAAGCTGCAGAGAAACCCTGTCTCAAAAAACCAAAAAAAAAAAAAAAAATGATATCATAAAATTTGCAGACAAAGAGTCCTGTTTGGTCCCCTGTTCCATCATTCCCATTCCAACTGGACTTGGTGGTCTCCCGTTAGTTCTGTCCCACTGTCTCAATGGGTGAACGCACCCCTCACGGTCCTGACTTCCTTGCTCATGATCTCCCTCCTTTTGCTCCTCATCAGGACCTTGGGAGCTCAGTCCGGTGCTCCTATGTGGGGCTCTGTCATTTTCTCCATCCAAGGCCAGGTGAAGGTTCTATGGTGATATGCAAGATATTCATGAGTATGGCAATAGGATCTGGACATTTCTGGCACCCTCTCCTCAGCTGCCCAAGGAACTAGCTGGGGGCATCTTCCTGGACACCTGGGAACCCCTCTAGAGTCAAGTCTCTGCCAACCCTAGAATGGCTCCCTTAATTAAGATATATAATTCCTTGTTACATCAACTCTCCAAAAAAAAAAGAAAGAAAAGAAAAAAATTGCAGACAAAGAGATGGAACTAAAATAAAAAAAACTCATCCTGCGTGAGGTAATCCATACCCAGAAAGACAAATATGGTAGGTACTCAGTTACAAGTGTATATTAAATGTAAAGTGAAGAATAATCATACTGCAATCCTCAAATCCTCAGCCCTGGAGAAGTTAGGTAACATGGAGGACCTTAAGCAGGGGAATGGATCTCCCTGGGAAGAGCAAATAGATAAGATGTTCTGGGTAAACTCAGGTTGAGAGTGGTGTAGAGAGGAGGGGATGGGGAAATGGGAACATGAAGTATCAGGATGGTCAAATTGTGAGCAGGATAGACGGGGAAAGTAACAAAAGAGATATTGATAGAGTTGGTCATTGTGGGGTTGGGGATAAACTTAGTGTGAGAGAAATTCCCAGGAACCCACAAGGATGACACAGCTAAGACTCCTAGAAATAGTGGAGAGGGTGCCTAATCTGGCCTTCCCCTGTAATCTGATTTGTGACTACCCTAATTGTTATCACAGTATAATAATAAGTATAACCCATAATATATATCCAAATAACCAGTAGGGTTAAAAGGAAGAGAAATATAAATGGAATGAAATTTAAAAATAAGGCCCCAATTCAAAACTATGTTTACAAGTTTCCCTAATTGATGGACTTTTTTGTCACAGCATCTTAAAAGGACTGAGAGAATCAAAGTGCTTCAAAGAAAGGCTCCTCGTGCAAAATGGAGTTCTTACTCATCTGCGCACCTTCTGAACCCAGTGAACTTCCAGTGAACCAGGAGTAAGTAGACCTGACAAGGAGCCTCATAAAATCAATTTGAGAAAGTCTTGTTAGATGCCCAGGCTGTCTTGATGTTATACTTATTCAAGCAAGATAATTTATTGAAGCGGGAGCACTCAACCTAGTTTTTTTCTTCTGTTATGACACACAAGTTGAATAATATTTACTCATCACATTCTTTAAATCAATTTTCTAATGTTTCTACTGAAATCCTCACATTTTAATTATTCAGTAATGTATATATATATATATATATATTCATGATAATTAATATATTAGATGAGAATGGCTGTTCTCATTGTTGTAGATTATATTTCATTATTTTCAAAATTTGGTTATTTTCTATGAACAATTAATTACACTGAGCACATCTTACAGCTAATGACTGTATGTACTATGGTGTATTTCTGAAATAAAAATACAACAAAAGCAAACCTTTTAGCTATCAATCTTATATCTACACAGAACCAATGCTGTTTTGAGGCAGGATGATACCATGGTTATTTCTCTATAAAACAGGTAGATGTTTTATTTTTTGGTGTGAAAGCTGCAATAATTTGAATGAGTCTTTAATGTCCTCCATCTTCTCACAAGAATGAATCTCGAATTTCTGATTATTGTCTAAAGTTTTTTGTTGTTATAAACCAAATGAAATGAAAATAGACCTTTCTTTTGTGTGTGTGAGGGGGCAAAGGCAGAAACAGGGAGAAAGAGAAAGATGATGGACAATAGATAAATAGATAGATAGATAGATAGATAGATAGATAGATAGATAGATAGATAGATAGATGGATGGATGATGGATGGATGGATGGAAGGATGGAGTACTTAATTCATCTACCTACCTTCTGAACTGAGTGAACCTTCAGTGAACCAGGACTAAGTAGACCTGACAAGGTGCCTCATAAAATCAGGTTGAGAAAGTCTTGCTAAATGCCCAGGCTGTCCTGGTTGAGTGCTACCACAAGCAAGCAACATGACTTATATATGCTGTGTTATTCTTCATCCTCCACCTTGTTTGAGGCAATGTGTTTTTGTTGTTTGCTACTGCATTACAACTGTAGTCCACTGGTTTCTAGTGATTCTCTTGTCTGCATCTCCCATCGTCCTGCAGAGACATTGGGATTACTAATGCACACTGCCTCTCCCAGCTTTGTATGGCTTTTGGGGACTCCAATGCAATTCCTCAACTTGTGTACCAGACACCTATACTACTGAGTCATGTCTCCTGCCACATAGCTTTTTAGAATTCCTATATTTAAAATGTGTGCTATTTTATCATGTCAGTCATACTTGCTTAGTTCAGATTTTCCAAGATATTTTTGTCTATACGTATGCTATACCTGTAATAATTGTCTTATAGGTATGACTTTATTTTAAGCTGCTTCAGCTTCATTCTGAGAAGCTGATGAATATAATAATTGAGTTATTTAATGAAAATATTTTACTATGAATTATATAAGTAGTTTTTTTAAAAAAAAAATAAAACACCTTGTTTACATGATAGGTATTATAATGACTTTTGCCTCTGGACTCTTACTTTCTTTTTCCTGAGGTAACATAGTCAATCAAAGACATGGAAAGATTGAGTATTTAAAGCAAACTTTTGCACATGAGTGCTTTGAATCAGAAGTGATTAACTGAGAAAATACTATCATTTTTAAACCTAATGTGTGTAAGACAGACTGAGCCTTATAGAGATTGGGTCATTTAACTAAGCCACATAAACAAAAACAAAATTAAAATCCAACATTTCTGTTTCCAAAATCAGGACCCTTCCTCATTCATAACAATGCAGAGGCCCTCTGTGGCCACACCTCAGTGAACTGCTCAAAACCATGAAACTAAATCTACTACACGTCAAAGAGAGGAGGAGTGTCTGATGAATAGCTGAATTATTTCCCTTGGTCATTTGCATCTTAGAGAGTAATTTTAACCTTAAAATTTTAATTCTGGAATAACCCAGTTGAATCTGATCTTTCCAAAGAAAAGACAAATATGCATCCTTAATGGTCACTGTTAATCTCCTAACCAAAGGTGGTAACAACAGATCACGGGATTGCCAATATTGTGAACCTATGAAGGGTCTTAACATGAGACCTTGGAAAATTGGAAAGAGATCACTTTGTCTCAACAACTACTCCTGTTATGAATTCAGATGTAAGGGTGTGTGTGTGTGTGTGTGTGTGTGTGTGTGTGTGTGTGCACGCGCTGAGGTAAGGAGTACAGTTTCACTTTTGCTCTTTCAGAAAACATACTAGCATTCTAATTGGAAATTATTAACTATAAAAAATGCAAAACCACTCTTGTGAACTCATATCTGACACCCAGGTTTTCCTCTTAGGTTACAGTCTCTAATTCAATGGATTCCCCCCTCCCACAGGAGTCCTTTAAACTCAGCTTTTATGATACATACAATGCAGTTCAGTAAAATTTCAAGCTTAAAGCAACACAGTAAAGTATGCAATAATATTGCAAAATTTCCTCTCCCCACAAATCCCATTTGTTCTATATAACCACCTAAGTATTTTGTTTTTCTTATAATAAATGCTCTTAACTATGAGATCATAGCACTTGTGGGTTGGATGCACAATATTATATGATGTTCTTTTATTCAAATATATATTAAGTTAAGTACATCAGCAGATATCAAAGCATCTACTACTGCTTGTTTTTTTTTTCTCCCAGTGCTGGGGATTTTTATCAAGTGCTTGGCTAAGGCTAAGTGTAAATTAACTGTGAGCTACAAGCCACGATCGACCTGTGTATTATCTGAAACATCAGAATATTTCACTGTCCTTTGTACTGGTCTTTTAGTATCTATTTATTTCTGGTGGCAGATGGACAGGAGGAAAACTCAAAGTGCCACATCTGTATCAGTGTTTCTGAGTATCCCCATCAAATGCAATTACTTGACGGCATGTTTGTAGAATATCTTTTTACAGAATTTAGCTAGAATTACTTTCAGATCACCTAGTATATGTTTATTACATCAAAATTCAGCGAATGTCAAACCATTTCAGTACAGTGACCACCATGTTATACCTAAGCACTCCAGTCCTTGTGGGTGTCTGTGGCTGGAGTCCTCTTCTGCCTGCCAGGTTCCCCTTTAGTTCAGTCTTCTCTCTGTTTTTCCATTATTTATTTAGCAAAGCTGGACCTTGGATCAATCCTCACATGATTCTGGTTGGCCTTGATTCCTAATCCTTTACTTAAGAGGATAAAATGGACTATCTGGTTTTCAAGATTTTAAGAAAGGAAACAAGGTGAAGACCTAGTAAAAACCTCCCAAGTGTCATATTGCAATTTATTTTATTTCTCGTCTAGATTAAGAATGGCAATAGGCATTTAAAAGTTTCATAATGGGAAAGCAATCTGGGTGCTCCTGGCTTTATTGATTTAACCTATACAGGAGGTGGGAGGACAGGAAGGTAAAAAGGTGAAAACCCTTTCTTGCCTTTAGTAACTTATAGCACCTTAAGTGAGAAATTTAGTTCTGGAATATTATATATTCTCACTGGATTACAAAGTTGGCAAAAGGTTCATATAAAGGGAGGTGGATAACTAATGAGATGCCAAATGTTGAGTACACTTTTCATGACACATTTTTCAGCCTTGTTTTGTGCACCCATGTACGTAGGCATAACCACTGACTATGTGGTCTATTTTAGAAATCCAGGAAAGAGTAAGGTGTCTTTTTTGGGGGAAGACACATCCTTCACAAACATTAAAGATTCTTGGAACAATTGTTCTGCAATAATTTCCTTGGTATTTGGCATTTAAATTTACAAACCTACATGCAAGTAAATTTTACCATCATTTACCATTTTGAGGCTACCATATTACCCCTTCCCCCTCTCCCCTACTGCACGCTGGAGTTTCAAGCTGTTTAAAAAAATGACAATGGATATAAATAGTAATCTAATTATAGTTGGAAGAGATTTACAGCTCCAATTATGACTGCTGTAAAATTTCAAAGGGACTGACATAAGCAATCAACACATCCCATACAAGAATCCATCTTGCTATTATAAAAGCTACCTGCCAATTGTTCGCCAGTTGAATGACATGCAACACTGAACACATTATCTCTGGAATTAGTGATACTGACAGTTTTGTCATGTTTAATGTATGTAGACAGCATAACGCAAAGGCATGCAGCCTAGGAATTACTCAATTAGGGTCTGCCACGTTTCCAATATATGCATATTTCAAGTATGTTATCTCTTTCTTTCTCTTCATGAATTTTCTATTTGAGCTCAATCAGTTACATATGCATAGACTTTTACTATGATAAATATGCTTTTCAAAGCACCCATTATATATATAAATATATATATATATAATTACTTCACCACTCAGACAAATTGTATATTTATTTTTGATATTAAATAATACTTATTAAACATTTGCTGTATGGAAACCTAAATTTTTCCTAATTACTTCAGTTGATAATAGCAATTATCTTATATTGTGAATAATATTAAATAAAATAATTTGAACATTTACAGAATAAAACAGATATCAAAGCTATTTTGTGATGAAACAGACATGTATAGCTTTTACTTTTTTCATAGACGGAGGGTTTGTTCAATCTCTATGAGCACATACCTTCATTAACCTCCCACTGAAGTGTACATTCATCTCACTTTTGCAACCTCCAACTGAACTTAGATTTCCTGAGCCCACAGAGAGGACATCTTTAATTCATCTATCACAGTTATATTATCCTCCTAGGTGTAGACTTTGTATGACTCCATGACAACCTCACACAGCCACTCTCATGTTTTCTGTGTCATGTTCCCCATTCCCAGGTAGGACAAATTGTCAGGGATCCGCTGATCCTCCTCAGCTTTGCCAGAGATAGGATAGGCTCTGATGTGTATGAAGTTGATTGGTACCATGCAGTCCTGGGTCCAGACCCAAAGATGACAACTTCCTACCATGTTTCTTATGTAAAAACCACAGTTGTAGCACCAATCATTGTTAAAGCTCTCTAGGAACTATACTTTCAGTCTAAAATCATGCCTTGTATCAGAATTGAGGTCCAGACACAGTGAACTAGTGAGGACCCATGATTTAAAATAGGAGTAAAATGCTTCCCAATCATTGGCTAATTGCTAGTGGCCTCAGTACCTCCCATGACCCACTGATGTTGCTCACTTCTTCCAGCTGTCTGTCTCTACTTAGTATTACCTGCTTTGTTCATTCTTTACCAAACACTGAGTGGACCCCTGGAGTATTCAGAAATGTCTGTAAATTTGCTCTTACTTTAGCCTGGTGAGTTTATGCGGACAGACTCTGTTAATGCTGGTATTCCATATCATTACCCCCCAGTTTCATTGCTCTTTGCCTTTCGTCTACATAAATGAGATCTCCCACATTTTAGGATATATAATGGAGTTTGTATCCATTTCTTGGTTAGCTTTTCTCCTTTACTTCTTCATTAGCTCACTCTCCTAGAGGACATAGCCACAAAGAGTGCATTGACAGGGCCATTTCTACGTATTCTTATGTGAGTACTTTTGTAAATCACAGAGCTAATGACACTTTTTGTCTTTGTAAAAGAACAGAGGCACCGGTGTCACAATTTCAGGAATTTCAAGCCTGAGTTTCACAGTAATACTGCAGTTTAAACAGACTGCAAGTCAAGGCAGTTGTTCACATCTATGGTTCGGTGACATTCAAGAAAACACAATTAGAGTAAGCCAGTTGTGTCCAGGCATCATGAGTAGTTTCTTTCTTAAAATAACTGATCCCAAAGGATGGCAGAAATTATTTGCTTATGTATTCTACTAGCATTTGTTTTGTCAGAACATAATAAATTCTACACAAATCCTGCTTTATAAATGCTATGTTGTGCTTTAAATAAAGCCCAATATGTCATTCTGTCAGCGATTAGCAATGGTGAACTGCTTTGTTGATTGATTCCTTATTCTGAATTTGTAATTGAAACAATATTGCCAAATTTGTGATGAAAAATTTCCTTTAAAATAAATTATTTAAATAGCTTATGCTAAAATAATAATAAAGACATTCTTATTTTTTGAATGTTAAAACTGTTCCCAAGTCCTTGACATCTCTTCTGCAGAGTACTGATTATTCCCTACAGTGCTAATGATGGATTTGATGGCTTTATAAATGATGCTCGGTTATAATTGATGTGGAAGCTTTGTGACAGAAAGAGCAGCTTGTTGAATGGTACCTGGTATCTTCCCAGAAATTCTGACCTAACTTTGCTTCTCCTCAGATTTCTTGTTTTCTAACTCATGCATATTTCTTCTTAATTTTTAGAAAGTCAAAATGCCCTTACTGAATTAAGAACACATGGTTTGATTAAACCCAATAATTGTGCTTACTGTGTAACAGACTAAACTCAAAGATTACATCTGAATGACTCCATCTCACCTGAGACAGAATTAAGCCTAGATTACCATCAAATACTTGACCTTTGACAATTTGGTAGCAAATATTTAACTTTTTTTTTTGCTTTGAGTAATTAGAAAAGGCAATATCCACCTGGTCTGGTTTTGACTAGCCCATTTTTTAATGTATCTAAAACTTTAATTCTCTTTATTGATACACTATGACCTTCACTTAATGATTTCATAGTCAAGAATTTTTTGCTATGGCTTCTGAACTCTAAGCTAATTATCAAAAATTATTGTATTTTTTCTTGTCCATTTGCTTTGAGCTAAGCTTTTCTCTCTTTGTTGTGGAACACATTCTTTTCAACCTAAGGTAAGTGGTAAGCAATGCTAGCTATGGGGTCTCTTGTGTTATATTCTGTCTCTGGAGGCCAGATAAAACAGACATTTAATTTCTCTGTGTGGCAAGGTGTAGAGTTCCCTTTTATCTTCTTCTGGATTAAGGAACAGCATTCTGATGCTTTAGTAAATCATAATATGCATTGAATGAATCCCTATTTTGTGTATTTGGTTTAACTCTAGAACCAAGGAAGAAAATCTCCAGAGTGGATAATCTTAGAAAATTTCATTACTAATAGTCTGTTAATTTTCTGGAGCTTTCTTTTCTTCCAAAGATGGGGATACAAGAAACAAGATAATTACAATAATTCAAGTAGCTACTAGCCTTGGGTTTTATCTAAATGGGTTCTTTAGGATTTCAAAATTCTAAGTCTCTGAGTTAAAAACTAATCACTTTACTTTGAGGTTTCTGGTGACAATCTTTGATTCCACCATTTCTGAACTCTAAATTAATTAAAGAAATTAACACATTGTTATGAACTGTAAACATAATATCAGCTTTAAGACATTAAAAGATAATTAACCTGAGAATTTTTGTTTATAACATTGAGATTAACAAAACAGGCACCTCAAATTGCTCAGATTGTTAAACTTACCAGAGAGAACATGAAGAACAAGAAAACCCCCACACCATTGCCTTGCAATCTTAAACCGTTAGTGGTAAGGAATGGCCTTACAAAAGTACTACATCCAAGTCAATGCAATCCACTGGAGAACACTTAGCACTAAATAAAAATGTAGAGGCACTGGACAATAACCTGGAAAGAAGTAACTTGAGAATCTTGATCCCAGATGAACACCCTACTCCGATAAAAAGCCCTAATTGAGTGGAAAATAAAATTGAATCTGTATGAGAATCCAATTTTATACCTTTCGTTGACATTTATGAAATTGCTGGGCCTTGCTTTAAATGTTTAGATATGGATTCTCTACACATTAGTGATGTGTTGTTTCTGACAAAGACAGAGTCTTTAATAAAAGCCCGATGAATGAAAAATTTCAGTAGAGAAGCAATCGATATAACCTTGCACTAAAACTACATGACTCATGGTTAGAGAGAAAGACTTGGGCATTCGTAAAATGCTCTGTGCCGGAGGAAGCAGAAGTGATATTTGCCCATTTAGAATGTAAGTTAATTTTATAAATACATTCATGCTGTAAAAATGACACTTGTCCGTAGTCAAATGCTGAGAAGTAAAGTAAGCTACAAAATTGATAGTAGCATGAACAATTGTTAAATATTATTTTAAATCAGTCTTATTAAAAATTATCCTGATGTAATTTCTGCCACTAAGAAACATTTTATACAAGTTATTTATGTTTGCACCTCTGGTAGTGCTTATCGAGGCTATTTTCTCTGACATTTATTTACTTATTCCATTAAGTAATTTTCATCTTAGTTTTGTTTATCTGGTAAATATCTTTGTCACTACAGCCTCTGAGCTCAAAAAACAATTAATTATTCAATATATTATTGATGTTTATGCTTTAAATACTTTATTAACCTGAATATTCTATTTATAAAATATGAGATGTAGAAATAAAGGTCACCAACAATGTTGAGGTTTTTTTTTATTTTGTTGTTTAGCAAAGTCTGAAACTGGAGATGAATTACAGTGCCTGGTTTTGAATGATGTGAATTGTAAGAAGAAGGAGGGCACTAGAAAGAAAGTGGTTGGTATTGAGCTGTGTCAGTGGCCTTGGTTGGCCTCTTAGGAAGATCTATGTTGGTACATCCCTTCAGAGTTTTCTGAGATTAAAGCAACAGGTCTGCTGTATCAATCAGTTATTAGTCACAGGCTGCTCCACTGAAGAGGTCACAATGAGAGGGTGTTGGGAGAGGCTGCTTGTTTGTTTTTCAGTTGCTCAGACCCAAAATAATCACACAGAAACTGTGTTAATTAAATCACTACTTGGTCTATTACCTCTAAATTCTTATTGGTTAGTTCTTACATCTTAATTTAACCCATTTCTATTAACCTGTGTATCACCACATGGTTGTGGCTTACCAGCAAGGTTCCATCCAGCATCTGTCTCTGTCAGGGCTACATGACTTCTCCTGAGTCTGCTTTTCTTTTCTGTGAGAATCCCTGCCTTACTCTGTTCTGTCCTGCTATAGGCCCAAAGCCGTTTCTTTATCCATTAACCAACAGGAGCAACACATATATGGAAGGACTTCCCACACCTTTTCCACTTTTCTGTTTACATCAAAAGGAAGGTTTTAACTTTAACATTGTAAAATTATATATAACAAAACAGGTATCAAGCAAGAATTACAGTTACAACATTTATATCTACTTTATCTTTTATCATAACTAAGGACAACTATAATTATAATTATCTATTTTTCAACTTCATCAAAGATTCCAGAAAGATAGAATATTACCTAAATTAACAGGAAGTGCATTGTGAGCAACTTCTAAAACTATAGAATTAACAGAGACATCTTGCTGCTTTTATAGTAATCCAAAGTTATTCTGTAACATGGGGGCATCCAATCTTCAGCCTACAGACTCAAAATATCCAGAAGACTTTTATATGAAGCAGAAAATCTGAAGATCTTTTTTGCCTTGTAATGACAAAATTCATCAATTGCTTTCTTCTGTGTCCTGCAGAATGTCTGGCAGACTCTTTTATGAATGTTTGCCTATTAAATATTTTCATTTTGTATAATATAGAAAAATTAAGTTAAATAGCAAACAATAATGTAGTATTTGTTCATTCTAGATTCACTGACAGAGTTCTTTTGTTTCTAATATTGTCTGTATCATATTAATTCTAATTTGTATTTTTTACAAAAACTTAAAATTATTTTAATAGTATTTTTATTACTATTACTGTTACTGTTGTTATATTAGGTGTTTGTGTGCAATGACGTGTATATATATGCACATATACTATGGCATAAAAGTGAATGTCAGAAGAAGGTTTTCTTTCTACCTTTACATGAGACTCATAGGATTGAGTTCAGGTCTTTGTGCTGAGAGGCATATTTGATATTTCAACAGCAGCAGGTGTCTATGGTGTCACAACCTAACAAAAACTTAACTATTCACTATCTTACAGTCAGAAACCTGAAATGAGTAGCAGCGTGCTGGATTCCAGGAATAAGAAGGATGCTCTGAGCTTAGAAAGAAGAGTCATCTTTCTTTAATGGTTTAATCCCCAGTAGGGTGGCTACACTCCAGGTTAACTCCACTCCCAAAAGAAGTTGGACAACAAATGGAACCTGTGGGGAGTAAAAAAGAAATCAGAGTTAAGGATCGTAGAAAGGTAAAGATGCAGAGAGTAGAAATAGGAGGAATCCGTAAATATGATAAAAACATATTGTATGAAATTCTCAAGTCATTGACAAAATACTATTTTAAAAGAGAAAATCAATTCTCCTTCCTTCTCAAGTTTCTAGAATGTCTCCAAATTCTTTGATTTGTCATCTTGTTCCTTAATTTGTCACCTGCTCTTGTATTTAAGGGGTGTGTTTGTGATGAGCCCACCTTAATAATTTGCATAATTTCCTAGGCCATGGTCAATGAATTGGCTATCTTCATTTCACTATAGCTATAATTTCCTTTACCATGAAATAGGATATGAGATTCAAGCACAAGATGTGGACACCTTTAAGAGTTATTATGCCTATCAGGTATCTTTTAAAGAAATGGTGCTGTGGTCATGACTGACTGAAAATGGCAAAACACTGAGTGTTGGCCATTTAGGCTGCTGCAGCAATGAGAGGGGAGATGCAGGCTTAAAAGATAACTTCTCACTCTTCATCACTGTGGCACAGCAAGCACTCAGGCATAAAACATTCTGAATCTGATCTTGCCGCTCTTGTTCAGCAAAGCCTTCAGCCTTGTTATCAAGCTTATTGACATTTTGTTTAGCTTGAAGATCTTAATACAATTAATCAGAGGAAGTGATCCAGGAGGTTTTGCTAAAGAAAAACAAGTTGCCTGGCAACAAGCCAGGCTGTTTTAGCTAACTTGTAGGAAATAATCTGTTCTTGTCTTAATCCAAAATAGTGTCAGTTCTATTCAGATGGGCAGAGCTTGGTGTTCATTTGAAAGTAGACTATTCTCCTTCTATAGATGCATTACATGTTGAGCATTGGGCTCCACTCCACCTATAATGCACACAGTCAAGTTCAAAAGGGGATTTGTCTTATCAGGTTTATGATTATGTCACCTGTCCCTAAAAAGTTAAGGTATAGAACTGAGGAGATGACTCAATGCCCGAATCAGTTGCTGTGCAAACAGGGGAACCTGAATTGAAATCCCCAGCACACATGTAAATGTCAAGCAGGTCCTGTGGTCCACCTAAAATCCTGTCTCTAAGGAGGCAGAGACAGGAGGATCCTTGGGGCAAACGATCAGTAAAGGAAGTCAAGTCGGTGACCTATGGTAAAATGAGTGGCCCCATCTCAACATAGATGGGCAACAATCAAGGAAGACAATATCAGTCTCGGGAATTTACACACCAATGCATACATGTGCATGCATGCACACACACACACATACACACACACACACATACCCATACATTTGTGAACACAGACTGCACACACACACTAAACATAAAGAAAAATGATAATGATTTAAACAAAAGGGAAAGAAAATATGATCGAAGTCTATAGTAAAAAAGAATACTTAGATTAAGAAAGAAAACCTCAAAGTAGATACACAAAACAAAGGTTGGTGTTCTTAAATTAAATGCAATTACCCTTCAGAAACCAGAATAGTTGGTGTCCTTATGATGAAATAGAAATAGGGCATGTGGTATGCGCATCTGGATGCTGAGTTCCAAAGTGCACTCTGTACACAATTAACTAGAATCTGTTAAAAAATAGCACTCTCCTGCATTATTTGGATAACGTTTGTGTCAAATATAATTTGGAGGTTCTGCGGCATTCGTCTTCAAATGATGGCATCTGTACAGATTCTTCCTATTAGGAACATGTAGGAATAGTAGACCTTTTTTTTTCCTTTTTTTAACCAACACTTTTATCATGCCAGGACATATAAAGTTATATGCACATATAAAATTTTCACAGTAATTTTATTTCCTTTGGCTTTTTTTTCCTCACAGACATTTCTCTTTCTTAGTTACTTTCCAAAACTGCTTGTATAAGATCTTTTTTTTTTTTAATCCTCACTGAGAAGTTACTGGTAGAGAATATCATTTACTTTTACTGCTGAAGACTTTATCTACTAGATGTTTATCGAGCATTGCTAAAATATGGGTTATTACAAAATTCTTTTTCACACTGGTGCCTGTACTTACATTCAAGTTATATTTTAGGAAGATGGATTTCAGCATGCTCGATATTATCAACCTTGATCCCTCTTTGGAAAACAGGTTAATCTGAGACTCAGTGGCATTAGGAGATTGAAACGGAGACTTAGGTCTTGCAAGGAAGCCATCTATCTGCTCCTAGCTGCGCTGATTGACTGTATTTATTTTTAATAGTTTGAGCGACCTGGCCAGAGCTCTGAGCTGCTGGCACACACTCTCGGTTCTGTGCAGCTGGTTGTGATCTTGACTTGTTCCTGTCCCAGGCAGCACTGCGGCTGACTTGTTGTTCCTGTCCCAGGCAGCACTGCGGCTGACTTGTTGTTCCTGTCCCAGGCAGCACTGCGGCTTTAGTTCTCTTCACAGTTGGTCCTTTCCTTCCGGCTGCTGGGGATAGTTCTGGGGGAATGGAGATCCCATGTTTTCCACCTGTGTTTTGTTCCTTAACGACGGGCAAATAAAACTGTCGTGCTTGGGGGGGGGGGGGTGGGTGTAAAGACTGAAGAGCTCTAGGAAAGTCCCCCAGATCTGTGCCTTGTGCTTCCACTATCCCGTTCTGGGAAAAGCACAGTGCGCACAGTGACCTTGCTCATCTGTGGAGGAGGTTTCCACCTCAGAAGCCACAGAGGGGATGCATGGAAGGAAAATTCAACTGGCTTATGTTACTCATGTCTATGCCCTGACCTTTAAGCTATATGTACCACTTCTGTAAGGAGTTGGTTCTTCTTCATAGCACCAGGAAATGGGACTCTTCTCCAGGTGTGCTCATATGGATAACTGCACTTAGTGGTAAAATGAACGCTGAGGGAACATAGAATAACCTCATAAACATCATAAGCAGTATGTACAATTTCTAGTAAGGAGGGGTACATTTTCATGCAGCCAATTTGCTTCAAACCATTTCTAGGGCGTTATGATAAATTAAATCAGTGTGGTCAGGATTTAGAAAGTGGTAATGTCCCTGAAGACTAGAAATGAAACTAAAGAACAATGTTGTGAGCAGTTTCAGTGTGTAAACTAGTTCTGCCATGTCTAGAAGAGGGCAGAGGCTTTGTGCAGTCCCAGTCCTCAGGAGCCTACACCCTTTCAGGACTAGGCCAGAGACTAGCAAGTGTTCTGGTGTCAGAGACACCTTACCTTCCACCTCACATTTTTGTCGAAGGTGAGGTAAATTGCTGCCAAATTGCCTGTAGTCAGAGAGAATAATTCCAGGCTAGATGAAAACGAATTAAGGCAGGTCAACTGCTAACTTGATACATGACTTGTAGGATTCTTAATCTCACTACAAAATAGAGTCTCAACCTGACATTATAAACCCTACATCTATATGAAAGGGTTCAAAAGATGAGACCAAGAAGAGGTATTCTGAGAATACATCAGTAGTAAAAACACACCCAAGGCTTCGTTAGAAAGAAGAGAACCACCAGAGAGATCACCTAGAAGACGGACATAGCACCATTGGAAGCGTTTGCTTTATAATCTATTATCTTAGATATGTGGGACACACATATACATATGTGTGCATGCTTTCAAAGCACAATATATAGAGAACATTTGAACCAATTGCTCAGGTGGTAGAAAACAAAGCATACCTCTAGAAATTGAAATAATTAGGTCCCATGCAATTTAATCCTGAAAATCACACAATGAAAAAATTTAAATCTATTTGCTTCACTCTCCCAAGTATCTCCTGAAAGTTCTCTTTTAGCGTCTAAAAGATCACTGAAAATGGTCACAAGGAGGATAGTCAAGCTAAAGGTCATATGTTAGGCTGACTCATGATGGAAGCTGAGATAAGGTCTTCGTTGTTTTAGCATTTGGGTAGTTCTAGTTAGAGAGCACTTGCATAGGTGTGTGGAAGAAAGGCGGGTTAGGCTGGTGGGAGGAAGTCTGCAGACCCTGAGCTGCAGATCCCTGTGTACTCTCAGATACTGACAGATTTCCTAGTCACCTTTCAATTACTGTTAATTAAAACACACCGACCAAAGCAAGTTATAGAAGAAAGTTGATTTGGGTCTAAAGTTCTAGAGCTCATCATGGTGGTAATAAACAGGCACTGTCGTCAGAGAAGATGGAGAGCTCACAACCTAAGATGTGGCTGATGGAAGCTTTTTATCAAAAGGCCAATCCTCTGTGATCTACTTCATCATGCAAGACTGCACCCCTTAAACCTCCCAAGAGTGCCAGCTACTGGGAACTAAATATTCAAATGTCTGACACTATGGCAGGTAACTCATTCAAAATACTACAGCACACACATTTCTTTGCTGAATACTTCACAGAATGTTGGAATGACCAGAGACAATATATGTCAACAACTTTGCAGCTCCTGGGGGCATAGTTAGTTCTTACTTAATGTCAAGGTGGTCAGGGGAAAGTCAGGGGAAATATGTGCAGTGCTTCTATGTGAAAGGAGAAAGGAAAATTGCTTGGTAATTGAGTTAGGTTCTAAGGCACAACAGATTAAAAGACAATTTCAGGAGCTGCAGGAGTCAAATATTTGAATACAGTATTTGAATAAAGATCAAATATAAATGTGTTTTACACATAGGGCCAAAAACGTAGGTATTTGTGACTTTCTAAGTAATTACATGATTGTTTCAGCTTTGGTTCTCACGTTTTGTGTTAAGTCCACAGTAGATAGCCTCTGGATCAACTTGGCAGTGACCTGAGATTTTTTTCCACCACAGATAGCATTTTTACAAGATATAAAAATAAAAATGAATCACCTAGAATATATATCATCAACATATTTATTGAGTACTTTGCTATTTTCGGGGTTTCCTTGCTGCGCAAATTCAGCCTCTTCTATCATTATAATTGCTTCCAGTGGTTTTCCTTGAGTCCAATAGAAAATTAGCTTAGGTGTAGCTCTTTATATTACTGGTGAAACAGAGCATTACTTGAAGTCCAACATCCTCATTATTTTTTAGTTGTTAGTAAACTGTAATATAGACTTCTGCATACTTTTAAAAGTACTAACTTCTTAAATAAAAATGAAAAACCTAAATATTTAGTAGTTCAAATCTTTTTTCTCATTAAAATAACTTTAATGTTTCAGTCTGACGGGGTAGAAGAAGAATTATTAGAAATTATTTTAACTAAAAACCACAAGAAAATTATGAACCATGAACAGACATTGCAAAATACATAAGAAATGTGAGAAATTAAAATAAACTGCCGTGATTTATTTATGTATGGCTTGTTAAGTGAGGACATGAAAGAGAAGATGCAGCAAAACTCAAAAGAGAGCATATAAACAGAACATAAAAAAGTACAGAAAAAAGAAGAAAGAAACACGAAATAATGAGTGTTGCAAGTCTCATAAAGAGAGGAGTAGAAAGAAACACATAGACATTGATTTTTTGAGAGGGAGAATCTTAAGTCCCAAATATACGTTTTTTTGTTTTTATTTCCTGATAGACACTTAACAGCCTTCTTTTTACACCAAAGAAAATGATGTCCCTCCTTCAATTTCAGTAGATGTCTTAATATACAACACATAATTTCCAAACTTTCTTACCTCATGCACTCCTTATCCAATCATAATTGCATTCTTTTCCATGTTCTTAATGCATTCTCTCACTGAATGGGGGTGTATAAATAAATATAAATATAAATAAAATATAATAATATTAATAAATAAAGCAGACATCAATGTCATGGCTGTACCTAATACTTTATCTCCACTATTCTACTCTTCCCATATCGTTTCTGCCTACAGGCATACCTCAGTTGAAGGCTGCCCTAGCCAACTGCACCCTCGCTGCCTTCCTTGATCATCTGAGTCATAACTATTTTCTTGCTTTGCTTCTATCTTTTTCTATCAACCGTGCACACAAGAACCACAGCTGAGCTGGGTAGTGGTGGCTCACGCCTTTAATCCCAGCACTCGGGAGGCAGAGGCAAGCAGATCTCTGTGCGGTCGAAGCCAGCCTGGTCTACAAGAACTTGTTCCAGGACAAGCTCTAAAAATGCTACAGAGAAACCCTGTCTCAAAAAAAAAAAAAAAAAAAAAAAAAAAAAAAAAAAAAAAAAAAAAAAAAAAAACCAAAAAAAAAAACAAAAACAAAAAAACAACAAAAAAGAAGCACAGTTGTTGTTTTAAACCCTTCAGAGCCTAGAAGAAGAATGCTCCATCCTGTTGTCCAAACTTGATTGTGATGTGTTGCCTGATTATGCCGACCCCCAGTGCTGCTACAACTATATATTCTTGCTATGTTGATTTCTTCTCCTGATTGAAGTTATCCTTCTCATCTTTCCCACATTTCTTAAAACATGGTGTGTGCAATTCTTACCAAACAAACACCTGTCTTTAAATTTCTTGATCAGTGAAGGTAAATCAATACTATCAATTCAGCTACTTTTGTACAAACCAGCTAATTGGTAGCTTTTGTTAGCAAGACCATCTTTTAGACATAGTTTAAGATGATGTCAGCCAGGTTAGCCCAGAGTAGGTATGTCTTCAACCTGTTGTCCTGGAGTAATTATTAATACTATAAAAAGACTTATGTTGGATGATAAATTACTTACTTTGCCTACTCTGCTTCTTATAAAAATGCATTCCCCTGGTACAAATAAAAAAGAAAGATAGGCTGAAATCTTTAAATTATGTATCATTTAATACTACCTCATTCTGAAAGTGCAGGAACACTTTGATTAAACAGTTGGTTCTTGGCATTTGAGTGGGGAAATCTGTTTGCTCTGCGATGGTTTCCAAATGTTTGCATGCTCCATCTTAGATGGTGTGCAGTGAAGGGTGAGGATGAGCTGAGGTTTATGAAATTTTAATGGGCATCATGTTGGGAAGGGCTGAAGGCATAACACAGGGGATGGATGACTGAGGGAAAACACACAGAAATGGTTCTCAAAGAAGGTCCCAGCCGGCCTGGCCTCTGTATGACCTTAATTACAGCTAACCAGGAAGAGGAAACATTTCCTAATTTCACTGAAGTTCAGAAGTAGGGGTTAGATTAAGGCAGGTAAAGGAAAGAGTCACACCTGTGTGTTGGTCCTAATATAAGGAATGCATAGAGTTCAGATGCACCATTAAAAAGGATCAATCAATCGTCTAAGGCATTGGAATTCTTAAAAGTCTTGGTGGTGTTCCAGCTCTACAGCAGAAATTTTTAAGCCTGGGATTTTTTAAAGATTGCATCCAGGGATTTACTGTCAAGGGTTTCTGGCCAGATTCATGGTAAATTTAGAGGAAACATTTCTATGAATGTTAAAAACAAAAGCGTATACCAGCATTTGAGTTTTCAAATCTTAAAGGGAAGAGTCCTTTTAAAACTGATTCTGATGATAGTGTATTAAAAGCACAACCTGTGTGTGGTTGTGTTTCTAGAAGGATCTTTGGTTTGAGACACAATTTTTATTTAGTGATTTATTACACAAGGGAAAAGTTTAGTCCTATTACATAAAATATTATAGTTGATTATTTTCAGAAATTAGGCTCCCTCATAATATCTACAGTTGGTCTGACAGCAGTTTCAAATGAATGGACCATTGCTGAATGATGGCGTTTATTAGACATTCTTCTTAGTGGGCTATGACAGACAGACCACAGTTTTGCAGTCATATTTCTGCCTCTGAAAATGATCCAGTTCTGGTCTGGTATATCAGGACTGAAAGTTCATTTACCTTGTCAGAGTTCAAAGAACACCCAAGCGTTCCCTACATCTTTCCTCCCTTTCAAATCAATTCTAGAGTGTCATTAAATTTTGTCCTTCACTTCTGGGCATGCTTGGACTGGTCAGGATGATTCTCCTTGTGATCTCCTTCCAAGGAAGGTACTGAGGGAGGAATGAAGAAATGAAACTTGAAGGTATTAGTTTTTAAACTCCCAAACCAGTTGCTGTGCCTGTCACTTTAGATGTCAGAATTCCATTCGTGTTGACAGAGATGAGCAGCAATGCCTCATAGAAGGCTTACACCTGCAGCTTGGCAGCACAGGCTTCTATGAGCCTAAGGCTTCTAGGTGTGGTATTCTGAGAGGCAGAAAGGCACTTGCACAGAGGTGTAGGTAGAAGAAGGCAACTGTAGCACATGCTAGTATCCAGTGCATCAGAGCTGGCCCTCTTTCCATTTTCATTCTCTTGACCTGCTTCTATGCCCTTTACCTCTCCTACACTGGAGTAGTTACAGGCATACAGATATATGACAGTAACCAAAACAGAAACAGTCTCTGTTGTCAGGGAGAAGGCGATGGAAACTATTGTTCACGAAAGGATATAAAAGAATATGCTGACTGTATATGGCAGTCTCAGTTTGACTAAACTCAGAGCACAGTTTATCCAGGAGCTGCAACATAAAGTATAAGTTGCTTCAAGACATTGAAGCACTATTTTGTTTTGTTTTTCAGTATGTAAAATTATTCAAAAGAGCTATAACGTAAGTTAATTTGAGAAGTAGTCACTAAACAAAGTTTGGCCATTTTAAAGATGACTTGCTCGTAGGAAATGAACATTTACATTGTAGTATAGCTTTCACACACCTCGTTTTTTCAACTTGTCTGGGCACTTAAGATCCAGGATAAAAGATACAAATACATCCCATGTTCATCTTTTTGGGCCTGGGTTACCTCGCTCAGGATGGTGTTTTCTATTTCCATCCATTTGCCTGCAAAATTCAAGATGTCATTGTTTTTTTATCACTGAGTAGTATTCTAATATGTATATATTCCACACTTTCTTCATCCATTCTTCCACTGAAGGGCATCTAGGTTGTTTCCAGGTTCTGGCTATTACAAATAATGCTGCTATAAACATAGTTGAACAAATGCTTTTGTAATATGATTGGGCATCCATAAATAAAGGACATTGAGCCTATAATTCGTAAAAAATCCTAGAGAAGCTATATAAGAAGGTGAACCCAAAGAAAAACATATAGTTATCCTCCTGGATATTGGAAGTAGACAAGATTGCCGGACAAAAAATGGGAACATGGGGGTGGGGTGGGATGGGGGAAAAAAAAGAAAAAAAAGGAAAAAAAAGATACAAATACAACCTGTGCTTCAAGTTTAGCAATAATCTCACTCAGAAAGTATAATGGATGGACGGAGCAGAGAAAAAGTAAAGCCAATATCTGGTCCCCATGTTTTTAGATCTTGTTCTTTGTGGCTAGGTAGTAAACAAGCTGAATTTTTGTTCTTAAAGTTAAAATTAAGCACATGGGAACTATACCACTATCAGTGGGTACATATTAGTTCTAGGCAAACAACTCTGGTCCCCATGACAGTGGGGAGCAAACACATGCTTGCAATAGAGGCATTCCAACTAGCATGTCTCTAACAACTAAGCTTGGGTGTAGAACTTATACTCTGAAATCTCAGAAGAAGAGTAACCGTAATTCCGAGTTCCTGGCATGAAAATCTACAAATTTATTATTTTTATTATTTTATACCTTATTTATCTTAGGTTGGTAGATTTAAGTAAGGAGTTGCCAATAGACCAATGCCAGGACTCATGCTTAAATTCAGATATAAGACTACGCAGTCACCCAGAAACTTCTGGCATTTAAAATGTCTTTACTTCTCATCATCTCAATTTCTTCAACCAAAATCAAATAAATGCTATTCATTAATTTCTAAAGGTCCTCCCAGAGCAAATATTATCTGGCTTTCAAAGATGGTGCTTTGTGGTCTATGTATATCCATAAGCATCTTTTCAGTGAGTAGTGCTCTATTCAGATAGTGTCTTGAGAAAAAAAATCTCATTAGTCCGTGGAATGGGAAAAGGATAAGAGTATAAAACATACAACTTGGATTTTCATCTGTTAGTGCCACCCAATGTCGCTACCGAAGTAGCCAGTGAATTATCATATACCCCTCCACTTGACAAATCAAATAAACTTCTATAAAAGAGTTCTGATTAATACAATGTGACCATGGTACACCAGATGCATACAGGTGATTCAGCTTCATGCCATCATTGTCATATGAAAGGCTAGTGTCTAAGAAGTAGCATTAGGACTGAAGTCCAGTATTTATAGACCCACTCGAAGGTTAGCCTACAAAGAGTAGGTCTTAAATATTCAAATTGTACATAGGACTATTTAGGTTACTTTGACAATTGGTACAAAAATCCTATTTAGTTAAATAAATTATAAACAACAAGAAACATTGTTTTTGAAAAATCTGAGGCTATGGTAAGGAGTTGGGAGTCCTGTGTTGTAGGATAACAAGTGATCATAAAGAAGGATCATTAAAATCTAACATTGTTTCATAAAAACAGATAACAAAAGATTATTAGTATTGACTGGAGGATCTATTTATTTTCCGTTTTGCAAATATTGAATCCATGAATAAAAACAAAATGTTTTGCGGCATTGTGGGAATTAGGCATAAATTACCAAAAAAAAGAATCAGTTGATATCCACAGAATAATAATTGCTAGGCAACAAATATAAATATTACAGAATAAAATAGTAGAGAAAGCATTCAAGTATAGACTTCCCAAAACATAAAGCAATATAAATGAAAACAGAATATTGAAAATAAAACCCTTTCTTTATAAGGAATTCTATAGCAAAACTAAAGTAACTTGCATAGTAGAAAAATTGTTGTCTGTAATCTAAAATATAGAAAGTAATATTAAAAGTCAGTAAAACTTAACCAAAGAGAGAAAACAGAAGAGAAGTAGAAAGGCTGGGCAGTGACCTAAAGGTGATGTAGAAATAAGAAATATTTCACAGAATAGGAAAGGAAAGCACCCTCATGTATTCTTTCGTTACGTATATTTAGTGGCTTCTTGCTACCCAAAAGTTTACTTATGCGTGATTATGTGACTGCACTGAGCAAAACTGTACTTCTGTCACTTATAAAAAATGTCTTGGGGTGGCAAAGTCACTGGCCCTTTAGGTGGCCTGTTTTATTCTGATAATAATCCTGTTTGAGAATAAGCAACCAAAACCAGACGTCAAGAGTTAAAAACCTTCTGAAACTGCCAAAATGTGGCTGGAATTAAATAGCTGTGTTGAAACAGTCCCAGAACTCTTTCATGAGATCCTTTTTTAAATTTTTAATTGTGTGTGTGTGTGTGTGTGTGTGCGTGTGTGCGTGTGTGTGTGTGTGTGTGTGTGTGTGTGTGCATGTGCGTGTGTGTGTGCTGAGGCACAGAACAATAACCTTAAAGAAAGGAAGAGACAACCTGAATTTGAATTTGGTCACAGATCCTGACAGCATATTTTCATTTGTGGAGTTTAGGAAGCCCTAGTGGGATGGTAAAACAGACCTGCTACCAAAAACCTTAACTATTAAAAACCATGGATGAGTTTAGACTGAAGCCAGTTGACCTGAGGTTTATCTAGGCCCCCAAAGTCTTTTGATTTGAACAAGATGAAAAAGAAAAGGGAAAAGAAACAAGGGAAAACTCGGTGTGTTTTAAAATACTCTTCAGCTTACTTTACAATATTTTCTTCTTGAGAATCTGCAAAGTGACATCAACAAAAATGTTTCTTCCGAAGATATGGTTTGGTTTAATCAATCATTTGAAGATACTTAAGTTGTCTGTGTAGGATATGTGTACTTTAATAGCACACATTGTTGTCAAGGTAAACTCAATTCACATCTACTTTCTTGCCTTCTTATGTGTTTAAGGACAGATTTTATGCATATTTTTGTAAAACCAAAACCAAAACAAAACAAAAAACAAGCACCATTTATCAGATCTTTTGGCTTTCCAGAGAAAACAACGTATTTTACTTAGTTTGACCAAGGTCTAAATTTATTTGAAGGTCTTTTGGTTTCTTAAGTACATAGTTATGTTTTGCTTAAGCATAATTAGATTTCATTATGTGCCCAATAAACATTTTATTGAGGTTTTACAATGCCGTTGGCATACTCCTGCTTAGCAGCCAAAATGCCTCCATTCTCAACAGTGCCGTCAGGAGTGGGGACTTGAATATTTGAGAACTGGGAGACTTGTCTGTTTGAGGCTGAGTGGCTTAGGGTGTCCTCTACCCCCTGCCGTAGGTTCCCAGCTCCTATGAGAGATAGTACTCTCACTACACAAGGTGTCGGGACTCAGACTGTCAGCACAATATTCCCACAGCAGTGCTTTAAGTCTCCTCTTGATTGCTTTTCTTCCTGTGTGCCTTTCACACATGACAGGACTGCCTCCGCTCCAAACAAGCGATGAAGGACTAGCGTGGAAGGTGGGGTCTGCTGCCCTGGAGGTCATAATTGATCCCAGAGTCAGATAAAGTCCACCTGGTTGTCATCTCTTCCTATTTCTCTTCACACCCTGCATTTCGGGAAGGATGTGGTGCATCCCTGCCTCGGTTTCCTGTATTAATAACTTTTCTCCTTGCAGAAGATGCAGCAGGCAAGACTTATTAAAATGAAGGTAATACAATCACAAAGAAGCCAGGGGTCTATCCAAGATAAAAATGGACCAAGAGTCTAGGGTTCTGTCCTTTACCATTCATTTTTTTCTTAGCTATTTTGTTCTCTCTCTGTCTTATAATCAGTCTTCTTAAAAGATAACCAGATCCCATTTGAATTTATAACTTTCTTTAATTAGTAATTAATTACTCCTTTTGGAGACTGTTCAAGGTCTTCTGTAGTTGATGTCATGACTGTCTCCTACTTAACCCAAAGGCCATGGAACACATTGGTGTCACGTTGGGAATATGACTTGAGCAAACTTGTTCACTTCTTGTATATAACTTTTGAGATTATAATAACATTATTCCTCTCTTCCCTTTCCTCCCTTCAGCACTTATAATGCATACTTTGCCCTCTCTCAAAATTATGGCTACTTTTTCTTTACCTATCATTCTAAATACTTTAAGCACAACATACTCCGTCTATATATTACCTGTATCTAGATGGTTTCAGGACTGACCACTTGGTATTAATCAGTTGAAGGCCTTTGCCCAGATGCAGACAATTTTCCCATGCTTAGGCATTCTCTAGTTTCCAATAGTTCTTTATCTAGGGTTTCAGCCCCATGAGATCTTCCCCTCCTATGTTAACCTGTCCACTGATGTTACCACGGTCTCAGTCCTATTTGGGCAGCTGTGCTGATGAGACCTCATTGGTGTAACCACTCCAATATGCAAGCTGATGTTTCCAGAAAAGAATAAATAAAGGCTCTAACATTTCTACTGTATACCATTCTACTAAAATTCACAAAGGAAGAGGGATGCCTTTATTTTCGCCAATACTGGGATGTCTCAAGGAAAGGAGACATGTCAACTTCCAACCCTTAACTACCTTTTTATTCAAACACTGGTTATAAAGGTTTTAGAGAAGTTCACTCATGCAAAGATGTGAGCTACTCACAGAGAACTGTCATTTAACAATTTACATATGCACAATGGACCTCATCTCTAATTCTAAAACTGTAGCATCATACACATCATTAGAATTTAAGATTGCAGTTATGAAAATTATGACCAAGAAGCAGCCACAGTAAGCACACAGCTACAAGGTGTCAGAATGAGGATTCCTATTTGGTCATTTAATACTGAAAACATTTTTTTATTGCAAAACCAAAAAAAAAATGCAATGCCACCTTCATCAGAGCCATGAGTTCATTCCATATAGACACTTCCATGTTTATTATTCTCATATCAAATTGCTGAAAGTGAAATCTTATCATATATGCTGAACTGTGCTTAGTGAAGTATCTTGCAATTACTGGATGCCTTATTAATGTTGTCTGAATAAAAAATATCTGTCAAAATGTGTACAATAAAACCTTGACATTATAAAACTTAAATAATACATGACTATGGAAAAGAGGTCATATCATAAAATTCAAATATAGAAACCTTTCACTTGAAATATTAATAGTGATCTCAACTATTTTTACACAGCTAAGAATTTTGCCTGAATGTTTATGAAAATTCGATGTCTGAAGTACAGAGAATAACTAAAAGTTGATAATCAATCAAGAGGAACATAAAGAAAGAATTATATATGTCAACCAAATGAGCACTCATTTTTACCATATATTTATAAAGCAAATTATTTCACCTATACCTTTGTCTCCAAATCGAACCAAAATGATGGCATATGATAAAGAGCCCAAATCTTTCCAAACTTTTACTCCTCAGTCTTGTTCTGGAGACGCTTCTGCCTTGTGATTCAATCACCATCTGTTGTCTGAATGATTTATACTTATTCTGTGTGTGTTTTCCACGCTTATAGATACATGCACTGTGTGTGTGTGTGTGTGTAGTGCTCTAGAAAGGGGAAACGGAGTATACTGGGTCCCCTGGAGTTGGAGTTAAGCTTGGATGTGCCTCACTCATGTGGATGCAAGAAACTTCAACTACCTCAATTCTAGGGCACAGCAAGTACTATTACCTAGGAAGTTGTCCCTTCGGTCCTCCCCCTTTTGTTATAACTCGTTTTCTACTCATGTGACCTAGTCATATGACGAGATCTGTTGTGTGTTTTGCTTCTCATTTCTTGGGTCCAACCAGTCTAATCGCTCAGAATTTAATGAGCCTCTTTAATGAAAACATGAGCAACTGCTAAGAGAAACTCTTGTTGCGAAACCTTGTCCTTAAGAACATATGAAATTATTTAATCAAATAAATACATTTGGTTGTAGTTCCCCTTTAAGCAACATTCAGTACTTTCTCCTCCTCCTGATTAATCTGTTTTCAGGGCACCTGCATGCCTTCTGAGCCCTTGCTTTGATCATGTGCTGCTGATTAAGATAAGAATCTTCTAGTCTTAACTGCACTGAAAGAATAAAAACATATCTACATCACATTTTAATAAAAGATAGAAGTGATGTTATAAAATAAATGATGTATTTTTATCTCTCTTTGAAAAAGATAGAACAAAAAAAAAAAAACCCAGAAATGTCCAATACTTGTGCCTGGGAGGAAGGCTCTGTTTCATTATATTTTAAACTCTTGGCAGCTGTTTTCTTTCCATATACGCAGGGTGTTAAAGTGTTCTCTCTCGCTCGCTCTTTCTCTCTCTCACTGTGTGTGTGTGTGTGTGTGTGTGTGTGTGTATGATTTATTGTGAAACCTCCTTACCCAAAAAAAGCCCTGCTATTTTAGTAGAGTTCAATATATTTCCTTTGGGGAAGATTAAATAAAATATGTTAACTCAGTTAAATTTGGAAGCCTATGACAAATGACTAAATGTGTTCACATTGGCTAGGCACAGGAAATTGGTCCAGTGAGGGGCTTATCTAGGAGAAAATGTTCAAAATGCATGCTGGTAATCCTTTACTGGGTTACTTTAGAGTATGTGTGACAGTGTATCATTATTTTCTGATAGTAAAGTAAACAAGATTCCTGAGTTCTGGCATCTAACCCAGGCTTACTTATAGTCCTAGAGACTCAGATATGTACAAATACAGATATGATAATATAAAATTACGAAGGTGGGATATATTTTCAATTTCATTTTTGTGTGCAACATTTTAAGAAAGAAAAGAACATCTTCCTTTACTTTGAGTTTTGTATCTCTTTGCTTCCTAGGTAACTAAAGGATTATACAACCATTATCCTCCAATGAAATAACAAAATAATTCTAGAGATTAGGGACATAATCATACTATTCTGATTTTCATTTGGTAGGTTTTTGGGGTTTTGTTTCTTTTCTTGCTTTTTTTTCAATAAGTAAAGGTCTCATGTAGCCCAGGCTGAGCTCCAACTTACTGTCTGGCAGAGGATGACCCAAAACTTCTCTTTCTTCCGAGTGCTAGGACTGCAGGGCTGTGCTACCGTGACCCATTTAAGAAGTACTGCGACAACACCCAGGGCTGTATGCATGCTAAAGAAGCACTCTACCAACTGAATGGCGTCCCGAGCCCTTACTGTGAACTTTTAATCAATTACTTTGTGTAATGATACATCTATGCAAGTAATGTTAGGAATTGACCAGAATCCAACAAAGGCTGTTTTTCTTAAGTTTGGTAGATAATACTAGCAAGAAAGAAATGGAACCATCTTTTGTTTTGTTTTGCTTTTAAGACATTATTATTATTACTTTGAGACAATAACGTAGTTATGTTATAATTATACAATTATATCATCCCCCTCCCTTTCATCCCTAAATCTCCTACCTTTTTTCATTTTCAAATTCATGGCCTTTTACATTGTTTGTGTGTGTGTGTGTGTGTGTGTGTGTGTGTGTGTGTGTGTGAACGAGCCTCGGCATGTGTGTAAATATTTCTACATATATAAATGCAACCTGATAGATCCATATAAAACTATTTGTATGTGTGTTTCCAGGGTTAATCACTTAATATTTAATAAACAATTGCTGTGCTTTTTTCCTGGAGAAGACCATATCTACTGCTCTCAGGATTCCAATATCTTGAAGGAAAATTTAAATTTTTTTTGTTCAGAATTAAAAACCCAGTTCAGCATCACTAAATACCATACTTTTCATCTTCATAACCCCATAATTTAAACATGTAAGACAACCTACTGTTATCTATTCTATACTTAGAGACCTATGGTATACTTCAGCAGTCCTTACAAAAACACATGCAGGTGTAAGATACACAGAAAATGCCTCCAAATCACTCAACTTTTTCCTTTTATTCAATTATTGATTCCCAAAGAGGTATGTGCTTTAGAAAATTACCACTTTCCTTTAATTCTCAGAACAGAAACTAGGGTTCACTGCTCTGACTGTTCATGAAACAGCTCTTTCCTCTTTATAAAGTGGTCTGTATTCCCACTTTTCTTTCTTAACAAGAGAATCAAACTCAATGAAAACAAAAACCTGGTATCACTGGAACCATGAACTATGACATACTATCCCTTAATTATCCTTATCTTTTTATGAATCCTCACTGATTTCTGTAAGGTTATAAAATTCAATTAATTAAAATATCATCATATAGATTCAAATGCATTACACAGTTATTTTTATTCTAGTAGACAATCAAAGATGAATATTTACTATTATATTTTCTGTTGCAAATAAATAAATGAGAATATTTTCATATCAAAGATCAAACAATTTTTCATATTTTATAATAAACATCTAACGTGGAAACTTCTCATATCTAATAGAATCACAGTTCTACACTCAGTAATACTTAGACTGTTGAGCTAAATAGAAACTCACAGGGTTTCCCAGACCATAGAAGTGTTATTTCATAATATCAAACTAAAGTGCTTTAAATATTTAATGTTTTCACTGTGCTGGCTAGTATTATGATTCCATGAAGGTCACATCACCTTGAAAAGATAGCTTCCTTACTTCTTCAAAAATTATATTGTTATGGACTGCAAAGATGGCTCAAGGCTAAGAGCACACACTGTTCTTGAAAAAGACCATAATTTTGGTTCCTAGCACCCACACAGGACTGAACATAATCACCTTTAACCGTGCAACAGATGTCCACTTCTGGATTCTGCAGGCTTTGTACTCATGTACACAAACCCACAATTACAGAGATATACCCAAACACACATACATACATGTATTGTATGTGTGTGTGTATATATATAATAATAAATAATAATAAGCAAAATATTTTTAAAGGAAAGTATATTTTTATGAAATGAGATATACGTTGCTAATACAGGCGCTGAAAAATATGGAGTCATATGAATTTATAAAAAAGAGATACATAAAATTAAACAAAACAAAGATGAAACAAGTATAATAAGTATAAACATAAGGCAGAGCAAGCATTCCACTGGAATGAAAGAGTCTGTCCTACTAAGCTTTCCAGAAGAGTCTGAGGGTGTAAAAGATTTCCTGAGTCTTTATACATGTTCAGATACTGCTTTTCTATCTGAAGAGCAACGCACAGCCTTGACTGACTGCACACGGAACATTAGCGATAGAGATGCCATCATCTCAAGTATTGGGTTGGACCTCTGTTGATTTTCATCAATTTTATGTGTGAAGGATTGAATGGCTTAAAATCTTAAAGCTTTTAAGGAGCTGCTATAGGTGACTAAAAAGGCACTTAAAAGAACACAAGATAGGATAGGTTAACATGTCAAGCAGTCTAATTCTTACTGAAGAAATCCATCCCTGAGCTAAACAACCATTGAGAAGTAGGCAGCAGGACATTGAGAGACATCCATCAAGTCCCTGTTTGAACTCAGCTACTCTGTGAGGCTTTTATAGGTTTATTCAGGATAACTTTAAGGAAGTTGAGTGGCTGACTGAATGTGGTAGGAAGTTCAAGACATATCATAATGTAATAATTGCGTACACCAACTTGATTTAATAAAAGTTAAGATTTTGTCTATTTTAATATTTAAAATTTTAATTTTTAATTAAAATATTTTAAATATTTAGTCTGCCAAAGAAAGTAGCTAAGTCCTTTAATACCTTATGTTATATACAATTTTAAATGACACTTGGTTTAATTTTCATCAAGGTAATTAATTTCAGACTTTATAATATCTATATACCTTGTCTCATAATTTTCAATAGTATGATAAATGTGAAATTTCTTCTCATTATAAAGGACTTTGTTGCAATAAGAACACATTAAAACTACTATCTTAATAAAGGTTTAAATGCAGAAGGCAGCAATTATTAATTAAAGGGGTGTGGCAGTTCAGCAAATCTCAAAAATTTATAATCCACTAACATAATTCAAACTCCATGCTCATTCACAGTTTTCTCTGATTTTTCAATCAAGTATAATCAAAGTTTTAAAAGATTCCTTTCTGTTACGTGCAGAACATAATGTTAAAAATCTCTTGAAACTCTGGGAACAATTTGGTGAAACATCTCGCAGAACTTTATTTTAAAGCCATACTTGGCAATTTTGTACTGTATCTCATCTCTATCAATGCACACACACATGCACATACAAGTGTGCACACATGCATGTGCATATAAATACACACATATATAAACACCATTATTTTCCAGAACCATGGTGTCCTAAAACAATACCTAAGACATGCTCAGTTGTGTTTAACAGTCACTATGAACTAGGCTGGCTTTAGAGTACCCTAGAAAACATGTCTCTGACCGTGGCATTAGGGGTATTTCCATAGAGGTTCAACTGAGAAGGAAAGATCTAGCCTGAATGTAGGTGCAACTATCAGATGGATTGGGTGTGAAGCCAAAAAGCAGAAAGGGGACTGAGAACAGCTATCTGTTTTCTGGTTGGTACCATGAATCAAGCTTTTTCAGCTGCTGTGCCTCCTTGCCATAAAATAAAACATTCCACTGAACTGTTTGTTAAAGTTTCATTTTTCCAATTTTTGTCACATCACTGATGACCAGTGAGGAAACTATCTCGTCCACCTAGCTATGACGCCTATTTAGCCAAGTCCTCTCATCATTCTCTTCTGATTAAGTCTTTTCCTATGCTACTAAAAACTGCTTATAGGATCCCTGAATGCTTATTTCTAGCAATGTCTGTCTCCGTTCTCCACAATCATCAATGTACCTTGACAGATGGTATCATACATAATGGTTTAGAAAGTCCTTCAGGATATCATTAGAGTACACTCTTCTATAATGGTAATTGAAAAAAATAACTCTTTTTAACAAATATAATGTTGTAAGGACTCGCTTGTTTATTCCTGGCTCCCTGGCAGCTCAGACCCGAAATAATCACACAGAAACTATATTATGTAAACACTGCTTGCCCCATTAGCTCTAGCTTCTTATTTGCTAACTTACATCTTAATTTAACCCATCTCCATTAATCTATGCATCACCATGAGATCGTGGCCTACCAGCAAAGGTTTCAGCACATCTATCTCTGGCAGCAGCTCCATGGCTTCTCTCTGACTCTGCCTTCTTCCTTCCAGCATTCAGTTTAGTTTTCTCTGCCTAGCTAAGTTCTGCCCTGCTATAAGTCCAAAGAAGTTTCTTTATTCATTAATGGTAATCACAGCATAGAGAGGGGAATCCCACATCAATACAATAGTCTCTTCCCTTCATAGATTTCTCAGGCTCAGACTTCTTAATTAGCTAGAACATTGCGCAATCAGCTCAGTACCATGTGTCCTTAGACTCAGCTCTTCTCTCAAGAATACAAGCATAGTAAACAAAAATAAAGGCTGCATCTGTATGTTGGGTTCTTGACACAGCTTTGGATTTCAACTCTTAAAACTTGTTCCTTAACTAAACTACAATATTTCAAAAAATATCACTCCAAAGGAAAAGAACTTCTTACTACTTTAAGTGATAACCTTTGTTCTAATGTTGGAAATTATAGGAACTAATTATGGCAATAATGACATCAATGAAGGATAGTTCCCATAGACTCATTTCTGCATGTTGGTTATTATGTTTGATTCTGCTTATTTTGAATCTACTCTCTATAGTTTTATTTATCACTCTATGTGTTCTTAACACTGGGACTAATCCATTATTTTATAATACTGAAGCTATAGTGGCATAAACTTTCATAAGTCCATAATAATCCTGCTCAGTTAATGCAATTCAAAAGACCATAAACTTACTCCATCCTTTGGTCTC
The DNA here is from genome assembly GCF_903992535.2 of Arvicola amphibius. Lineage (NCBI taxonomy): Eukaryota > Metazoa > Chordata > Mammalia > Rodentia > Cricetidae > Arvicola > Arvicola amphibius. The sequence goes on along the minus strand of NC_052052.2, from coordinate 126,967,997 downwards.
ACCCACCATCGCACGAGGCAGTCTCTTCCTGAAAACCTGGTTGGCAGTTTGGCCATGGAATCAGGTAGATGATTTGCACTACTCTTCCCAGCTTCCAATACAAATTCCCCAGTCTTGGCTCTAGCATGTTAGCAGACTACCTGCTGTCATTTTTATTCCCCTTTTTCTCACAATTACAGGGAACTAAGTAAATCCTTTCCTACAGCTTTGCTTCCTCATCCCACCCCATTGACTTACCAACCAACACCAGAAACTCTTTCCCTGGAAACCCAAAGTCCACGAGGACCAGAAAATTAGATCCTGACGGCATGCTCAGGTTTTCTCCCTCCTGTGGTCTCTCAACCCTTTTTCCAACCCCTATTTATAAAAATCAGCTCGCAATATCTAGAAATAAGTTCTACCACTGATTTTCCTTTAGTCACAGCTTGGCAGACCTCAGTAATACTCCCCACCATGTAACTGAAAGTCATTAGACACTCCTAAGATCTAGAAAGGGCAACAGAAAGCTTTGTCACTGAACAAAGACAAGACAAAATATCAAGACCTAGGATTTCAATCACCCCAAACCCAGTTGTCTAGACTCCAGTGTAAAAACAAAATTAATAACAGTCAGGAAAATATGTCTGCAGTAATGTCTTCTAGCCCTACATAGTAGACACTGAGAATTGCAATATAGATGCAGCATAAGACAAAGACCTTTAAAATAGCCTGTATGACTATAAAACAGGTCCTTAAAGAGGAAATGAATAAATCTCCTAAAGGAATTCATGAAAACACTAACAAACAGTAGAATTAAATGAAGAAAAGACAGAAAACTAGATATGAAAAATTTAGGAACATGAACAAATACCATAAGAGAAAAACTCACCAAGAGAATGCAAGAGATTAAAAAAGAAAATTTCAAGCATTGCAGAAAGACAGAAGAAAGAATACCTTGGTCAAAGAAAATGTTAAATCTAAAATGATTCAGACACAAAGCATCCAGGATCTTGAACAAATAGTGACTATTTTCATCTATCATAAGGGAAACTTTCCCTAATCTAAAGAAAGGTGTATCTATCAATGTAAAAGAAGTATACAGAACACAAAATGGACTGAACAAGAAAAAAATTCTTCATGATACATAATAATCAAATAGTAAATATGCAGAAAAAGAAAGAATACTAAATGCTGCAATTAGAAAGACCAATTAGCATACAAACACAATCCTATTAGAATAAAGCCTTACTTTTAATGGAGACTCTAAAAGTCAGAAGAGCTGGAGAGATATTCTATGAACTCTAAGAGAACACAAATGCCAGACCAGACTACTATACCTAGACAAACTTTCAACCACAATAGATGATGAAAGACATTTCATGAGAAAACCAAATTTAGGCAGTATCTACCAAAAATAATATCAAGCTCTATAGAAGGTGCTAGAAAGAAAACTTCAACCTGAAGAGATTAAACATACCCAAGAACATCCAAGGAATAAATAGTTTCAGATGAGCGAATTAAAATGATGAGCAGTGTATCAGATAACTGAATAAAGAGACACAGACTAACACCTTGGACATGAAGACAGAACCCATCCTTCTGCTGTATCCAATAAAAACATCTTAACCTCAAGGATAAACAACATCTCAGGGTAAAGGATAGAAAAAGAAATTTCAAGCCAAAGAACCTTAGAAATAAGTCAATGTAGCCATTTTGTTAACTGGCAAAATTGACTTCAAACCAAAATTAATCAGAAGAGATAGGGAAGAGGACAATCTACTTCATCAAAGAAAAAATCCACCAAGAGGATATTGCAATTCTAAACATCTATGCACCAAACATAAGGACACAAAATTTATAAAAGAGAAACAACTATACATTAAATCATATGCTACTTTCACATACTAATAGTGAGTGACTTTAAATTATGTAGGCTCAGGGATCTCTTTGGAAAAATAAGGTGACAGGAATTGTATGGGATAATAGATTAGTGTGAGCTTACTCACACTAATAATAATAGTGAGTAATAGAGAGAATACTTGTCAGCTATTATAGGCAACTTACATTGGTATAGATTCTTCTATATTAATACAAACTTAAATTATATTGATATGTTCCTATTTTCATCTACAATATTTGTATACCTAAAGCAAAGTTATTTTTTCATATTGTATGCATGCATGCTTCTATCTCTCTTTAAGACATTTTGTATATTGATACAATTTTAGGATATATTTATCATATTGCAATATACATTTCTACCTCTGATCAAGATACTTAGACATTGTTTACATTATGAGGTCATTGTCCGTATTTGTTGCACAGTTGTTTAAAGATTGTTTAATATTCTAATATGAAGTCTTAGCCTTAAGTTATATAGGTATTAAGAATTATAGGTTAATAGTCATCTATGTTTGTCATAATTATAGTTAGACTAATCAGGTTCTTTAGATACATAGAGATTATATTCTTTATAGATAGATAATCTTCAGCAACTTCAAAGAGCTGTAGAATATGACATTTAAATAACTTTAGGGTTTTGTTGATAAAAGACATGATTGCTTTTGGGAGTACTGATTTATTCCTGAAAGAATGTTGAGCACCAAAACCACTCTACTTGGAGCTTGTTTCTTCTTGGCAAATCTGGACTTTGGGCAAAGAACTACCCATGCATCCACCACTGACATAATGCATAATGACCAGACACGACAAGCAGGATACAAATAAAAAGACTGTCAAATCTCACCAAGATGGGGTAAGATGGTTTTGAAAATTTCCCGCCTCTGAAAATGGTCTCTCAGTTACTCTAGGCCTTAGCCAAGTTTGGTTGCTCCAGTGTTGTCAATGAGACTGTGTGATTGCCCAGGTATCCAGTTCTCTCTGTTATTTGCTGCACATTTTGGAAGTTGTTTGATTGCACTTCCTTTTTCCTCGTTATATTCTTTCCCTTCTTGGGATTTCAATGGCGTTGAAGACTAAATAGCTGTAGTTGCTTTCCTCTCATGACTTGGCCAAGTTATTTATAATACAAAACTTCTTGCTTGATATTTTTTTTATACTGGTTGTAATTCTAATTTTTATGCCTGATATTTGTTCTTATTGTATATAATTTTGTATTAGGCGTAGAACTCTCCTATTTAAACAAAAGGGGATGATGCTTTAGGAAATCCGACAGCCAGTAGCCTTTAAATTTCCCCCACTTGGGCCTGGCCTTTTATATTACAAATGCTGATGTGAAGCTTGAGTTCCCTCTCTCTTCAGGCTGTGGGATTTGGTTGCTGTTTGTTGGAAGGAGGGTCCGCTTGTTCATTCCTGGCTGCTTTGCTATCTGTATATCACCATGAGATTGTGGCCTACCAGCAAAGTTTCAGTGCATCTATCTCTGGCCTCTCTTTCTCTCTCTCTCTCTCTCTCTCTCTCTCTCTCTCTCTCTCTCTCTCTCTCTCTCTCTCTCTCTCTCTCTCTCTCTCTCTCTGACTTCCTCTGCCCAGCATTCTATTTAGTTTTCCCCATCTAGCTCTGTTCCCCTACAGCTCTGCTATAGGCCCAAAGAGTTTCCTTTGTTAACCAATGAAAGCAACACATAGACAGAAGGACCTCCTACACCAGCTGTTCCCCATTTGACCAGTAGACTGTGATCTGTGAATCTACCCCTAAATAAATAACCCTTTATTATACTCAATACTGAATTAGTGTGGGATTTCTTTTTAGCGTCTGTCTTCAGTTAAATACTTGGGTTCCCTCTGTTTCCCTAACCAGGCATATGTCTCCCAATCATACAACCACCAGGAAGGTATTTACAAATATCCATTTCAGAAATAGCAATGACAGATAAAGGAAATCTCCAGTCCTTAAAACCACGACCATCAAATAATCCCAAGGCTTCCAGAAACCTGTCACCAGTCATTCACTGAATTCGGGAAAGTAGTCCAGCACACCACACAATATGTGTCCCAGGGATTGCATAAGTAGGCAATCTGACTTTCTTCTTTCCTGTACTTTCAAGAAAAAGTCTATCCAGAAAAGCTAGGAAGAGTATGGGAAGGGATTATAAACAAAATAATTTGTACACATGAATGAAACACTCAAGTAATTAATATAATGTTACAGTTTTTAAATTTCTGAGCATTTCTTTTCAACCAGTCTTCCCAAACCCACAAGTGTTTATATTCATTTGCTCATTTGAAGAAAATCAATCTCATATACACAAGAAATAACATTTTAGAGCAGCAACAGACAGATGAACTGCAGAGTTCATCAGTCTTACTCAGTCCAGACCAGCTCTTCTAAGATAATTCCCATAACTCTCATGGCCAGGTGATTTCATATTGCCTTATTAATTTGTCAATTAAATTAAATTTTATTTTATTCTATTTTATTTATTCTTACCCTTTACGTCTCAACCACAACATCTCCTCTGTCACTTCCTACCAACCCTGTCCCTATCTCCCCTCTCCTCCAGATCCACTACTCCTCTGTTTCTCTTCATAAAAGAGCAGACATCATAGGAATATCAACTAAACTTTGCATTACAAGATGCAATAAGACTAGACATATACCCTCCCATCAAGCCTGGATGAAGCAATCCAGTAGGAGAAAATAGGTTCCAGAAGAAGGCAAAAGAATCAGAGACACTCCTAATGCCATTATTAGGAGCGCAACAACAACAACAACAACAACAACAACAACAACAAAAACCACACTAAAGAACCCATATCATTGAGCCAGGCAGTAGTGGCACATACCCCTAATCCCAGCACTTGAGAGGCAGAGGCAGGCAGATCTCTGTGAGTTCGAGACCAGCATAGTCTACAATAGCTAGTTTCAAGATAGGCTTCAAAGCTACAGAGAAACCCTGTCTTGGAAAACAAAAACAAAACAACAACAACAACAGCAAAAGAACCACCACATGTATACAGAGAGCCTGGTGCAGACCTACCCAGGCTCCATGGCTTCTCAATTAGTCTCTGTGAGCCCCTATGAGCCCTACTTACTTAATTCTGTGGACCTGTTATCTTGATGTCCTTGACCACTCTGATTCCTACATCCTTACTCCCCCTTTTCTGAAGAGTTTCTTCAGCACTTCCTAATATTTGATTGTGGGTCTCTGTATTTGCTCCCATCAACTGCAGGAGGAAGCCTCTCTGGGATAAGTCCCATTCCTATGAGTAGAGCAGAATATCATAAACCTCTGAGCTATTTGATCCTGGCCATCTAGGAAGTGTTGGGCATGGGCTCCCACTTGTGGTGTGAGCCTCAGGTTAGACCAGTCATTGATTCGTCACTCCCACAAACTCTGAACCACGATCGCCTCAGCTTATCTTTCAGGCAGAGCAGGTTGTGGATCATAGATTTTCTGGCTGGACTGGTATCCCAGTACCAACACTGGAAGCCTAGCTTGATTACAGAAGATGGTTAGTTCAGATTCTATAATCTCTATTACTAAGAGTCCTCAGTAGGGTCAACATCATAAGGTCTAGGAAATGAAAATAACCTAGATGTTCCTTAACAAAAAAAATGCACAAATAAAATATGGTATATTTACACAAGGAATATTACTCAGATTTTAGGGGAAAAAAACCAACATCATGAAATCTGCAATTAAATGGATGGAACTAGAAGAAATCATCCTGAGTGAAGCAAGTCAGATAGGACAAACAAGATATGTACTCATTTATGAGTGGATATTTGCTATTAAGTAAAGGATAATCACACTGTAATCCACAGATCCAGAGAAGTTGGAAAAAGAGGAAAGCCCTAAGAGGATGCATGGATCTCCCTAGGAAAAAGAAATATATTTTGTGGGAGGAAAGAGACCAGGTGGCGGGATGGGAACAGGAGGGATCAGGGGGAGAAGGGAGAAGAGAAAGGAGAGAATATGGGGAGTTATAATTTGATCAATTACATTTTATATGTTAAGCACCTACTATGTGTCAGACATGGGCATAAGCACCAAGGACACTTGATTGAAACAGTTGCCCTGCTTCATGTAAGTCCTCATAGTTTCATTTGTCTAATGTTAATCTGTTGCCAGATAGATGGATGTGGTGTAAAATCTAGTAGTATAGCCCACAAACCTTTCATTAATATGAGCTCTAAGGTTAAGTATCATTTTCATTGAAATTGGTAAATGCTAAGTTTTTAAGTGTCCAGTCTAAGCTGATAAGTTTATTTTTACTAATAATATATTGAGGAAAAAAAATACCTAGTTTTCTTAAAAAAGGCCAGTGTTATTCCTAGATTTTGTAATTTTTTCAAACTTTTGTACTATTACATTGTCATAAAAGATAAGCCAGTTTTTAAAATATATGTGAAATATATACTTCATCCTAAATTATTAAAGAATCTACAGGAAAAAATTATTCAAGCTTTCATTGGAGATGAATTCCACTTCCCCTAACTTCTTAGACTTCTTTGAAGTTTTGTCAACAAGTGGCATAATCGATCAAAGGTTTCTTGTCACTTTCCAAGCAGGGAGCACTGCCATGTATTTCTAATAAGATATCAAGAACAGAGCCACCTATTGCTTTTGAGCATAAAAAAGCATCATTCAAAGGTCCTATGACAGGCATGAGCTGTAAAACTGATAAGAAGCTCTACATAGTGAAACAAACATGTAGAAAATTAAGTCGTAGCAAGATGCTTTCATATGAAGGCAAACCTAGGCCATGTATCAATAACATGCTATGAGAATTCAGTCATAATCTATGCACTTCCACATTTATTGACATGGGATAGAACTGACTTTTTATTTCAGTAATAATTATTTTGAGAAGCACAAAATAAAAAATAGAATTTGGTTCAAAGTTAGCATAGCTTCAGTTTCAGCTATCTGATCAAGAAAGGTACTACCATTTGCACAAAGGAGCTTTACCAAACAAGAAAATCCCAGTACGAAATTAATCAGACAAAAATAGGTGAAAGCCAGTAATATGCTACTTAGTCTTGATGTAGTGATGGAGAATTTTCTTAAAATTCCATAGAAAGTATTTTGACCTTGCTTTGACAAGGTCTTTCACATTCTCCTTTATTACATTTTTATTTATTTATTCTTATCTGTGTGAGATAGGTTCTTAATCGATAACCCATGCTATCCTTTTAAACACATGGTGATTCACATGACATGCCTCAGCTGTCCAAGCATTGGTACTATTTTTATTTGAGGATTTTTCTTCTCCTCTTACTAGACTGTTAATTCTTTGAAGGCAGAAGGACTTGTCTGATTTATTTGCTGCTGTATTCCTTGTGCTTGGAATACTACATAATGCACAGAAAAGGCTCAGAAACCTTTACTTACCGAATAAATAGGAATCGTTCCATCCAGACGTTAGAGCACTCAAGAATACAAGAAAATGTTTCTTTGGGCTGCATGCACTGTAAAAAATAAGAAGCCTTTTTCTTGTATTTGTCTTTAGTAGGCAGTCTATAATTAATGTAGATCTCTGAGTTTCCTTGGGACTGAATGGCTGCAGGAAACAGGTGAGACAGAAACCTCTGTCAATAATATATACTTACATAATTTTCCATTTCCCTGTCTTCCCATTCCTTCCCTGTTCTTCCCCATTTGTTTCCTCTTATAATCAGGGACTTTTTCTTTAGTATCTGTATAAGTGAACACGCACACACACACAATATGTATGTCCTTATTATGGTTATTATGGTCTTTTTACCTCTTCTGATATTCTTCCTATTCTCCTTTACTTAATCTTTATTTTTTTTTGAGACAGGTTCTCACTCTGTTACCTAGGCTAGCCTTAAACACATGGTAAGTCACATGACATACCTCAGCTTTACAAGTGTTGCTACTGTACTGAGGCATGACATTCATCTCTAATTTTTTATTAGTTGAGGATATATAAACATAAATATATAACTATAACCTTACTGGTCCATTTAGTGCTAATGCAAGTAAATAGTTATATAATTTCAGGATTGAACACTTGATATTGGACAGCTAGTTAAGGGTCTCATCTCTGGGGAAGACTATTTCTCCTGTTCTCAATATTTCTTATTTGCTTGTAGTTCTTTCTGCTATATTCTTTATCACATCTCAGTTCACAGAGATGTCTGTGGTCACGTTTACCATGGAGAGACATCTGTTTCTGGAAATGATCATTTTAGAAATGAGAACTTAATATAGAAAAAAACCTCTCTATTTTCTGTAGGTGACGTAATTATCCAGATCTGTGGATTTCTATTTAGGTGCAGATGGAGAAGTAGAAAAGGGTGGGCTACGGGAAAATATGTAAATACGAAATGTTTAATTTCATTCTGAAGGCCTGGAAGACTATTTGAAGTTAACCATAAGTGAGAGGATTTCTTCATAATCCACAAAAGCCGTTTTGAAATCCTAATTACACACACACTTAAAGAAGTGCCAAGTGGTGATTATTTGAAGAAAAAACCTAGGGAGAAATCAAATATAGAAAAAGGACACTTATTTTTCTACGTCAAAACCAAGTAAATATCCACCTAGTTAGTTTCCATCACAAAACATCTCTTTTTTCATATTTATAAACTCAGTCATTCTGATAGATTTTTTTTCTTTCTTTGACTCTGATAATATAAAACAATGATAACTTTGACTTAAAGTATGGTACATACCATCCTTGATTCTGCTGCTAATTAATGATATCAAAAGCCCAAGCAGGATTATTCTGCAGCCTTTTTATCTCTGCATGATGAGAAACTTCAAACAACCTCACATCTTCCATTGCCAGTTGGGTGTCATGTATAAACTGAGCAATAGTAGTAACTGTTCCCAGTAAAACTATTATGGCTAAAAGAAGGTAATCAGCCATTTAACAATCTAACGAGAATGGTGAAACTCTGCCATATATCATCAATATTGTTTGAAAACATGGTACCAGAATGCTGTTCTGCCTTGACACCAAACAAGAGACTTCTTTACCTAAACACCACCACTCATGCAACTATATATTTATAATTTCTGCACACATACACACAGGGTCACAACCAATTCTTTCACATTGTTCTCATTTTTTTTTTCCAGGAAACATTATCTGCTGTTCCTGTTATGTTCCATTATATGCTGGTTATGAGACCATATTGTACTTTCTTTCTAAACTTCTAGCTTGATGTCATGATAGTTTAAAAAGCCAAGGAACTGCTGAAAATAATGAAGGCTTTTGAGTGAAATACTTCTAATATTCCTTATCAATTTTTCAGTGAAATTCCTTTAAGAGGATAAACCCATTATCATGTCTTAAAAAACATATGCTGTGTATCGTCAGATGATGTATTGAAGCTTTGGAGGGGCTTGGATGATATTTTAGTGGGTAAAGAGCATGTCACGTGAGCATGATGGCCAGGATTCAGATTTCCAGTACCCACTTATAAGCTGCGTGGGCAGAATTGGCCTGTTCATACCCTCAGGAATCCAGAGCCAGAAACATGGCTCTCAGTGCAAACTGGCAACATAGACTAGTCAAATCAGGAAACTGTGAGACCCCGCCTCAGGAAAGAAAGTGGAATGCAATTGAAAGAATCAACCTTTTGTTTTCACACACAAACACATTTACATGCCTTTGCCTTCATCACATGTACAACACACACACACACACACACACACACACACACGAACAACTCTGTCCATGAACCTGTCTTTCCAAATGTAAGTAGACAAACACGTCCCTTCTGGATATAAAACCAAGCAAGACTTCATCACTCTGTATTGCCGCTGAATATCAATTCATCCTATAAATGACATAAGTTTAGTTTTAGTGGATGTCTGAGATAAACCTTTCTTATCTTAGGAATTAATAGTAGATCTGATTTTTTCCAATCTTATAAAAGATGAGGAAATATACAAAGAAGTATTTCTAAAGACCTTCTGAGTCACTGTTGAGAAACATAAATGGAAATCTACAATACAGTTTCACAGTATGAGTTCACATGATGTCTGACAAGTGGTCAGTTAGAGTATTTAGCCTAGTATCATTTGTAGAATTTGGGAAAAAACAAATTATTGATGTGTGACTTCACTTTTGCTATAATTCAAGAGACACTGTACCTGTATTTGGAAATAATAGATTTCAAGACACAGTACAATATGTTACAACAGCTCTTAAATAAACTATCGATATAGAGAAAATATTTTAGCAAAGCTTTTTTGCTGTTCTCTCACAGGCTAAACTGTTTTCTCTTTCTGAGTAATTCATTGTACTTGTGAGATAATTTACAGTAAAAACACATCCTCTTAATCACATCACAGAAGCTTAAATAGATTTGCAATACCATTAAAAAATCAATACTTAGCTTTTAGGTGATGAATTAATTAATAGAGCACGAATGCTTGAAGTCTGTATTACCCAGCATGCACCTTGGCTTTCATAACATCACTGTCAATGGGAATTGTATAGAAAGTAACAGGCTGTAGCTGTTTGAGAAGTGTTGATAAAAAATTTGTCAATCCTTATCTCCCAATGAGATTACACTAGTAAAACCTGGTTGTGGTACACAGCTTTAATCCCAGCACTTGGGAGCAGAGGCAGGTGGATCTCTATGAGTTCAAGACCAGCCTGATCTACAAAGCTAGTTCCAAGAGAGCCATGACTGCACAGAGAAACCATTTCTTAAAAGCAAAACAAAACAAGTAAAAATACAAAAAAAACCCCATAAAACAAAACATAATATAATTCTGTCACTATCTCCTCCTAAATACTGAGATTAAAGGCATGTGCAATCATTGCCCAGCGTCAACTCTTTTTAATTGAACAGATCAGAGGTGAGAATTTATATAAAACTATGAAATGAAAATGTGACATTTATAGGGTTTGGGGATAAAATGACATTCTTTTCTCCGTAAAAGTTTTAAACCTTTTTTTTCCAGAAATCAAGTCATACTTCTGTAATTACATCTTAGATGTGTGTGTATGCATCTGTGTATATGTATTTCTTGTCCTTTTCCTTTTCTGAAAGTGGTAGTTTGTATGGTTTTGTTCATTTGCTTGCTTTCTAAGAAGTGAGAGAAAGAAAGGACATGGAGTTGGGCAGGTGGTGAGGTGAAAAAGTGTTTGGGAGGAGTTTGGAACAGGGAACTGTGAACAGAATGTGTTGTATGAAATATTTTTCAATAAAAAATTTGCATTCCACAAAACTGGAAAACCTAAACAAATGGGTGAATTTCTTGCTATGTACAATCTACCAAATTTAAATCAAGATCAGATGAGCAATATAAACAGACCCCCATAACATCTAGTGAAAGTGAAGCAGTAAATAAAAAAATTTTCAGCCCATCCATGAATCTTCTGCAAGTTATAAAGAGTTTCAGTAAATTAAGAGGATATAAAATTAGCAGGTTTTGTATCAGTTGCTGTCTTATATACAAATCACAAAGATACTGAGAAAGAGGTCATGGAAACAGTACCTTTTACAACAACCTCAAAAACATTTGGAAAAACTTTAATCAAAAGAATGACTTGTATAATAAAAACTTTAAGACATTGAAAAAAGAAATTGCTGAAGACACCATAAGATTGGAAGGTTTTCTACCCTTGTAAATGAGTAGGACCTTCATTACTCTATGTTCTCTCTTAAGTATGTGGTGTCTTCAGCATTAGAGTCTTATCAAGTTTTCGAAGGTAACAAATAACATTACTGGAGTAGGAGATCCTTCTCTCTATGTGTTGCTTTCAGAGGTTAATAAAGAGCTGCTTTGAGCCTATGGCAGGGAAGAACAGAACTAGGTGGGGAAAGCTGGGCTGTATGCTGGGAGAAAGAAGGGTGGAGTCAGAGAGATGCTATGCAAGAGATAGACTGAAATTTGCTGAAATTTGCTGGTAGGCCACAGCATTATGGTGATATACAGATTAATAGAAATGGGTTAAATTAAGATGTAAGCATAGCCAATAAGAAGCTAGAGCTAATGGATCAAGCAATGATTTAATTAATACAGTTTTCTGTGTGGTTATTTCAGGGCTAAGCTAGCTGAACATATTATCAATAGTTTATAATGTTTAGGAGTCTATGGGACTTCACTAGCCAGCAACTCCAAAGAGGTAACCATTCATGGCACTCTGTTTTTCCTTTGTTAGCTTATAATATCTAGTAGTGTGATTGTAGGGCAACTCTATTTCAGATACATACATACATACATACATACATTTGTGTATGTGAGAGAGAGTTTGCATGTATGTGCAAAATTACAGCCAAGCAATGCAAAGATGATAAAGGATATCAATGAAATAAGTTTATCCAAGACATTAAAATAGAGTTTGAATACCACTTCCTTTCTTGTTCTTGCTGTATTGCACTGGCCTATAATTTATGTAAGTGCTGAATAAAATTGATGACAGGGACCAGTGAGATGGCTAAGTGGACGAAGCAATTACAAGTCTAGCCACCCAAATTCAATCCTTAGAATCTACATAGAGGAGGATGAAGAGAACTGATTTCTCAGAATTGATCTCTGACTTCCACGCATAAACTGTGACATGTGCACACTCGCACATAATGAACATGAAAAAATATAATGAATGTATTTTAAAGAAGAGGAGATGACAACCCACCATTGCAGTGTCATTCCTGATGTTAGGGTGGAAGCTTCTGAGATTTTGCCACTCAGTGTGATTTTAGTTGTCAGTTCTTATGTTTGCCTTGTCTCATATTAAAGACACTTTACCTACTCCTGTTCTTGATTCATTTGACTTAGCTGTGCACTTATGTTTCTGCATCCTTTATTCTCATCCTTGGGTTTTGTTCAGTGGTTTTTGTCTCTGTGCACATACACTATACAATCCACATTTCTTTTACCATTATTTATTTAATTTTTTATCATAAACTTTTCTCTTTATTTTTATGTCTTCTTCAGGGACTACAATTATGGTTATTTAATCCTTTACTTATTTATTTATTTATGCTTGAAATCAACTCACAGTTCACTGCTTTTTTTTTTTTTTTTTTTTTTTTTTGGTTTTTCGAGACAGGGTTTCTCTGTAGCTTTGGAGCCTGTCCTGGAACTAGCTCTTGTAGACCAGGCTGGCCTCGAACTCACAGAGATCCGCCTGCCTCTGCCTCTTCACTGATTTTTTTAAAATTACTTTCCATCAATGAGTTTTATTTTAGTTTCCATTTATAATACTTCCCCTCACACTACATTGTCTTCCATTATTTCCATTCTGTGCATCTCTACTGCAGAAGTGGTAGTCATAAGTTTTAGAAGTTTAATTGGACTTTTAAAGATATATGAGAAGAGACAAAAGTACAGATACCACATTACTCCTTAGGTTTTGGCTCATATGAAAAACCGTTTTAAAACTGCCTTTAATGTCATTGGGTGACAATGGCATCTGTCTCAGTTCTGTCATGGTTTCAGTTAGAAACGTCTTTAGAAATCATGTTATTTCATTTTTCTTTGCATGCATGTGATTCTTCAAATGGCTGATGGACAGTGAAAGATTAGAGGGGGGTGGATGGTAGTATTTCTTAATGTCTATACATAGTCTTGATCTGCAATCTAGAATGCAATGAAATTGTTCTAGCTGGCTATCACGAAGCTGAACCTGAAGCCAACTATTCCCACTACTAATGCAGAACACACCTGAGGAATTTACCCTAAGCCTGGTCTGGCTGGTGGGAGTAGTCACTTAGCCAGGCTATTGGGAACACCAGCTACTCATTTACTTATTTCTGTCAAGTGGTTTAGTATCATTGCTCACAGGCCTACACATTTGTAGTGGCCAAGGGAATCTACGATAGACTTCTGGAGTTCTGTCCTTTGGTAGTATTCTACTTTTCCTTAGTCCACTCCACGGACCACTCTGGCAATCCTGGACTCCAAGGTTCATGGTTCACAGAAGCGTCTCTTCCATTCAGGGAGAAACATCTGCATTTCTCCCTGCTGTAGTCTAAACTCTTTCCTGGGACTGTAGGCTAGAGTTTTGTAAGATTAATCTCCTTCTGCCTAGCTCTCACTTACTTGTAGGGTTTTGAAGTTATTTCATCTATTTACCAGGCAGTGTGTGCTGTTGTCTCAGGTAGGAAGGGTTACCTGACTATTATTCTATGTTGAATGGAACAGTAAATCTCTTCCAATGGAATTTTAGCTATGGACTCTATTTAATCTCTTTTAATAGTTACTCTAGTGTAGCAAATTTTTTATTCCGAAATTAATAAAGATATTTACTACTTGTTGGTGGATAATAAAGGTAAGATACTTAATACTTTCCTTCTTATTTGAATGCTACTTTACTCTCACACATATCCAATCTCGTCTTGATTTTCTTACCAGTGTAGTTAATGCTATTATTTATACAATGTTGGTTTATATTTACCCAATAGCTTAACATTTATTTCTGTATTCAGTTTGAAAATATTTTAGTCATAACATGTTATTTAAGATAGAATGAATGTCAATGAACTCAATTATTTTATATCTTCACTGAGTGTAATTATGACCAATTGTAATGAACAAATCAAGAACAGTAAGATGTTAACAAGAAAACAATAATAAATAAAATATAATGATAATAACAATATTCTGCAATAAAAGTTTGCCCCTTCAGACCATTTTAAGTGAAAGAAAGATGACTCAATAAAGGTATACATACTTCATGCAGTGCCATGATAAACAATCTCATCAGAGAGACTGCTCCAATATTACTGTTACACCTATAGCATACATGATGTCCATACACTGGAGCAAGGGAGGATTTATATCCCTGTAAGTACAGAGAAAGATCACAAAGCTATCTCAGAACAACAGTCAATTTAAAACTTACAACTTTTTTTTATAATTTATATTTGATATTTCTAACAGTTTACCAAAAATACTCAAAACAAAGACAATGAAGCTGCAGATAACCATGAAGGGATTATTGTACTTCAGTATATTATTATCATTATTAATTTTACCACACGATGAATGTAATGTGTTCAACAAGCACGTTACTGCTGAGCTGCATCCTCAATAAGCAGAGCTTGGGAGAAGACTCACTATCTAAAATTCTTAAGATATACTACATTTATGTACAAGTGGAGAGACCAAGAAAGACATTCCATGCCAACAACCTGCCTCCACATATGCATTCACACACATATATATGCTCCTCCAACACATGAAAAAAAAGTAAAGGTAGATTTTTAACTAAGGTTGCCAAAAAAGAGTTGAAAAGGAGGAGAAATTAGAAGAATATAGGTAACAAATGGAAGAAATTCAAGAAGCAATGGGAAAAATACAGAATATCCAAGACCATAGTAGCTAGAAAAGTTAGCTTCAAAATAGAAGTGAGAGGAGGAGGGCATGGAAATGTAATTTGGAGAAAAGCTCATGATCAAAAAGGTTGAAGGTTATTTTACCTAATGGAAACTATTTTCTCACTTAATGTGTTTCCCAAATACTACATAAAAGCTATTAGAAGCAGCTGGAATGTTGGCAATAGGATAAGGAACTAAATCCTGAATAATTTAATTGGAACAGCTGCAGTCAAATTTATAGCTATAAATAGCTTAGTAAATTATTTAAGAAAATGAAAACTTTGGGGGGATGAGTTCATATGATTCCAGAAGAAAATACCACTTATACGCTTGCATATTTTTTTAGCTCACATTTTCAGAGGTGGAGAACCTTGGTCTTTTGTTACATTATAATAACCAGGTCTACAGTTTGATCAGAGGTGTTTTTATAGCTGTGATTTGGTGTATTAAACCAAAGTTCCTAGTCTTCCCAGACCAGAGTGCAAGCATCTTCATCTCTCCAAGTACAGTTAAGATGGAAGGTAACTGGTTTTTCTACCTTGGAACCATGAAAATGCAATTTTGAGTTTCATTCTACAGGAAATTTCAGAACATTGTACCACACCTCTGTCAATATGTGGAATTATGTCATATAAGATGAATTCCTGTATGAATCAAACACAGAGGACACTTTTACAGGTACAATGTGCCACAGACTTCACTAAGATTTCAAACACGAGTTAAGTTTAAACCATCTTTTTGACATTTAAAATTTATATATTTTTTAACCTGATAACCAACACAAGTTGACATCCTTGACTCATACACAAGGTTTATATTTTAAAAATAGATTCATTGATATAGAAAAGAGTCCACAGCAATGAATATTCAATTACTGAGTCACTTAGAGTCAAGGTTCTAATATAAATATAATGGGTGAGCTATAGACCAAGTAAAAATCAAACCAGGTTGAAAATGTTCTTTCCAAAATGAAACAGTACAGGAAAATCTATGTCTTATTTCCTGTTCTACTGATATTAAGAGATACACCATAACCAAGACAACTCTCATAGAGGAGAGCATTTAATTCGTGGCTTGCTTACAGTTTCAGGGGCTTAGTCTATTATCTTGTTGGCACAGAACACAGTGGCAGGGAGCACGGAAGCAGGCAGGTGTAGTTCGGGAGAAATAGGTAAGAACTCCATTCTTCACTATAAACTTGGAGAGAGAATATGAGCCTGGTATAGACTCTAAAAGCCCACCTTCAGTTACAAACTTCTTCCAACAAGGTCACACTTTTTAATCCTTTCAAATTGTGCCACACCCTGGTGATGAAGCATTCCAATACATGACCCAATGGCAACCATACATATGCAAATCACCATATTCTTCTCCCTGGCCCCCATAAGCTTATAATGATATTATAATAAAAATTAAGTCCATCAATTTTCAAAAGTACCCATAGCCTTTCAGGTTTAACACTGTTTAAAATTCCAAAGCCCAAGTCTTTTCTGAGAGTCAGGACAATCTCTTAACTGTAACTGTCTGTAAAATAAAAATCAAAAAGGAAGTCACACGATTCCGGCATACAATGGAATTATGCATTATGATTCCAAAAGCGATGAAGAAAGCATAGGGAGGAAATACTGGACAAAGGCAAGACCAAAACTCAGCAGAGTAAATTCCAAATTCTGAATATCTATCTATGTCTGATGTCAAAGGACTCCAGATATTCAACTTCTTTTGGCTTTGTTGATACTACACACTTCTCTCTTGGGTTGATTCCACACCCAGTCTGCAGCTTTTTTTGTAAAGCGTCTCATGACTAGCCCCTACCCTAACCCTAACCCTTAACCCTAACCCCTAATGCAAACCCTAACCCTACACTTGTGTCTCCTACAACTCGGGGTCTTCAACACAGTCCAGGCTTCACCTTAATAGTTTTATGCAGTGGTCTCTCTAAGCCTTCACATAGGCACCCCTGACACATGTCTGCCTTTTGAAGCTTTCCTTGACCATGGAGGGACATTCTACAACCCCTTTCTTATATCTTTGACTGTAAAGCCGAACCATGGAGTCAAAAATGCCAGCCACAGACCGGGCGGTGGTGGCGCACGCCCTTAATCCCAGCACTCGGGAGGCAGAGGCAGGCAGATCTCTGTGAGTTCGAGACCAGCCTGGTCTACAGGAGCTAGTTCCAGGACAGGCTCCAAAGCCACAGAGAAACCCTGTCTCGAAAAACCAAAAAAAAAAAAAAAAAAAAAATGCCAGCCACGTTCTGCTCCATGATAGGGCTGGAACTTTTATCCTGTATTTAATTATATTGCATTGCTTCCTTCACTGCTTGAAATTTCCTTAATTCCATTTCAAAGGTTGCAAGCTTAGCTGGGTAGAGTCTTGCCTTGGGGTCACCACTGCATTAGTTCATTTATCATTAAGAATTTCTTTAAGCTTTTTGTCTTCTTGAGCATTGAACTTAGCTCCCTTTTGATGTGGGATTCCCCTTTGGAAGCTGTGAATATGTTTTTTTTTGTTTGTTTTTGTTTTTGTTTTTTTTCCCATTGGTTAATAAAGAAGTTGCTTTGGCTTATAGAAGAATAGGATAGAAGTAGGCAGAAAAACTAAACTGAATAAAGGGGAAAAAAGGCAAAGTCAGGCAGATGCCAAAACCTGCTGAAGGAGAAAGGTTTCAGAACCTTACCAGTCGGCTACAGCCTCATGATGATACATAGATTAATAGAAATCCCAATTGCCAGAATATGCCAAGAATGGTTTTCAGGTCACTAAATATTTCTCCCAAGAGTTCTGGAACTGGACCCTTATAGTTTAAATTATCCTCAACATTGTGTTCCATAACCCTACTAAGATGGCCCATTAGGTCTCACTCAAATTTTAGGGAGATGTGCCCTACTCTAAGGTCAGTCAGTTTGGGTTTGGTTGTGATCCCACAGTAGCCTCTGGATTCTCACAGGAAATATCTATCTTCAGTATTAGAGAGAGTTACAGGTCCTCAAAGTTGAAATCTAGTCCTGGAAGACTCACTCTATAGCCCAGTCTGGCCTGCAACTCTATGTAACACTCATAAGATAACCTTTAAACTTTCAGTAATCCTCCAGCTGCAGCTTTGTGAGTATTGCGATTACAGGAATGAGCCGGTATTCTGATCTCTGGGAGATTTTACACACCTAGATCCTAAATTATTTAATCATTTTCTATTTTAAGTAGCTATAATACTTTCTGTATCTGGAAGAAAATTCTCGTTCAACAGGTGAACAGTATTAAAGATTTTCTTTGGTGTGTAAACACACGCTGTCTGGAATTGAGAAAATCCAAGTATTAGTCAGTAATAAAATCCACAGGAAAATAAGAGTTAGCAGTGCATGGTAATATGGATCAGTTGGAAATTAGAACCGTACTAGTGTTAATACTTAGGTAGATCAATTTATAGCATGTAGTGACAATAAGAGTTGGAATGTAATGAATAACACTTTGCATTTGTGTCAATAAAAACAAAACCACAGTAAAAAGTCGCATGTCTTACGAGTAAGCTGTAGCATGTACTTTGTGATATGCACATACATGATACAACAGATAGGAATAAGAATCAAGTGTGGACTGAGAAGGGAAAATGATTTCCATTTTAGAGATTGATTTGATGGTCAGTGAGAGTCTCACCTTTCTACATCTGCCGACTGCTTCTCACTGTGTTCTCAACTCTTAATCTTAGCGTAACACTTTCGTCCTTCTCTGCTCCTCCCTTTTATCTTTCTCATCTTTTCCTTCATTCTTCTTTTTATCACTTTATTTACACACACACACACACACACACACACACACAGGGGTGGATGGTCACTTTACCATTCTTTGAGTTACAGTTCAGCAAAAGAGACATATTTACAAAATATATTAAGTTTTTTTTTTTAACTACAAGAGCACTAAAACATTTAAATATTGATCCACCTCTCCAATTCTACAGAGGTCATTTTTGGTTGAAGGCTCGTTAAAAACAGGTCTTTAAACTATTTATTCTATATGCCCTTAGATTCTATAGTTCTGTTATGCATTCCTATGCAACTGAACCGAACTAAAATTAATGTACAGTATATTCTATAATAGACAAGGTTCCAGGAGAGAATTTTCCTAAATTAAATAATTTATAAAAAATTTAAGACCTCTGAAAAGTGCTGCTGTAGCAATAGTGATGTAACATCAATAAGGGCTCCACAGTTTTGGCTTTGGTGTCAGTGTGCCAGACACAGGGGCATAAAGTTACTCTTCAGTTTGGTTTCTGACCTCCACTTCAACTCCAACTTTTTGGGGAATTTTTTTTTGAGTTGTTGGGGTTAGCTCAGTGAGAGCTCTGACTCATAACTCATTTTAGATCTCACAAGCTCATGTGCAGAGTGAGAAGACTCCTCTATGGTCATCCACAAAGCATAGAGCTTTCTCATGCATTTTAGAGAAGCTTTACCTTAGACAGAAAATGATCCTTAACTTTAGATAATTAAGCAGTTCTCTTAACTATTAAAAAATAAAAGTTACTACAGAAAAAGAGTGTCTATAAAAACAGCATTGTTGAAAGGAGCGGCGGGGCTCGTGTCCCACCACGCGGCTAGCTTTACCCAAAATAATTACACGGAAACTGTATTCATTTAAAATATTGCCTGGCCCGTTATCTGTAGCTTCTTATTGGTTGATTCTCATATCTTGCTTTAACCCATATTTAGTAATTTATATAGCACCACGAGGTGTGGCTTACCAGGAGAGATCTTAACCTGCATCCATCTTGGAGAGAAGCATGGCTACTGCATATGGCGACTGCCTGAAGCGTCTCCCCACTGCCTGCTACCCAGCATTCTGTTCTGTCTACTCCGCCTACCTAATTTTCTGTTCTCTTAAAGGGCCAAGGCAGTATCTTTATTAATAATGAAAGCAACACATAGACATTCCTCCATCACAGCATTCAGTAACACAAATTGATAATAATAGAAATGCTAAGAAACACAGCGTGTGTACATAAATATATGCATGTATATATATAAATATTAAGAAAGACAAAGAGACAGAGAAAACTATGGTATATATGTATATATACATACAAACTCACATATATGTAGACTATTTTTTTTCTTATTTTGACACAGAGAATAGGCATTTATAAATGGCTTTATTCCTTAATCTTCAATCAGGTCTGGCTGTTGTGTGTGTGGTATGAATGTAAACTGACAGCAAGAAGCACCAGGTGTGTTTAATTAAAGAACTTTAAAGAGCAGGATCATGTTTTACTACTAAGTTGCATTTTCAAAACTATATTTAGCCAGTCTAATGCAGTGTCAGGGTTGCAGTAAATAAAAGTCAAGATGACTGAAAGCAGACACGTCTCGTGGGTTAATGTTCCTGCTGCCTGATTGCCATCCCCTTCTGTGAAATGACTCAGTTATTCACATGGAGACCTTGCCAGAACCTTGACAGGTTCCTGCAGTTACTCCTTTTTATGCAACAGACAATTTGCTTTGTTTGAAAACTTTGGTTTGGAATTTTATTAGTCCCAATCAAGCTGAACATCAGAACTAACAAGGCATCGGGCCAATTATCTCTACCATTATTTCTGCATTTTCTGAAGTACGACACCAATCAGAGAAACAGAGAGCATGGGACAACTGTAAAGTCTACTTGTGAATGTGTTGCCTCTTCATTATTTACTTGCTGGTTCTTGACATCTAAGATGAAGCCATAGTAAGTGTCCGAAATATCATACATCAGACTTGTGTGGAATTGTTATGCAATACAACTATTTTTAGACTTTCTGAAGTTAGGAGAAATTAATGAAGCTTAAACTTGAAAACCAAGGGAGGCATAAAGGAAAGAAAAGGTACAGTTAGTTTGGCATTTTGTACTTCTGTGTATAAGACGTCAACCCTGATCCAATTAGTCCTTGCTGTTATTTTCTGAAATTTACCCAAATACAGTGGTCTACAAGTTACAGTTTTAACATTCCTTGAGACATTTTAGCTATTATGTAAATGTCAAAATTGAATTATTTCTATAAAAATATTTATAGCAAACTCCTAGAACTTCATGGAGTTATTTTTTCTCAGTATTCCAACTAGGTCATAGACCCAGAGTTCTACTCACAGTGTTTATTGTAGACTAAATGTTTATGTATTCTTCCATTCATAAGTTAAATATAAGTCCCAATATGATAGATGGTATGAGGAGGTGGAGTCTCTGAGAGATAAATTGGATTAAAAGAAACCCATAGGCGCTCTCTGGTGATAGATGCAAATATATAGCAAAAAGACAGATGCCAAGGAATCGGGGTGTAGTCCTCAATAAAGACCAATCCTCAGGCCCCTCTGTATAAGAGTTAGGAGACTCTACATATGGGATATGTCAGTTTCTATTTGGGTATTTCATGCAGAAGCTCCAGATTTATAAGATGGTATATATTTGTGTATATGTAACACTAAAGACCAGTAATAGAGGTACACAGACTACATTTTAATGCATAAAATAATATGTATCTGCAAAAGAGTTAACAAAACTTCATCTATTTTCTGTTCATTAATATCTTACTTATTCCTTAAGAAAAATCTCAAACACTGTCTCATCCCAAAGTCTCTCTGTTGTTTGTGTAGATATGTGCCTGCTTTGTTTCTTATATGGATCTGTTTTTTCCTAATTATTTTATTCATACACTCTATCTCCTAATTAACTAGCAAACTGCTAAGTCGGGAGTAGGCACAATATTTTATAACTTCCTGACATCTAATTAAGATATTATAAATTCATGCCTTTCAATATGACATCTCTTTAGTGATCCAACTTGTAGTGTAGCAAATACCAGATCAAATATAAAACACCACATTTATAACCTAAAAGTATTGTAGGCATTGATAAACTAGAAATGGAATGACACACTCATTGTTGGAAGAAGCTAAACCTTATCTCAGATGATATCTGAGAGGAGATACAAGGAAAAGCAACAGCATCCTTAATTCTGTGATGCATGTAATTCCATGCAGAAGGTTAAAGGAGTTGTGTCCACAGCTGACCGTATAGGCTAGAATAGAACTTCCTGACACCAAAAAAAGAGGTTGGCTTTCTTGGGTTAATTGTGGGTAATACAACACTTACCAAGCTGTCTCTTATAGGATGTTAAAGAAACTGGTAAGCTTGCAGCAAGGGATCTTGTGCCAAGCCACTACTTGGCAAGAGGAAATGAAATCATGAAAGATTAAATTCAAACAGTAAAAACAACCATAGTGGTTTTGAAATAAGTACCCTTAAAAGGTCTGAAAGATACAAAAATGAGTAGTCCCTCTGAAAAAGAACAAAAGTTGCAATCCAAAACCAATCCTAAAGAAATAAAGGTGAAGTGTGTGCTTACACACACACACACACACACACACACACACACACACACACACACACACTTCCATTAACTTTCTGTTTTGTTTTGTTTTTTTCTGAGAGAAAATATCATGTATCCCACGCTCACCCCCAACATATTTAGTAGCCCAAGATGACCCTGACCTCTGACCCTCCTGGCTCTACCTACCAAATGAAGGGATTACAGGCACATTACCAATCTAGGAAAATAGAGAAAAGCAGAGTGGGAGGGAAATGAAATCACAACCCCTATACAAAGATATGGTGGACTCAAATCACCGAATATATAGACCTAGAATTCGTCACAGGGTATTAAAAATATTAAATTATCCTCAAGTACAGGGAAATTGAAATCAATCTACCTGTCTGCTGGGTTAAAAAAAAAAAAAGTAAGTACACAAGATGCCAAAATGAATTAAAGAATAGAACACTTCCATCAGTTACCAAGAGCCTTAGCATACCAAAACCAGAAATTAAGGCAGAGGCATGAGGGAAATGAGTTCCTTGGAATCAGATGAAGATTCTCACGGGAGCAGAACAACGTGGAAATCAACTAGGATACTTAACACTGAGGTGAAACCCAAAGCAGACACAGAAAAAGGGGATTCAAAAGTCCCTGCAGACCTCAGCTTAGCTGTTGGTAAAAATCTCCATATATTTCTCCCAGGAACAGATATACAAAGCAGCTATGTAACATGCAAATTATGTGGAAGTATTTAACAAAAACTATATTTTTTTTCATTTATATTATATATTTGGAAATAATGTACAGATAAATCTTAAAACTTCAAATAGCCCCAGAACAATGTTTCAAAAATGCAAAGGATTGGGTCTGAGAAGATGGAGCAAATCAGTTCATGAGACCTGGTCTCAAAAAATAAGATAAAGAGCAATTTAGGAAAATACCAGTGTAGTAAAACTCTTGCCTTTATACACATATGTGTATAGTCAAAACCCCACACATCTGCTTACACATAAGAACAGATCAGATCAACACACAAATGCAAATGATTAATATCTCACAGACCGCCATTTTGTCTTCCCCATAGTGCTTAGCTTTCCACTGGGAACACTATAACCACCCGGATGTTATTGAACAGAAGACAATTTTGCCCTAAAAGGTACATTGTATTCTAAATTTCAATTTTTACTGCTTTATATTCAGGGAGCTCAAAAACTCCCTTTCAACTACAGAACTCCTATGGGGCAAATAGAAGAAAACAAAATGGAAAACACTCAACAAAACCAAGCAACCTTTTACAATATTTTAAAAAAAGCTATCTGCTGTTATGATTTTTTCAGTTGTACTGAGAATGCAGGAAACAACTAAAAGTAATAAAAATAAAATAGCTGTCTGAAAAATGCAATTCACTTAGACATCGTTGTTATTCATTATTAATATTAAAATTTTTAGTTTAATATTTAAGCAATTGCATTTTTGTTTTAAATGAAAATTTACCAACTCTGCTCCCACTATAGGAAGAACACTTGTGAGAGGAGACAACTGGTCAATACTCAGAATATATGCGTTTATGAAAAATTAATCTGAAATTTTCCCATAGGAACACAGTTTAAAGTTATACTTAGCTGAGTAAGAACAAAGACTATTTTTAAATAAATTAAATACTTTACAAAAACTTGCTTCGAAGAAACACAATATCGATATTGGCGTTATTTGACATATTATTTATTGTGTCTTCTCTATATATTATATTCTAATCACAGATCATTGATTTAACTGTTGTTCTAACAGTAGATTTTATTTTTAAATGCAAGAGTTTAAACTCACACAAATACTCCAAGACACTTTTATGTGATATGCATGTAAAGTAAGATTGTAAATGCAAACACTTTGAACACTGAAATTGTTTCAAAAGGTGTATACCTTTCTCACATTATTTCTCTGGTCACTCAAGTAATTCAGGTCTCACAACAGATTGAATATTTTATTATATGATAAATTATTTTCTTATCCAAAACATAAGGGTAGCTAGAAATTGAATTTTAGACATTATTACCTGAGGGCTTTTGATAATGCATAACTATAGCTATTAATCATAGGTATATTATATATTCAGAATTATTAAATGCACTTACTATCAAGAGGGCAATTCAAAAGCAAGGAGGTGGGGAAGGCACTCTAAGAGCTAGCTTAAGAACTTGGCATGGTGTCTTATGTCTAAAATTCCAGTACTATGCAAGTGGATGCAGGGCCATGAGGACTTAAAGGCCAATCTCAGCTACATAATGATTTGAGACCAGCCCAAATTACAGAAAACTTTTTCAAAATTAAAATTTAAAAATTAAACCAGAAAAAAATAAAGAAGTAAAAATAATGATTGACAAAACTGTATACAAAATGTTTATATAGCATGTGGTATAGATGCAAATTTAATAAATTGAAGTTGAAAATTAGTAGCTCTGCTTTATATCCTTTTATTTATTGCTATTTTATATTATTCTATTTTATTATGATAATTATAGTTTTACTTTCAGAAGCAAATACTCTAAGACTATATATTCAATAGTATGACAACATACTTTAGCTTGGAAAATACTAAAATTGTTAAACTATTTATGAGGATTTTGCCATCAAGAACACCCTTAAAAGAATAGTAAAATATTTGTTCAGAAAGCAATTTTTGTTACAAAAGTATTCGAAGCTTTAATCAACACATTCTTAACTGTGTTTTTATCTATTTGTAAAATGAAGAAATCCTTGCAAGTAGCATTGTCTGTTGAGAGTGCTACTGAACAGATCTGGTTGGGGAAAGTCATGCTGAATTTATGCTTATCTTATTTTCTCACATTTGGCCTCTAGGCCATGCTCTTTAAGTTTTGAAGTGACATGGATGAACTAAACCTTCCTGAGTATTTCTACAAACACTACATATTTCTTAGTACAAATAAAAACAACTCTGGTTTGAAGTATAAAGAATTATTTCACAATAGTTAAACTGTGAAAGCACTTACAACCTTTGATAAGGATTTATAGATCCACAGCAATTAAGAAAAAAATTATTGCAACAAGAATTAGCAGATAACTGAAAGGTGCTTTCAAATGAAAAAAAATAGGAAAAAAATCAGATTACTGTCTGCTCTCAAAATAACATTTTCTTTAATCCAAATTCTAATAAATTCTTTGATTGATTTATTCTTTTAAAGACAGAATCATATCGGTGGAGGCTTCTCATTCATTCCTGGTCACCCAGACCCAAAATAATCACACAGCAACTATATTATTTGCAATATTGTTTGGCTGATAACTTAAACGTATTGCTAGCTAGCTCTTATATCTTAAATTAACCAATTTCTACTAATCTGTGTATAGCCATGTAGTTGTGGCCTAATGGTAAAGTTCCATCCAGCGACTGGCATCTGACTCCTGTGGCAGTTACATGGCTTTCCCCTGACGCTGCCCACTCTCTGACCATATCTCCTCCAGCCTGACTATACTCTGACCTGTCATGGGCCTAAGCAGCTTCTTTATTAGCCAATAATAATAAAACACATTCACAGCACATGGCGGGGAATCCCATATCACCTCTCCTTTTCTGTTGAAATAAAAAGGAAGGTTTTAACAAGCAAGAATTACAGTTACAATATTTATATCTACTTTATGTTTTTCATAACTAAGGAAAACTATATTTATAATTATCTATTCTTCAACTCCATCAAAGACCCCAGAACAATATAATATTGCCTAAGTTAACAGGAAGTGCATTGTAAACAATGTCTAAAACTCTGGAACTGACAGAGACATCTCGCTGCCTGGACAGTTATCCAAAGTTGTTCTGTAACATTGGGGCATCCAATCTTCAGCCTAGAGGCCTATAGTACCTGGCAGATTTTTCCATGAAGAATGAAATTTCAAAGCAGTTCCACCTATATTGGCAGTTTGTCAGTCACATTCTTCTGTGTTTTGCAGAATGTCTAGCAGCCGTTTTCATGAATCAGCAACCCTGAAGAACTGTCTCACCTTTTGTCAACTTCAGCAGTCATTTTTCTGTGGGTTCTACATGTCCAGTTCATACAGAATAACATCAAGCAGTCCAGGCAAGAGCAGTTTCTTGCCCACATGTCTAACAAACTCCATAAGGAGTCTCTTTGATGCTCATCATCCCCTTGAAGTACATCGGTGCTGCAAGGAACAGATATGTCTCATTGTCATGAAAAATCCTAAGTTATTAAAACATTTTAAATGCCATATTCTGAAGGTTCCTAATAAATTTAAAGAATACCTATCCAACTGAAATATAGCTCTATATCTAGAAAACCTAGCTAATATGAGTACAAGCTTGACTATTATAGACGACTGTCTATTAGCCGATATTTCTCAATTATACTTTACGTTTTTAAATGAGCTGTAAAAACACAATACTTTCATAAAGAGCAGAAATACATATATAAGAAAATTGACCTTAAATTTGTATCAATAACCCAAAATCCATACCAATGCAAAGTATTCATGTCTATAGCATATCCCATATATATATATATATATATATATATATATATATATATATGCAAACATTTATAAACAATATTGGGGAATTTATTTATAATAGTTCTTTCCAAACTGCTTCCTTCTTTTTGTTGGTTAAAGTATTTGAAGTATTTGGGTGTTCCTAAAGACCTTTCAGGTAGTCTTGGTCCATCAAACCACATCAGTATGGAAAAATCCACAGGTTCTCAACCTCTAGGGAAACAAAAGCAGAACTTCTTTTCTAAAGCACCATATCGGTAGACCCAAATTTTGAAGTCAACATACCTTTATGTTGATTTAACTTAGCAGCCTATACAATGAAATGTCTCTCTGTACTTAGCTCATTTACAGTAAAAAACTTCAAAGAAATTATAATAATATACATAATTCAGACTCTCTCTCTGTGTGTATATTCTATCTTTATGTGCCTTATTTTCTTTACTCCTTTAACCTATGACTCTCTGTACTCTGTATTTTAAAGACTGTTTTATTTTTAAATTATTTTCTTCTTTTTATAACTCTCTATACTCTTTTTCTTCTCTCTCCAAAGCCTATGTACATTTTTTTAAAAACACTGTGACCAGTTCAGAGGTTTATTTATGTCTGAATCTGTCTTTATTGTGCATCTGTAATCATTGTTGACTTTTAAAATGGTAAGCAGCTTGGTTGAAGAGGCCCTGGATGCTGCCTATGCCTCTTATGGCTTTTAATATGGCAGAGGTAGTTCACCACCAGGTCTGAGACTGCTGGGTGGGAGCTGTCCTCACCAACTCAACTCTGGGAAGCACTGTGCAGCATATAAACCCTTTTTAATCTGACTAAAAGCTAAATCTGCAGTGCAGTACACTGCACAGCCTGGAAATATCTCTGTGTATGGTGGTACGAATCTGCCATGCCTTCATGCCTGAGCATTCCTAGCAGACTTGCTCAGGCCAGGGGTGCTGAGCCATGGGCATGGTCTCAGCTCTTTTCCTCCAGGCCCCAAGTGGTACACAAACACTGGGACCTGAAGTGGGTGGCAGTCATCAACCCCCAAAAGAGCCAGAGCTGTCCCTGTAACCAGCACGTACCAGGAAGCCTTCCCTTAAAGAAACCCTGCCACTAAGACTGAGTCAAGAAATCTCTGAAAGGAGCCGTGTCTCTGCTTGCTGCCAGCAAATAGATCCTATCTACAAAAACAATGCTGTTACCCAGAAGCTGCGCTTGGCTCCCATTTCTGTGGGTCTAAAAGCTTTCTTTTAAAAGCGTTCTTAGATATTACATGGAAATTTTTGCCACACACTGGCATGCCATTCTTTTAGCAGAGGCTGCTTGTTAATTCCGAGTTGCCCAGACTCAAAATAATCACATAGAAGCTTTATTATTTTCAATACTGTTAGGCATATGGCCAGCTAGCTCTTATATCTTAAGTTAACCCATTTCTATGAATTTATGTATTGCCATATGGTTGTGGCCTACTGGTAGATAAGGTTACGTCCAGCGTCTGGTGTCTGTCTCCTGTGGTGGCTACATGAGTCCCTGACTCTGCCCACTCTCTTGCCATATTTCCTCCAGCCTCACTATATTCTGCCCTCCTACAGGCCTAAGCAGCTTCTTTATTAAACCAATGATGATAAAACACATTCACAGTATACAGACGGGAATCCCACATCAGAGTCACACGTAAGCTGCTGTTGCCTTCTAACATCCTGCCTATGTAGCTAAGAATGATCTTGAACTTCTGACCCTTCTACATCTACCTGGTTGTTGCTGAAGTGTAGATTTGTGCCACCATAATTGACTCCAAAGTTAATTATTAGTTAAGTTTCTCCCCTTTCAGCAGCATGCATTTTAGTATTGATTTCCTTTAACAAAAGTCATATAAATTATGTATTATTTAGATTTGGTAATTTTGTAACTATTCTTAAAGCTGTGGGGGGAAAAGTTAAGGCAAGGACATTTGAGTCCTGTATAGCAAAAGAAAATTCACATTATTCTCTGAAAATTTTGGTCCCTAAGCATTTCCCTGATACCCATAGATTAGAGCTGCTTTCAAATTTCATCAGAGAATCTTTTTTTTTTTTTTTTTTTTTTTTTTTTTTTTTTTTTTGGCTGGGGGCAGCAAACACTGAAGAGACTTATATCTGGCCATAGTCCTCAGAATAAGTAACTACTGAGTACTAAGGCCTATACAGCACATTTGTATTAAACATACTCCAAGGCCAAGAGAAAACTACCAAAGAGAGAGTGGTAAAACATTAAAACCCAGATGATTGGAAGAGTGATGAGAAATGATGTCTTCTTTACATTAGTTTGCTCTTTTACTCACGCATTTCCAGCAGCTATGGTTACCTGCTCTGGATTTGCACAAAATCAAGGCACTCCAGTCTAGCATGAATAGAAAAAGGCTCATGAGGATGTTTCCCTGGTTGACAGGCTATTAACATCACATGGCTTCAGGAATTAGGGAGTTACTTTTTGTGAATGTAGTCCCTGGTAGAATGTCTATTCTACAGTGGATGATCACACAACCAAGGGACAACAGGCAGAATTTATTTGGACTCAGTGTATTATAAAGAGAGGAAATGAAGACATAAGGGGGATGTGTAGAAGGAGAATATGGAGTGTGGGAATGTAGAGTTGTTAGTGGGTATGAGCAATATAAACAAATCTACATATGCAAAGAGTATGACCATTAAGTTATGTAATTATTCTGCAAATATACTTTAGTATGTATGTAAATCTCCAATTATTATTCAGAAGCATAATAAATTTTATTTAAACTTTACTAAGTGTTTATATAGTAAATAACCAATATGTTTTCCTACAGCAGTGCTTGAATAACTATTATGAAAGATTTGAAAAATATTGTAACAATCTTTCTCCCCTCTCTTTAACAAGATTCCCAGAACTCATACCATTGATTGGCTGTGCATTTCTGCATCTGCTTCATCAGTTACTAAACTCAAAAGCCTCAAAGTTATCTCAGGGTCGATAGAAACTCACAGACACTGGACAAACAGCTAAGGAGACCACATGGAGCCAATCTAGGACCTCTTCATATATGTGACAGTTGTATAGCTTGGTCTACTTGTAGGATTACCAACAGTGGGAACAGAGCTTGTTCCTGACCCTTTGGCAAGCTTTTGCAAACCCATTTCTCATACTGGGTTGCCTTACCAAGCCTTAATACAAGGGGAAGAGCATAGTCTTATCGCAACCTGATATGCCATGCTTTGTTGGCACTCATAGGTGAACAGAAACAGAGGAGGAGTGGATTGGGGGGCATAATGGCAGTGGGGGGAAATAGGAGAAGAAAAGGAAGGAGAAACTGTAGTTGGAATGTAACAAAAAATATTTTTAATTAACAAAAATATGTAACATTTTCCTTGTATGTCTCCCCCCCAAACTAGTATAAAATACACTTATTCATCAGTAACTATTTTTATTCATTTTAAAGAGACATTTTCCATCTGCTGTGGTTAAATCAGAGGTTCCATCAAGAGTTCAACCTCATGAATTTTTCTTCCTACAAATTTCATAACATTTACGACTGCTGACTGCTGGAAGTGGAACTAATAGCCAAATGACACAATCCACTTAGGAATTCTGTGTCCTTGCCCCTTCCTTTCCACACTCCCTAATGTAGATGCACATTTTGACTCACTGTTCAAAATGATGATAATGATGACTGTCCTGATTGGTTTTTTTGCCAACATATGCTAGAGTTATCTGGGAAGAGGAACCTCAGTTGAAACAATGCCTCTATCAATCAGATTGTCTCCTTGTGGATAGTGTCGCCCCTGTGCTCATGCATTGCAAAAGAAAGTAAAGTGAGCAAACTTTGAGTAGCACGCCAGTAAGCACACAGAGCTCCTTCATCACTTCTGCTTCAGTTCCTGTCTCCAGTTTCCAACCATGCCTTCCTTTCTTTATCTCCCTCAGTGATGGAGTAAGACCTGAGAGTTATAAGATGAAATAACACATCTCCTCTAGAAGTTGATTCTGGTCATAGTGTTTTATCACAGCAATAGAAGCTCTAAGATAATGCCCCCTTCAGGAGAATTTAGCTCAGATTTACCTTCAGCTGTTAATGCCACCATAGATAACTGGTCTATTTCTTTAAAATCTAGAAACCAACAAAGATCTGAATGTCAGGCCAATGGCCAATGATAAAATAGAGAGTTGAGAAAATATAGTGATAGCAAATTTGTGGTGATTTTTAAAAGTGAAGAGCCAGAAGTTTTCTACCCATGATCAGGATACATTTCCTGTGTAATTACATCTACTAGAATATAAAAAAAATCCATGATTTCAAATACCAAACACATCCACTGTATAAACCCAGAGGCAGTTAATATCTTTAATGAGGACAAAAGCACACAGGAAAACAATTATGTTTCTTTTAAATCATAGTTTATAGCAAACTAATTGAATTTAGAAGTAATTAAACAAGGAAATATCAATTAGATATCTATTGTCTCTCTTGTGTAATTAAAATATGTTATTACTGATGCTTCATAATTGTTGTTGAGCAGCTTTTTAAATCCTAGCATTAGTTTTCCAGTAAAGAAGCTGAAAAGTGTTAGACATTGTTAGATATTTCTCACTTTCAGGTGGTGTTTATAGGAAGTACTTTATGACAACCAAATCCAAACCAACTGAGCAACCATGAGCATCAAGCAATTTGCTCCAAAACATGTTGATTTTTAAGGCAATTGAATTAGTGATGACCCTGCTTGTTACCTAACTGTACACAGATTTAAAAAAAAGAAAGGGAACAGAAAGGGTCTGTTTTAATCTCAAAAGGCATTGTATTTTCACCTTTTTCCCCTTTTCCTAAATGAGTTACCAGAATGTGAACATACCTGAAGGATGCTATTCTTCAAAGTTCCAAGAGAGGACGCTTCATGAATCTCATACTGAGGTTGTACAGGACAGGTCATCTTTTATAGCATGACATTTGGCTGCTGGTGGACTTCTTTATTCGTCAATGCCCTCGTTCAATCTCTTTGATGTATCTTTCTCCTCACTTAGCATCATGATATGTATAGCTTATTCTCATCCATGATAAAATTGTACTTCACACTATCACAGAGTATCATGGCAGTATCTTCTGCTTTCTAGATTTTAATACTCATGATCTCATTAGTGTTCCTGAAATTCAGAAAATAATATCATGTGCTATTTTAAATATCTTTGAAAATATTTACCAGAGGTTCAGAAAGATACTATCAACAAACCTAGTCATGTGAGCCTATAATCCTAGTCACTTAGGAGTATAAAGGAGGAATATATCAACATTCAAGGTCAGCCTGAACTACAGAGTAGCCACAAAGCCAGTCTAGAAAACTTAGGGAGAGGCTATATCAGAAGTCAATGGCAGTTGTTGATGTAGATCAGCGGTATATTATTAGTCTACAATATAGAGAAACTTAGATTCAATTTTAACTTCATAAAAAGATAATTTGTAAAATGAAATTTAAAACTTGACTATATATCAGAATGTGTGTTTGAACATAGCTATCAGTACACACACACACACACACACACACACACACACACTACCACCACCACCACCACCACCAACAACAACAACAACAACTCTCAGCTATAAATGACTGGGAAATAGGTGAAAATACCAGCATTTTCTGCAGTATGTTCTACTCTTCTTTAAATCTTCCCCATACCACATGTCTATCAATTTCTCCTAGAGTTCATTTCCTGATTATATATAGAGAGGGCAACACTACTTAGCATCTAAAGAACAGTTTGGATAATAATTCCCTGGTGTTTTATCTCCTAAACTGAGGTACAATGTCTTGAAAACAAGAGGTACAATGTCTTTAAGAGGAATCATATTGACCTAATAGAGTCTACATCACCCTATGCAAATCTCAATATTTGTCTTATCTTCTTGCTGGCATTTTCACTTATTTCCCAGTCTTTTATAGCTGAGAGTTGTTGTTGTTGTTGTTGTTGTTGGTGGTGGTGGTGGTGGTGGTGGTGGTATGTGTCTGTGTGTGTGTACTGATAGCTATGTGCAAACACACATTCTTCTTATTATATTTTCTTGAAAGTTTTGGGTAGTTTCCTCCCCCAGACCTTCACTGCACTTAGTATCTGTGGTGATTCACCACCCAGTTATTCTTATTTGGCTTGTTTGGTATGATCCATTCACTGGTGAATACTGTATCATAAAAAAACTAGAATTTGGTTTGCTCTTGTCATCACAACTAAGCAAGTGGATAACTGTCCCTCCTGAATTAAACATCCTTGAAGAGTTTTTTTTTTTTTAATACTGGAGTCATCTTTGGCCAAGCTACCCACAAAGTGAATCACCATATTTAGGAGGAAAGGAGAGGGTCAGTGCAGAGCTACCTACGTGACCAATGCATTCAGAAATTTCAGATTCCTCCCAACTGTAGGATATTATGGTTTCTCATCTTCTTGAAATTTCACTAAATGTTTCTAATTTTCTAGAACTTTGCTTATGAACCCAAGAGGGAGAAGTGTGTTGCATTCGTTTTTTTTTTTTAAAAAAAAAAAAAAAAAAAAAAAAAAAAAAAAAAAAACAAAACAAAAAACTAAAAGAACTCGATTCTGATTAGGATTATCAATTACTTTTGTTTTGAATTTAAATACTATTTTATTTTTTCCAGGTCATGTTTCTGTTACCCAAACTTAAAATGGATTGTCCCACTTAGCAAACAAAAACTAAATTGGTGTTGTACTGTAACTGGCTACTGATTCTAATCTCACTCACTACACCTCAAAAGAACATCTGTACCATTAACCACTTAATTAGCACAGAAATGTCTTTTTCAAAATGTCCCAGAGTATTGTGATAAATTTGGATAGGTAGCTGAATGTACATTCTAATAATAAGCAGAACTCAAAACAGATGTGAGAAAAAAGACACGTTCAACCACACAGAATCTCTTGATCATCCGTAAAGCCATGTCTTGATTGAGATCAGTCTTTATTTTTAGGCTGTGATCCCCAGCGGGTCTGTGATCCCAACATATTCAACAGGAATAGACATCTAAATAATTGTGAGGCATAAATCAATAATCAACTAGCTTGTTCACTTCTTAGAGACTAGATAGGAATTATAAGGCAGTAAAGAGAAATTCTTGCAGCACTATTGGTCCAGTACATATCAAGGCCTGTGGGTGAGGCTGGCATACCTGAAGAATGACAGTAACAAACGCTGAAAACTAGTGGCTTTGTTACCAGACTTTTGAAGTCAGAGATGTATG
Source organism: Arvicola amphibius (assembly GCF_903992535.2). Classification (NCBI taxonomy): domain Eukaryota; kingdom Metazoa; phylum Chordata; class Mammalia; order Rodentia; family Cricetidae; genus Arvicola; species Arvicola amphibius. Next base: position 126,933,704 of record NC_052052.2, on the reverse strand, counting down.
GTGCTAAGCATTCATGCTTGAAATTTATTGCTTTAACCTGTAACCAATTCTGGCCTCTGGCCCGGGCACTTAGCAGCAATTATCATTCCTTGACTGAAAGCAGGAGCAGCAGCGGACAGACTCAGGCAGCTGTAGGCAGTACCTGCTAATGTTACAGCTCTCAATACAGACCTTGGGTGCCACTGTAGCAGGTGCTATAGCTCCCATACCTAAGAATCAGGTTTTGCCAGTCTGTGGCTGGTACCACAGACCTAGACCTAGTGTGCCTGAAACCTTTGGTCCTTAAGGCTTAACAACATCCTGGGACTCTTGCAGCAACTAGGGTCCACAGTTTCTCACCTTGACCACACAGCCCATTGTCTTCTGTACTTCTGCTTCCCATTATTTTGGCTGCCACTGCTCTCTAAAATGAGTCCATTGCCCTGTCTTCAGTACTGCTGCTACAAATGTGGATGCTTCTGTCCCCAAAGCTAGAGCTTGGCTTCTGCTTTTGTTATCCTGTCTTCCTCCTGTCAGCTCATCTCCCTCTACCAACAATAAAATACAAAGAAGACAAACAATCAACAAAAGTCACCTATACAGAACCCTTGTATTTGACCCAATAGCTCTCCCCATATGACTGGAAAAGTGAAATAATTTCATCTTTATTCAAAAGAAGTCGTGTGTGAGAACCAATCAGAGATCTTCTACTGGGTTTAGAGTAAATGAGATGCTTCTCTGCCCTGGGTGAGAAATGTTGAAGGGTGTCTACCAAATTCTGTCCTTTTAAAGGCCTATGCCAACTGTCAGGAGCATGTCTGCAGCCGCGGTTGCACAACCCCTCTCCCTGAAGCTGTTACAGTATCCTTCCAGAGATTGTAATGTGACCAAACAGCCATGCTGCCGTGACATAGTCTTGCTGATGTTTCTAGACTCAGGGTAGCTAGGATAAAAAGAAAACATCTAATACCGCCAGCTAGGGAACTCAAATCACCCTACTTTCAATATCTTATTTTAAAAAGAGATAAATCTTTAAGGGGTGTTTACAATAAAAGCTTAACTAGGGTCATTTAAGTACTCAGCAATGTTTACCTAATATTTCTTTACCTCCCTACCTCAGAGGGGCAGGTGGGTCTCCTCCAATCTCTCCTATACAGAATCCAAATTTCTTCTCTTACAGAAAAGTACTGATAGCATCTACCATATCTCGAGTATTCCCATAATGTAGCCGTTGTTCTTCACACATGGGAATTCTTAGATATTTTGATGTATCTGTGTTGCCATGGTGGTAGTGTTGCAGTACACAATTTATCATCAAGAAATCACTTTTAGAGTTTCTATTCCTAGCCCTGTGTCTTTGAGACACCTTAACAAGACTGTGGACTCTCCCTTTGACAGACTTTCACACGGTTTTTAGCTTCAACCTAAGTTCTAATGATGGGCTGGGCACAAATCATAAAATGGAACCGCCACCCTAGACTTCTCAGGGAGGCCTCTTAGGTTTTCTGTAGTGAGCAGATAGTGGCCACAAAGTAACTGAAAGGTACTTCCAGATTGTTACAAGTTTCAGAGAAATGTGTGTTCATTTGAGTCATTGCGTTTCCTTCAATCACAGCCTTTCTAGGCTACTCTGGAATACAACAGAGATTATCTTTATGGCACAGGTGTCTTCAAGATGGAGACACACTGAGTGAGACCTTCTCACCATAACCGCCATGAGGACCTCTCCTGCTATTTGCCATAACATTCAGGTAACCATGGTATCCATGTCAGGCTCCACTAGCCATTGGCTCTCGGAGATAATGCCCTCTTTTTTGGAGCACAACATTCTGAGGAAGCAAGCGTTGCCAGCATCCTCGAGATGGACCCACTGCGCATGCACACTTGGCCCAGCGGCTTGCGCAGACGCGGTGGTCAGCTTCCGGTCGCCAAGGTGGGGCCGAGAGCACTCGCCATGTCTTGCTACAGCCGCCCGAAGTACAAGACCGGGGACCTGGTGTTTGCCAAGTTGAAGGGCTATGCCCACTGGCCAGCGAGGATCGAACACGTCGCTGAACCCAACCGCTACCAGGTCTTCTTCTTCGGGACCCACGAGACGGCCTTGCTCGGCCCCAAGCACCTCTTTCCTTACCAGGAGTCCAAGGAGAGGTTCGGCAAGCCCAACAAGAGGCGAGGCTTCAGCGAGGGGCTGTGGGAGATCGAGCATGACCCAATGGTCGAGGCCTCCCCTTGCCTGTGCTCAGAGGAGGAGCAGCCCTGTGACCAGGGTCCGGGGCAAGGGGAGGAGGCGGAGCCCGGGCAGGAGCCGGAGCCGGAGCCTGAGCCAGAGCAGGAGCCAGGGCAGGAGCTGGAGGAGTCCCGACCTGAGCTGGAGCCACAGCCGGGGCCTGAGATCGAGTGTGAGCAGGAGCCCGAGCCACAGCCTGCCTATGACCTGCTGGACGCCGTGGGCGAAGAAGAGCCGGGCCTTGCCGAGGCCGAGCTAGAAGATTGGCAGGCCGAGCAGGTGGGAGAGCAGCTTGCTGAGGCCGAGGCCGAGGCTGAGGCCGTGGAGCCAGGGCCTCTGAAGAGGAGCGCGGGGGAGCAGCTTCACGATGCCCCCAAACGGCCAAGGGAGGCGGCGCCCGACCCGCTGGAGATGGAGCCGGCTGGAGAGCGCGAGGAGCCTGAGGCCTGCCCTATCGTGGAGGAGCCTGATGAAGCCCAGGCGCAACAGCCTCCGCTGGATGAAGAGGCCACAGAGAAGGCGGTCCAGGCCCTGATTGATAGAGAAATGGAAGGCCTGTAGTCACGGTGTCTGTAGAAGAGCCCTTTACCCGTTCCTGTTACCACCTGACTGTGACTGCCAAAACCAACTAGGGTTCAGTCCTAACCCCAGTCCACAGCTCCTTCATTTACTCACCTTCTCCAAGCCCGAATTCCTGGGATGGGTCAGATAGAAGGCTTGACATCAACTTCGTGACTTCATTCGCGGCTCCCTTCCCTCCCTAAACTCTGATGGGCATTTTCGATCTCTGCCTGGATACCAGGAGTGAAGGGGGTGGAGGATAGAGAGCAGAAACGACTTTCAAAGGTCTGGGAGGGGCAGTGTGTAAACTGGTGATGTTGATCCTTTCGGGTCATGATCATAGTCTCCCCAAGTCCCTGTCTCCTCCTCCCATAGCTCCATCCCCAGTTGTATAGGTTTGTTGGGGGAGGGACCAGTAAAGTTTTCTGTTGTCCTAGGCAGTTTGGAGGTTGACCTTCTTTGTTTTGTTTATCATTAAAACATTTGGGGCTTCCAAGTTGTAAGATCTGAAGACTTTGCCTGTCCTTTTGGATTTAAGTGGTGAGACATTACCCTTTCCATATCTCTTGGACCACTGAAGGATGGTCTTGGGGAGACCTCTGCTGCCCCTCACAATTCACCTTGGAGCCCCAAGGCCTTTGGTCATATATATCTCTAGGACATAAGACTTTAGGAATCACCTTTGTTTTAAGAGGAATTTTATTTTATTTAGAAAAACCTTTGCTTGTGCCTGCTCCTAGTTTTTCCGCGACCAATCTCATTACCATATGAACCAGGAATTCCCTTTTTTATTTGGGATTTGATGACCTTCTTGTTGTTGGGGCCTTTTTTTTTCTTTATGATGTTATTTCCATCTACATGTACCACCTGGGCCCCTCAGTGTTGTCACCTACTGCAAAATGTAATGAACTGAGAAGTTGAGTGTCCCTTCCCAACATCTTGTCTCTATGTACCTTTACCCGGACCCTTTTGTCCCTGCCCTTTTCCCTTGGGCTCTGATGAAAAAAAAAAAAAAATTAACTATACTTTTGGAGATTTAGGTCTGAGAACCGTAGACTATTTCAGTTCTAGGAAATAAAACCGTTGATTATTTTAAAACAAATCTTCTCAGGCCTGTTCCTTTGATGTCCAAAGAATTGAGTGTTGAATGTGTTGTTGAATGTGTTGTTTGTAGGGCTGAAAACAAAGACCTACAGAAAAGGATACTCGTGGAGAAACCTTTGTTTTTCCTTGTCACAAGCTTTCATTCCATTAAAGTCCTCACTAGCACCCATTCAGATGAGTGGACCAGATTCCAAGTTTGGACGGTGACAAACTGCACGTTGCCTTTCCAGTCTAAATGCACTGTAAGGATTTTTGGTTTGGAGAGCATGAGTGAAAGGATTGGTTTGCTTCTTTGGCTTCAGTTTTCCCACCTTTTCAGTCAGCACTGCTTTCTTTAGCAGCTTTGTCACAAATGAAGATATCGGATTGTCCGAAGAGGAGCATCTGTTTGTAAAAATATGAGGTACCTATACAATATCTTGGGCCTTTTTGGTGATGTTGTACATCTAGATGAGGGAAATTTAAATAATTTTAGTCACATGTTGGGGATCCCAGACTCTGCATGAAGGATTGGGAGATCAATAAATACTACAGTCCACCTCAAAGACCACTACTTGATCCAACACTAGTGACTAATCCTGTATTCTATGCTAGTAAAAATTTCTTCCATATTATCAGCTACGTATGTCAGGTTATTGTTTTTCAATAACTGATACTGCATTAGTAGCGGAAATTTACTGCTTACTGAGTTACTAGCACGGACCTTGAGTGTGGCCTTATTCAGCTTTTATACAATCAGCCATGGTAGCTGTTATTATTCAGTGTTTCCCCTAAAAGAACTCTCTAGCAAAGGTTCCCTGCTTCCCATCGACACAAACACAGATTTCCCAAACTTTCTAAAAGCATTTTCTTCTGAATTGTGCCTCCAAAAACCACTATGAATCCAGAAGTTAATAAAGTAACTATTCTAGCATAAGTAACCAAGACAGTAGCTAATTTCTAAAGTGAGCCTTCACTTTTTGTACACAGTGTCTTTATAATGCAGCCATCCAATTAGACAGGTACTATTATCTCTGTTTTAGACCTGAGGGAGTTGAAATTCAGCAACATTAAGTAATTTTCCCAATGGCAATTAGTAAGTGATAAAACCATGATTCAGACTCGGGTTTTCTCTCATTCAAAACGATAGGTGCTTTGTTCCATTTTATTCTTTGCTACTATATAGAACTTCCTATTCAGTTGAGAGCTTTTACTATCTTCTGTTTTGAAGTGAACATTAAGAAATTTGTGAGGGAAAAACTGCATTAACAGACATTGCTTATAGGTGTTTAAAGTCATCTTGGGACGTGACAATTGTTTTGTGTATAAATGACTTGGTGAAGGGAGGAGGACAATTGCACATTCAGTACTTTTCAAAATACCTAAGACAATAGGAGGTTTGAATATGGGTTGTCGTATTTGCCAGAGGCAGGTTTAAGATCTTGATAATGTTTTTGTGGAGGCATATCGTCTGCAACGATTCAATAGCCTGCAAGAAGGGAAATGAGTTTACTCACTCTCGTGTCCCTCTCCGTGTTGTTTCTGCTTTTGTGTTTCTTTTGTTGGGGATAGAAAATGATCTCATTAGAAGTGATTCTCACACTTACCTTCTTCTTAACTGTAATGTAGGGAAAATGATAATCTAGCCAGTAGGACATATAAATAATAACATCACCATTTTTTAGACCCAGTTATAACTCAACAAAGAAGAGAGAAAATGGGTGAGGGAAATTGTACTCTCAACCTTTTGATCAAGATAATAGAAAACATTATGTGCTGTGGTGATCAATAGATGCCTTTGTCTTAGACTGAAATTCAAGCTATTAAAAATTCCAGGAACCCCAGGGTTGCTTTTGTTTTTCTCCGAACAGTTTACCCTCACTAACAGAATTACAGATAAATGATTAGCTTACCTTTCTGAAAAAAGCTGGCTGCTTGATCTTCCACTGAAGCAATGTTGCACTAATCAGCCATGCCCATGCCTTTTCTGATGGCTGTGTTTAAAATGCCACAAGCAAAGGTGTGCTTGACAGTGTTTCTGCTTCAAGGACATGTTATACAGACTGAATTCTGTAATAATTTCAAAACATTCAACATTTCACACAATCATCACTTTGGCAAAAGACTAAGATTCCGCCCAGACTTGAAAGTTTTGTTGCTTAATTTTAGCCAGGATTTTTAGCTTTCACTTGCTCTGCAAATTCAAATCCAAAGTGACAACTCTTCCTTGTGGCACATAGCTCCATTGCATTTTTTTTTTAAAAAAAAATATATATTAAAACACTCAGGCCACCTTCAGTTTATTTTGGTGTCGAAACGTGCCATAGAAAACCTTCTGACCCATAATTTCTTGCATGCATAGCTCCTTTTATTTAAAAAGAAGTCCACCATCTTCTTAGCATGGTCGACCACTCAAGGTAAGATCCACCCATGTCTGTTACCGCCACTGCATGTTCACACTGATTATAACCTAATTTCCCATGTAATTGTTTTTTAAACTAAAATATTTTATTAGTCTTTACTTCTACACTCAATCAAGCCACAATAAGCACACAACAGTTATTTGCTACTTTATAAATGTTTGAAGGTCAGTTATCAAGTACCCCTAGTAGTCACGGTGATGAATTAGCAGCTGTGCTGGGATGTTGAGCATACTCTGACAGAAGGCAGAGTGAAGGTGACGTTGCCTATAGACTAATGACAAAAGCTGCTTGGTTGGAGGAATTCTGTATCTACGTGAGTAGCTGGCTATTTTATTATGGTGACTTGAAAACCTGATTGACAGTACTCAAAGACCTGAAGAAACTGGTCAATGTCAAAGCAAAAAAATTGCCTTTTCTTCTCCGCCTCTTCTTAACCAGATTTTATAATATTTGCGTTATTTGTTTCAGTTAGGCCACAGGCAAACAATGCATGGGTCCTCTTTTGAACAGGATGGATTCTGATGGTTTTCGGACCTGAGCCACAAATTGACCATTCCATAACAAAACTTTACAACAGTGGAGGTGAGTATGCCAGAGGAAATCTGCATCAGTTTTTATCTCAGGCTCTTGGTCAGGTACACGTGTCCCTGTAAACCCTATTAGAGTTTAATGTACTTAGAGGAATGGAACCGGTTCACTTACCTGTGGCTGGTTCCCAGCCTCCCTTGCCTACTGTCTTCCTCAACTACAGTTCTCTGTTCCACTGTTGGTGAGCAAACTGGTTGTGGTAGTCTTTGAGACCATGGAGATATCCTAACATGATTTTCTCTGGTAAGTCATGGAATTTTCTCCTTGTAGTCTGACTTTACATGTAAATTTAAAGTGCACTAACATGGTCAAGACTGCCAGTGGAGTCCAGCATGGTAGTTACTTCTGCTCTTACCAAATACTGGACAAGAAACAACTTCTAGGAAGAAAGGTTTATTTCGGCTCACAGCGTGGGGGATACAGCTTCCCATGCAGAAGAGGATTGTTCCACAGGTGTGGCAGGATAAACTTGCCTACCTGTGGGTGGTTCAGGAGTCAGAGAAGGGAGTGATCAGTCCACTTTCTCCTTTTCCTCCTCTTTTATCCAGTCTAGGAATCTAGCCCACGGGATGCTGCCATCTACATTCTGTAGCAAGATTAATAAAAACCTGGAGACAGATATTGGGGTTCAACCTGAAGATCAGAAGAGCTAAGCAGACAAGCCACTACAGAGCTCTTACCTGAATGAAATCTTCAGACTGAAAGAGAGCAAGTTCTTGTCTCATTCTGCCTTATGTTCCTTTCTAGTGCTGGGATTAGAGACGTGCACCACCACTGCCCAGCCATCCTCTATGGTTAACTAGTGTGGCTGCTGGGATTAAAGGTGTGTGTACCCACTGCCTGGCCTGTATGGCTGAGTAGTGGGACTGCTCTGCCCTGACCTTCAAGTAAGCTTTATTCATTAAAATACAAATGAAATATCACCACACGACTCAGAACAGAACTCCTTTCAACATCCCCAGTTGAAAATTTCTGGTAAAGCTCTCATAGATGCTTCCAAAAGTGCTCCCAGCTAATGCCCTAAGTGTTTCTTAATCCAGGCGGGTTGACAACAGTAATTAATCACTACACTCACAAAAGGTGACAGCCAGCAAAGTTTCTGGTTGGCTTGGGGCACATGGCCTGGGGGAATTCTGGTCCTAGATTGGCCAAGTCTACAGAATGGAGACCAGCAAAACATACTTGATCTGCCTCATCGGTTTGTGGCTGCTCTTTTTTCTCTTCTGCTCTGTCAATTTTGAAGAAGTGTTACTTCTACCTTATCTCCTTTTTCCTCTCATGAAACTTTACCTTCAGTAGCTTCCTCAGAATTTGATAGCACTCCAATGTGTTACCATAAAACCATAAGTCTTCCTTAGTATTGTCAGCTCTACTCTTACATAAATATCCCCGTTTATTGTTTTTATCAATCACTAAACTGAACATTCCACGAAGGCAGGAGTGGTCTGCATGCTGCATATGAATAAGCACATCAAGTACCGCTCTGGAAGTTGCTTTCGCTTTATTAGTTTGATATTTCATTTGCTTTAAGGGTAGGGATCAGACCCAGATCTTCACACATGCAAGGCAAGACCTTTGCCACTGAGCTGCATGCTAAACCCTTGATAGTGCATTATCAACTCTGCTCCCTTCAATATAAGAAGCAGCATCATGGTGTTGGGTTTTGAGCTGTCCAAAGATGGTTAAAACCTGGCTCCCCTATTTAAGAGCTATGCCATCTAAAATCTTTTCAGCCAAAAGCTCTGAAAGTGACTTCCACAATGCCCATTTGTTATGAAAAGCAAACGAGCTCAAATATCTTAAAAGGTCAAACATAGTATAGAGCTCAAAACAGACCTTATATGCTTGCTAATTTAATTCCCGCCAACTTAGTCTAGAGGACAAACCATAATGAACAACTAGAAATAATTAGAACCCAGTTTGTTGCCTTTATTTGAGAAAACACTGGAGGCCTTCACCAAATGCAAACAGCTCACTGTGATATAGATGGCAATTCTATATTTAGTCTGCTCATATTATACCCAGAGAAGCTGAAATCTCATTCTTCTCTTTCCTCATATTGCTCTTCAATAGCTTCTTTAAATTCCCTCACTGGTAGCTGAGTTATTTCATACAGACATATCCAATTTTAAATATTTCCCTTTCTTTCGGCCTGACTCATCCCTCCTGTGCGCAGCTTTATTGCTCTCGTTATTTCCCCAGGATGCACTCGCTTTTCCAGCGGGGATTTCTTCAGTGTATCTCCTTGAGCACTGTGCATTCTTGGCTTTTCTTCCCCCCACTGGTAGAAATAGTAATTGTGCTGCTCTAGTTATTTTTTGGCTCCCTTGCCTTTTCTCCAACGCACCTATCTTTTCACACATAATTTTAATGAGCTGCCCAGCTGGATTACTGAAAGGCACTGGAGTGTTACTGTTGGTGGCCCGTCCTTCCCGGAAGCTCACACAATTCTCTCCTCATTTTGCTTGCCTTTCACTTCCTTCTTTCCTCTTTTTATTTCTTCGTACCTTGGACATCTCTTCATCACGATCATTATCTAGCTCTCTGGGTGATCTACTTAACACTTCATTAGAACTGTGTTCTGCTGGGTTCATTTCACCCTTTCTCCCTGCTATTCACATGTCAACAAGATCTGCTTTTACTCTTTTACTTTTGATTCTTCTGGTGTCTGAATTTGTCAATCATTGCTTTTTCTCCTTAGGGAGGCTTCATAGCCTGCATCCCCATAACAATTTCTGTATTCCAGCCTGTGCCTTATTTCATTCAGGTTCAATTAATTTTTCCTTCCCTTATTATGTCTTTATATTTTGGGGTATTACACTAAATTTATTCAACAACTGCATTGATCAAGGCATCTCCATGTCCTTATAACAAAAGCAAAAATAGGAAAAGACAAAGACACTACCATTGTATGACAATATCAATTCTTCTTTGAAAAAATTAAAATACACTGTAGTATTAATGACCTTGTAACAACTTGTGTATCCTTTATTATTTAGGGTCAGGACTATAGGAAAATTCATTTCTACTTTTAAGGGAGTAATTGGGCCCACATTACATGGCTACTTGAGTGTCGGGAAGCAGAAGAGAAGATGGACAGGCTCTGTACCCTCCTGAACATTACACACTAACCAAGGAAAATATGAGACCAATTCATGTTGAACTCAGATTCTGGTAGAATATGACTAAGTAAGGAAGGTAAGTTTTCAATTACATTTAAGTAAGTTTTGTTCTACATGTCAAAGAACTCTTATGAAATCTGAGAATCATGTTCAGCTGTTGTGATAGAGCGAAATATTTGTGAAGTGCATAAATCCATATCATTATTGCCTTCACCAAAGGCTTACAATCTTTTCTTTTTTATAATTTATAATTTTTTGGGGGGGGGTGATACACATATGTCATTGTGCATGTGGGAAGATCACAACAAAACTTTCAGGAGCTGGTTCTCTCCCCAGTGCTAGCCTAAAAGAGAGGACTCAAGTTGTCAGGCTTAGTGGCAAGTGCCTTTGCCCACTGAGCCATCTCACTAGTCAATGTGTTCCTTTTAATGCAGGGAAAAATATCCTAGGGATGTAGTGATGGAAAAAAATACATGTGTATATCTAAAAGTGATGACTATATCCATTCATGGAGCATTTACCCTGTACCAGATACTGTTCTACAAGTTCAAGATGCATCGGTGAGTAACTTAGAGATTACAGCTTTTCTTTCATTTCAGCAGCAAGAGAAAAACAATTAAGAGGAAAATGAATGAGGAAATTAAATGGTAACTTAGAAATTACAGACATTGTATTCCGTTGGGAATACAAACCATGAAGAGAGCAAAATATGGAATCTTGCCATTATTCAATAAGCCAGTGAGTGCTGTGGGATATTACTGTTGTACATTTCCAAGATTTGTCACTCAAATTGTTTAATAAAATGCTGATTGTCCATTAGCCAGCAGGATGTATAGGCAGGGTAATCAGACTAGGAGAATTCTGGGAAGAGGAAGGCCATAGTCAGGAGTTGCAAACAAGTTGAAGAGGAAGCAAGAGAGAATGCTGCATGGAGAATGCACATGGCTAAACATAGATAAATATTATGGGTTAATTTCAGTGTAAGAACTAGTTAATAATAAACTTGAGCTATCAGCCAAACACTTATAATTAATACATGCCTCCTGTGTGGTAATCTGGGAAGGAGCTGCAAAATGGGGCAGGACAGAAACTCTCCTCAGACTATAAATAAGCGGTAGCCAGATGTGTTAGGTCATGGGGCTTCTTCCTTTTCTTACCCTCAAATGATTCCCCAGAATAAAGACAGCATAGTGGTACCATTATAAATAGGTTCTTGGGGTCACTGTAACTGTTAAAATACGTATAAAACCCAAACTTAAATAATTTATTATTAACAATAAATTACTATTGATTCAGTTCAAAACTGAAAGAGATACACAAACCTTAGAATATTTGAAATGAAAACTCGTGCTTGGTACCACTTATTTGCTGACGTATCATAGACATCCATAGAACAACATTTCAAGTTTTGTTATCGACCTAGATAATTTAAAATACTCAACAGTGGAAATCGTTAAATTTGTTGTTGCAGCACCTATGTGAATAGAAAAGACTGGGACTGTTATTGACTGTCTTGTCCCAGTGATGACAACATGTTTATTTGGAGTACGCATTAACACTCTGAGGCTGTAGACCCATGGGATACAGAAGCCGTACAGGTTGGTAGAGTATTCCCAATGCATGTTAGTATCACACGCCTATAATTGAAGTTTTACAAAATGATATGTTTGCTGGCCTTCATCTATGCCAAATAGTATTAGCTTGTGACCCTGAGGGCAGATGGTGTGGTTCACACTGCAGCACGGACAGAGGGTAGGAGGGTTTGTGTGCAAGCAGGGGAGACTCTTAAAAGTGGTTTTATCATTTCTAATTAGGTCAAATTTTTCATTGAAATATGTAGAACTGTTTCTAGACTAAATGTATTTCCAGTGTTTGCTTTGAAAACCTTTTTAGATAGTCAAAATTGTTTTTCCAAGGCAAAAGCAGTCTTCAAAATTGAATAAGGTTACAAATCGAATATGTTTAGTAGTCTTTTGAATGAGAGGAAGAGTATACTCTAATATTTTGTAGATTTTAACTAAAAGTGTCAAGATATTAGATAAAAGGTGAAAATTAGTTTTAAATGAATCTATACACTAAGAAGAAGAGAATTTAGGATGAATCAAGAGATTTCTTTCTAATGTAGACTCTTACTTCTGTGAGCTTTACCTCTTGGAATTTCTAAGTCTTGCTCCCAATGTTGCCTGCTGTTGCCTTTAGATGTGAAGGTCAGAGCATTGAAATACATACACTATTAGTTGCAAGAAAGATTATGGATATTGGGATGAACATATGTCTAAGCTATGGGATTTAGGCAAGTTAATAAAGTGACCGAGTGTCCCCTTATCACTTTTACTATAGCCACCAAGAGAAAAAAAAAAACATTTATTCTGTTCATGCTGATCTCTCTGAATGCTAAGTAAGTGTAATTTGTTGTGAATATTCTGTTTACTCATGAAGGGAGGTAGAGAAAGAAGAGAATGACTATAGTTACTTTTTTCTTGTTGTCATCATATTTTAGAGAAATAATCAATTAAAAGAGGAAAGGTTTATTTTAGCTTACATTTCCAGGAAACCATCGATGATGGTGGGAACGGCCTGAAAGCAGGAGAAAGGCAACTGGGCACATTGCACCAGCCGGCAAGACTACAAGAATCCACAGGATGAGGGGCCAGCCTCTAAAACCTCAAGGGCCTGCCCGCATGACTCACTTTCCCCTTCAAGTCTCTACCTTCCAGAAGTTCCTCACCTTTCCAAACATCATCTCCAGCTGAGGACCAAGTGCTTAGAGATATGAACCCACCGTAGCCAATTCACATTCAAATCACACAGAGATTGACCTCATGTGTTCAATGTAAAATGCAAAATAAGTACATGAACTTATTTTTAAAAGCAAAAACATTCTACTTTCTTTTGTTCAACCAAATTTCTTCTGAAGAATACCATCTATATTTGTTCCAGAAACAACAATAAACTCTATGAATGAGAGCAAATGTCTAAGCCTTTGACTCTGATCATTCTAGCTGTCCAGGCAGAATGCAAAGAAAAGGAACAAAGAAACAGTGGTGATCTGCATCAATGTCATATATACATATATGTGTGTGTGTGTGTGTGTGTGTATGCATGTATGTATTGTGTCATAGCCCTAAAAGCTGGAAATGTTATGCCCATGCCATAGCTGTGTGTGTGTGTGTGTGTGTGTGTTGTGTCACAGTCTTTAAAGAACCCCCTTCAATAAAACTGCTTTCATTTGTTTTTGCTGATCTACAAGGTAATGATATCCCACATTTATCAAGTTTTGAGACTATCAAAGGACTATACCATATATGGCTCATGACAAGATGTTGCCTCATGTCATACACAGAATGATGTTTTTCCTTTAAAAAAAAATTTCCCTGAAGAATTAAATCACAAAAATAATTAGTGTGGTATACATCATGCAGGCCTACTCTCAGCCCTCTTTTCCTTCTGGTTCAGGACACGGACATTAGTATATGGTTACTGTCACTTTCTCCTCCTAATAATGGCCATTATTCACAGCAGGGTGCTGCAGGTCACTAGCATGATCTTCATGCAAAGGGCCACACTATTCATCCTGTATTCTCTAGATGGTAAGTTACAGCATCCAGATATAGTACCCAGTTCATTCTTTCTATATGACATGCAGATTTAACCTTGTTTTGTCCTTCTAAGCCTTCTATGATCTCACAAAACCTGGACATCAAACTTTTAAATAGTCGTGCCCCTTCCTCCCACCCCCCGAAAAAAATCTCCAACTGTGTTTTGGTTTTGAGTTGAAATCATACATTCACATCATTTGTCGGTTGTGCTATGAAGATGCCTGGGGCAGCCAACTGCAACTGAGCGGGCAGACTTGTCATTGTTGGTAATTAGAAGAAGCCTGAGAGATTCAAGGTGTCTCAGAATTCATAATGGTTTGAAAAAAAAAGACACCAATGTGTTAGTGAGATGCATTTCTCTGAATTTGTTCCAGCGGTGTGGCTGTCTTTTTAACCTTGCTGTCTGGCTCATTACACATGCAGTCAGTCACCAAAGCCCCTGGCTCCCTGCTGTGCTCCCAGAGCCTGATAGAATGTATCAAATAGCAGATGAATCTTCTGGTTTTGCCTCTATTGCAAGTGCTCTGAGATTTTTGCCCACATCAAAATAGCTATAGATTGAAGTCAACTCTTGACACTTAAAGTGCTCAGCAGGCAAGAAATAAGTCTGTGATGAACTAATAAAAAAATGTAAAATATGCTATTTGTGCATCTGTTTTAAATCCCGTAACTTGATTTGCTAAAGAAATGGGTCAACAGAGAATCCGCTACTCTAAAAGACAAGGAAATCTATGACTTATTCCCAGTTATCTTTGTGATGAAAGAAGGGGTACCTAACCCTGCAAAAACCATTTTACTTTATTAATATCCTATTTTTTTTTTAAAAAAAAAACTTTACTGCTTCAAAACGAGTTATCAGCACTCATTAGGGTTCTCCTTTGAAAGCTGACTTTCTAAAAAATAATTATGTTAGTATGGGCTAGTGGTAGGGCACTTTCTCAGTAATGCACACAGGTGCACAGAAACTTCCATAAAGAAGCACTTTTAGAGCTTAAATAACACATTTCCCCTCACACACTGATAGTGGGAGATGTCAGGACTCCATTTCCACCAGGAGACAGATCATCCAGACAGAAATAAGATGGAGAAATGCTTGATCTTACTAATGTTATTAAAAAGTAAACGGTTCTAACAGATATTTACAGAATATTCACCCAAACCTTATTCTTAGCACCCAAGGAACTTTCTACAAAAGGAATCATATACTTGTACACAAAACAATTCTCAACAGACAAAAAAAAAAAAAAAAAAAAAAAAAAACCTAAAATAATTCCATGCACCCTACCTGAAAACTATAGTTTGAGCTAGATATCAATGACAGAAAGAAAGAGCGGGAAGCTTAGAAATTGATGGAAATGGAACAACTCACTAATGAATGAATAATGGATCAAGACAGTAATTAGGGAAGAAATGGCAAACTTTGTAGACTGAATGAAAAATGAAAACAAAATATATACCATTTTCTGGGAAATGATGATCATCCTAAGAGTAAAGTTCAAAACACTTAGTACCAAAAAAAAAAAAAAAAAAAAAAAAAATGGAGAGATCTTATATGAGTAACTTAACAACATACCTGAAAGCTCCATGAAACAAATGAAGAAATGAGCCCCAAAGGAGGATACAGCAAGAAATAATGAAACATGGAGCTAAAATCAATAACATAGAAACAAAAAGTACAAAGAATCAATGAATCGGAGATGATTCCTTGAGAGAGAAAAAAAATAAGAGTGATAAACCATCACCCAATTTAACAAAAAGAGATGAAAGACAATCCAAATTAACATAATTAGAGATAAAAAGTGAGAAAATTACAAAGAACACTGAGGAAATCTAGAGAGTTATAAAAACATACTTTTAAAACCTGTACTTCACAAAACTGCAAAATATAACAAAAAGTGAACAAATTCTCAATACTTAGAAGTTCCCCAAGTAAAATTAAAATCAGATGAACAGACTTATTTAAATAGACTTATAACCCTTAATAAAACAGAAACAGCAAGATATCTTACAATGGAAAAAAATCTAGGGCCACATAGATGATTATAATGCAGAATTGCACTTGACTTTCAAAGAAGAGTTAAAGCCAGTATTCTTCAAATTTCACTATATAGAAACAGAGGGAACATTGCCCAACTGTTTTATGAGGTCATAGTTACTCTGATACCAAAACCACATAAATATTCAACAAAAAGAGAATTACAGATAAATTTCCCTTATAAATATTGTTACAAAAATTGTCATTAAAGAATATGCAAACTGAATCAAAGAAACCCCCTAAAAAATCAGTCACCATGATAAAGTAGGCCTAGTTCAACATATGTAAACTGATAAAGGTAATCTCCCATTTAAACAACAAAAGACAAAATGCACATGATCACCTCATTAGATGCATAAATGCCCTTTGATAAAATCCACTACGACTTCATGATAAAATTCCCAGTGAGATTAGAGATACAAGAGACATACCTCACCAAACATCCATCCAACAAAGACAAACTCAGAAACTGATACCCAAAACTATAATTACAACAGACCAAGATGCCTAGATGTCAGCGTAAGAACACAACAGTCAATATGTTACTCCCAAAGCTTCATATCCTACTACAGCAAACCGGGGATAGTCCTAAACAGCTAAAGCACAGGGCAACAGCCTTACAAGTAACTTCATGATGATGATATAGAGTCCTGAAAGAGGAAATGAACAAATCTCTTAAAGAATCAAGAAAAAGGCAAACAGAGTTCCATAAAGAGGAAATGAACAAATTACTTAACATGAAGAAAAAGACAAACAAATAATTGGAGGAAATTAATAAATCCCTCAAAGAAAGCCAAGGAACAAACCAAACAGTTGAAGAAGATATAAGTAGAACTGTTCAAGACCTGAAAATGGAAATAGAAGCAATAAAGAAAACACAAACTGAGGAGATCCTAGAGACGGAAAATCTAAGTAAGTGAACAAGAACTCTAGACACAAGCATCACAAACAGAATACTAGAGATAGAAGAGAGAATCTCAGGCACTGAAAATATGGTAGGAAAAGTAGATACATTGGTCTAAGAAAATATTGAATTTTTAAAATTCCTGACACAAAATATCTAGAATCTGGTGCACTATGAAAAAATTAAAACTAAGAATAATAGGAATAAAAAAGAGAAAAATCCCAGCTCAAAGACCCAGAAAATATTTTTAGCAAAAATCATAGAAATTTTTTCTAACCTAAAGAATGACATATCTATAAAGATACAAAAAGCTTATAGAACACCAAGTACATTGGACCAGGGGAAAAAAATCCCCATGACACATAATAATCAAACACAAAACGTACAGAACAACAACAAAAAAAGACTATTAAAATCTGCAAAGAAATAAAGTCAATTTACATATTCGGCAGATCTATTAGGATTATACTGTACTTCTCAATGGCGATTCCAAAAGCCAGAAGTATCTAGACAGATGTATTTCAGATTCTAAGAGACCACAGATGCCAGCCCAGACTACTATGCCCAGCAAAACTTTCAATTACCATATATGGAAAAAACAAGATATTCCATGATAAAGTCAAATTTAAACATCTATCCTTACATCCAGCCTTACAAAACATATTAGAAGGAAAACGCCAACCCAAAGAGTTTAACTACACACAAGAAAATACAGGCACTAAGTAATGTTGCATCAGAAAAATCAAAAGAAGTGAAACACACAACCAACACCAACAGCAAAATAACAGGAATTAACACCCATGGGTCATTGACACCTCTCAGTATCGATGTACTCAATTTCCCAATTAAGACAGAGTAATAGCATGGTTAAGAAAACACAATCCATTTTTCTTCTTCATACAAGAAACAAAACTCAACATCAAAGATAGACATAACCTCAGAATAAAGGATTGGGAGACTTCCAAACAAATGAACCTAAGAAGCAAACTAGTATAGCCATTCGAATATCTAACAAAATTGACTTCCAACCAAAATTAATCAAAAGAGACAGGGAAGGACATTTCATATCCACCAAAGGAAAATTCCAACAAGATGATGTTTCAATTCTTAACATCTATGCCCAAAACACAAGTGCACCCACATTTATGAAAGAAACATTACTAAAGCTTAAATTAAATATTGACTCTCAGACATTGATAGTGGGAAACTTCAATACCTCACACTTAGCCACAGACAATTCATCAAGACATAAACTAAACAGAGAAATACTGGAGATAACAGCCAGTAAAAAACAAATCAATCTAACAGATAATGACAACATCTCCTCCCAAAACAAAAGAATATCACATCATAGATATTCTTACGAAATTGAAAACTATTTGGTCACAAATCAAGTCTCAGCCAACACAAGAACATCAGGAAGTTTACAAATTCATGTAAACCAAATAATTCTCTATTGACTGACTACTGGGTCAAGACAGAATGGATAAAGAAAAGGTGGTATAGTACTTACTAAAGAAAGTACTATAAAATGGTAAAAAAATAATATCTTGAAATTTACAGGTGAATGGATGGATCTAGAAAAAAAACATATTGAGTGAGGTAACCCAGACCCAGAGAGACAAGTATCATATGCATTCACTCATAAGTGGCTTTTAGACATAAAGCCCACAACCCCAGAGAGACTAGACAACAAAGAAAACCCTAAGAGAGACATACATGGATCTACATATGAAGGTGAAAAAGACAAGATCCTCTGAGTAAATTGGGAGCAAGGGGGTCATGAGAGAGGGTAGGAGGGGAGGGGAGCAAGGAAGAGAAGTAGAGAAAAATATATAGCTCAATAAGAACAATAAAAAAAGAAAAAAAGAAGCTGGGCGGTGGTGGCGCACGCCTTTAATCCCAGAGGATTAAAGAGGAGGCAGAGGCAGGCAGATCTCTGAGTTCAAGGCCAGCCTGGTCTACAAGAGCTAGTTCCAGGACAGGCTCTAGAAACTACAGGGAAACCCTGTCTCAAAAAAACAAAAAAGAGAAAGAAAAAGAAAAAAAAGAAAAAAGAAAGAAATTAAACTTCCTAGAATTCAATGAAAATGAACACACAATATACCCAGACTTATGAGACACAATGAAAATGAATGTGGTGCTAAGAGGAATATTCATAACATTAGGTGCTGATACTTAAAAAATAATTGGAGAGATTTCATACTAACAATTTAATAGCACAACCTAATGCTCTAGATCTAAAAGAAGCAAGCAAGAGCAGTAGATGCCAACAAGGAATGGAGGGACTCAGACATACAGAATGGAAGATAAGTAAAAAGCTATGAGGCAAAACATATATTAATATAAGCAGGTTAATTTACATTATAAGAGCTAGTGGGACAAGCCTAAGCTAAAGCTAAGCCTCCATAATTAATAAGTCTTTGTGTCATTGTCTTGGAGCTGCCTGGGCAGAAAACAACGTTTGCTATAGCTTGGAAGTTCTACAACTAAACTAAAGTAAGATTTTTTCTGTTTTGATTGATTTCCTCAGGTATCACTGAAAGTGATATAAACAGCTAATCAATACAAGAAACACAGATATTTTAAAAATTAAAAGTCCTACTTTCTAATGAATTCTCCTACCTTTATTTCCAGCTTGAAACACAGTTTTTTTGTTTTCTTGTGTTTGCAAGTCAAATTTTTTACTGGAAATTTATATGTTTCTGGAAGTTATAGATTTGAATATGTAACTTCAGAAATTTTTCATCAGGATCTCAAGGGTCTTAGTTTGAAAAGTCTAAGAATAGGTTGTGCTCCAATAGTGTGAAAAATTAAGGATTGGTAATGCTTTAAACCAAGTTTGAGAAAACAATCACCCACAGTCTATCATTTACTTGGCTTTAGTTAAATGTTATTTAAAAATGTATAATTAAAGGGGTGTTGCATTTCTTTAAAAATGTGTGAGAGGAACATAAGATTCATGAAGGTTGAAGGTGCATAGAACATTCTAAAACTGTCTTCCAACAAGTTGTAAGAGATCTTACTATTTCTTTGAACTAAAACATATTCTTAACCTAAGTATCCTAATGTTCCCTCTGTACTACCAGTATTGGAGCCATCTTGTGTATTATAGCCATTTCTTTTCTGGAATACAGCTTTCCTTAGTGATTGGTAGAACTCATTACCTAAATATAAGCCTTAATATTTTGTCAGAGAATCAGCATTTCTAGTAATCTGAGAGAAAATTCTGAAAGAATGACTCACATGTTTAATACATTGAGAAGAAAATTGTCTAGCCTAAGATAACATGACTTTGTATATATGTGGGGAGGGGGAGTTCTCCTGCACTAACTATGTCTGTACCTGTGAAAATCAGAGGTCAACCTTGAGCATGCTTCTTCAAGAGCCTACCTACCATCTTATGTTTTGAGACAGATCTCTCACTGGACTCTGGGGTTCAACAAGTATACTAAGTTGGACAACTAGTAAGTAACATGCTGCTGTGGAATAATCCCTTTGTACACTGTGAAGATTTGTCACTAAGACTGGTTTTAAAAAAGGGTTAAATGGCCAACAGCTAGGGAGGTAGAGGTTAGATGGGACTTGTTGAGAAAAACAGAAAGGGAAGCAGGAGGGTCGTGTCACCAGGAGATGCAGAGGAAGCAGGAGATGAACATACCATGTTGGGAAAAGCTACTGCCACATGGTAGAGTAAATAAGAAATATGGTTTAATTTAAGATACAAGAGCTAGTTAGTAACAAACCTAAGCCATTGGCTGAGCATTTATAATTAAGAAGTCTCTGAATGGTTATGTGGGAGCTGTCTGGCAAGACAGAAGACCCCACCTACAGTAAGCCTCAGGAATCTACCTGTGTCTACCTTTTAAATGGATACTGGGATTCAAATCAGATCCTCATGCTTGGATAGCAAACACTTAGTTAACTGAGACTTTGTACAATGGCTCTTTGTACAATGTCAACAAGTCATATCTGAAAACAACAGAGCACACAGAAGATTTTAAAGGAATCGTCTTTCCTGGCCCTATAAGCAAGGTCAGAACTTAGTTCCTAAGTTTGGGAATTGCAACAAGTTATAGCTACTACAGTACAAATTTAAATTGAGAAAAAGATAAGTTTTTGAATAGTAAACTATATGTGTCTAAGAGCCTTGCACAGCCTTAATTATAGAGGGTCAGCTTGAGTTGTGCATGTTGTTCTATGTGAAAATGAAAGCACACTGCAAGCCATGTCAGTTCCCTCCTAGTATAGCACAAGCACCCATGCATGATGGTGGATTGCACAGGCCAGTGTCAATGTGGGGAGCAGGGCCTGTAGTCAGCATCGGGTAAGATAGTTATATGAGACTGACCCTGTTGTTTCTGTGGATATGCAAATTGACCTCATTTTAATATCTGAATTTTTATTAAATGTATCATTACTTCAAGAGAAATCATGAACTCTGTAAATTGTAAAAATAAATAAATAAATAGCCAATGTTAAGCCGTCAAGATAGATGTCGTTAATGCTCATCTCCAAAATATCTGATGTCATTGGGAATTTGAGGGCATCCTAGGCTACTCTGAAGGCAGGAGATCAGCCTGTTCCATTAAGACACACCCACAACATAAGGATGTTCAGAGTCTAGTGCAGTTGCCTTAGAGCCATCAGGGTGGGAAGAGGAGAATGCTAACTTTGGCCTATATTGGGGGTAGGTTAGGTCTCAGATAGAGCTCGGGATTCTTTTTCTAAGAGCAAAAATATTAATGTACAAATCACACTGGGTGTTGACAACAACTTGAACATGGTTTGTCCTACCACCTGTAGAGTACTTGCTACCCTGTGTTTGTTTTAACCAAGCACCCTGAATGTTCTAATTGTTGATTTAAAAAAAACAAAAACAAAAAAACAAAAAAACAGTGGCATCTGGGTAAAGGAATGGGGAATTTTACAGGTTTAAAAAGAGTGGAAAGAAAGAAAAAATGTATTATCCCTTTATTGAGCAAACAAATTAATATTATATTCAACACTCCTTTATTTCTCTTGGTGGTTACCTCGAATGAACAAACGCATGAAGGAAAAATCAAGACCTTCTCAGTGGCTGCAAAGCCTTTCTACAGAGAAGCAAAATCAAAGCTTTGCTGAGCAGATGGTGGAAGCTTTTATTTTCCTGGAGACAAAGAGCCTGTCTATGCCCTTTAACTCCTCGCGGTGGGAGGCTTCAATCTTCCCCTGGGTAAAGCCAGCCTGAGCCAGTCACAAATTGCCAGTGAAAATAGTCAACAGCTTTATACTTTAATTGTGCTTAAATTATATTTTAAAATCTATTTTGTTATTTTTACTTTCCCTAAAATTATCTTTTAAAAAAACCTCTCACTTACATAATAAAAGTAACAATCAAATTTGATAAGAGGGAATCCAGAATTGCCAAGAATAATCTTAAGATCCTTGTGATTTGTGTTAGCATTGACAGTCTGTGTTCCACAAGGATTTCAGTTTGGGAATGTGAACTAAAACATTCCTGTTCCCCCTATATTACACCCTCAGAAGGATTAGTTCAGGAAAAGCCATGGGAGCTGGCTCCTGCTTGTTATTTTATGCCATAGGATATTTGCTGTTATCAGAGTTTCATTGTTTGAAAGAGATTTCTTCTACTGTGAATATGCAATGTCTCCTTTGGGGTCACATGCATGCATAAAGATATATCATTTGCGTTTTAATGGGACTTTCTGGTGACTCCACAGCTTTAAAATGTTCTCTATGCATCTAGCACTCCTTAGTGAGTGTTCTTGCTCCGTCCTCTGAAAATATGGATGAGAATAATTATAGTGAGGGTGGCTTCATATGATGATGTCACTCCAGAGAAAATCGGCACCACAGGGAACATTTCCAGTAAAGGATGGCAGAAAGTGCAGGGTAATCAAAGTGAAAATTCCAATTTATTTAAGCAATATTGTTCTTGCTCCTCCATTTCACAAAGCTGTCCCTTCTCATTAAGTTTTGAAAGACAAGGAATGAATTTTACCAGCAGAAATCTGAATGCTAGCCACCCCTTTGTAAACTCGGAATCACTGGCATCAGCTCTCTTTTCACATTTGTGCTGACAAAAGGAAGAAATCGAGACTTGGAAAAAGTATCCTCAATAGGTGTCAGATTTGATGACATCAGCTGGTTGTTTTTTTTTGTTTGTTTGTTTTTTTTTTTTTTGATTTGGAGGAGTTAGTATATATTAAAAAGAGTGTATTCATTGATTCCATGTAAAAGGTGTGTTCTATCTAGACAGACACTCCCAGGATCAGCTGTGATTTGATCAGAAATAGATGAAAACCCTATAAGAAGTGCATTTTAGTCTCTGGTAACAAATAAATAAATGAACAGAATGGAGCTTGTGACAGATGTATATTGGTGACAGTATTATGGGTTTTAAAAAATCAGTTATTTAATAGTTTAGTCTTTTATTTAATTCATGTTATGCCTATTTGTTGGGGACATCATGCTTGATGTATCAGAACGACAGCTTACAACATTGTAAGACCAGCTCTTACAATGGTCATGATTATGAGTCTTCTCATGAAGCCGGTAGAAAATCATAACCCAGTGTGGTCAACACTATGGTGGGCAGAGCCTTAGGTACTATAGGAGTGGCCATAAAGGATTCTAGATCAAAAGTAGTGAAAACTGATATCTGGTTTGAGTTATAAATGGACAAATCAATCAGAAAGGGTCAAGAAAAAGGGATGCAATCAGAGATTAATGATTTAAGATCATCAAATGTAGAAGCAAAGAAGTAGAGTTGAGACTGGAAACATTTCTCTTTGGCCAGAGAGGAGAGCACATGAAAATGAGGGAAAGCGACCAGTAGTAAAAGAGAAAGTAAGTATATGTCCGTAAAGAGTTTGCCGTTGACACAAGTTGAATGCACATATATTCCATTGTGAAGGGAAGGAGTAGTGACTGACAAGTTCATTTCTCGTCTGACCTTTTGAGGCTTCCTTTAACTCTCACACATTAGAAAGCCTTTGTTTCATAGTCACACGGAATGCTAAAGCCTATGGCAAATACAAGACATCTTCTGTGCTCAGGTTTTAATGCACATCCTCTCTCAGGTCAGCAAGTAATCCAACACACCCAGAAGGACACTTTTCCACATCTGGTATTTAATGTAGAAACAACAAGGTCCACATGCTGGGAAGGGCTACAGATGGGCTGCTGCCAGGACTGGAAACAGATCTGCTTCAAAAATGTGGAGAGCTTTAGAGCAGAAACTGGAAGCAATGGTCTCCTTCCAAAATACATATGAATCATTTTAAATGCTCAGTGAATACACACACAGTGTTCTTGCCTCAGAAAGGACAGTTCTCAAATGGGAACAAGACCGCATCGCGTCCATTTACTTGTTTCTCCTTTTGTCCCAGTTGGTAGACAAAACAGAACACAAGAATTAGGGCATTGGCCTCAGAATATATACATGAAGGCTAGGGTGTATTTTACAGATTTAAATATTTATGTGACTTAAAAAAAGTCTCTCCTTCCTGTCTCTCCACTCCATTTTTCCCCTCTCTCCCCTCTCTGCAGCTGGTCTCCCATTTCAGAAGGCATACCTCAGAAAACAGTATATACTTGAAAAATATTATATACAGATGATTTCCTTCTCATTATTCCCTAAACAATTAAATACAGCCACTAAATACTATTCACATTTCTTTAGGCATCATTAGAAATCTAGAATTTAGAGTGAATAGAAAAATGCATGAAGATTATATAAAATATTATACTATTTAATAGCAGAATCTTGAGCATCTGTAGATTTTAGTATGTGATGAAGAGTCCCGGAAAAATCCACCCTTCATGCAAAGGAGTACATATATATACATATGCATATATATACATATATATGTGTATGTATGTATACATATATATGCATACATACACACTTGAATACACAAAACATGGACCAAAAGACATAAAGCATAGCTGTTTAGTGATGAAAGATAAAGCATGAATTGTTTATACAATATAAATTCTTAAATTCTTAAAATTGTAAGTCACATTTATTCAAAATATTTTATTTAATTTGATATTCTTTTTGTCTAATTTGAATTTTTACACTGTATATATATTTTGAGCATTTGAGAAGAAAAATATTTTTTTTCCAGTTTATTTATTTTTTATTAAAAATTGCCATCTCCTCCCCTCCTCCTCCCCCTTCCCTCCCCTCCCCTCCACCCACACCCCCACTCCCTCCCTCTTGAGGCCAAACAGCCATCAGGGTTCTCTACACTATGTTGAGTCCAAGGTCCTCCCAACTCCCCCCAGGTCCAGGAAGGTTTGCAACCAAACTGACAAGGCTCACACAGAGCCCGTCCATGTCGTAGAGACCAAGCCCATCGCCATTGTCCTTGGCTCCTCGGTCAGCCTCCACCATCAGCCTCCCTCAGAGAGTCCGATTTGGTCGCATGTTCCATCAGTCCCATTCCAAGTGGACTTGGTGGTCTCCCATTAGTTCTGTCCTGCTGTCTCAGTGGGTGAACGCATCCCTCATGGTCCTGACTTTCTTTCTCATGATCTCTCTCCATCCGCTCCTCATTTTAAAATATGACTAAGATATCATTTTCACATTTAACTCATACCTTTAATAAAAATATATTTCACATTTGTGTTCTTTAATATGTTTCTTATTACCATCCCTAGAATATAACATGTAGAAAATCTAAATTAATACATCCTGAATGAGAATGGCTGCTCTAGGCTCATGTATATGAACGCTTGTTCCACAGTACATGGAGAGGTTTAGGAAGGATTAGGTGGCTGTATTGGAGGATGTGTGTCAGTTAGGGTGTACTTTGAGATTTCAAAAGTCCATGCCATTCCTAGTTATAGTTCTTTTCGATACCTTATGTTTGTGGATCGGATGTAAGTTCTCAGCTACTGTTCCAGCACCAGAACCAACACCATGCCTTCTTCCCTGGTGCCATCCTCCAAGCCATGATCGTCAATGGACTCTAACCATATGAAACTGTAAGCAAGTTTCAATAACTCCTTTATTTATACAGGAGTTTGGTCATAGTGTTTTTCAGAGCAACAGAGAAGTAACTAAGACAATATAGCATAACAATATAATTCAATTAAATTAGCACTTCATAAAACATAATGACCTACACATTTTGTAAGTTTGCTACTAACTCTAACATTAACAGACTCGCCAAAGAACATTTATAAATGTGTAAATAGCAATATGGTTGTGCTGACTTGTTTTATGCCAGCTTGATACAAGCTAGAGTTATCTGAAAGGAGTGAAACTCAATTGAGAAAATGATTCAATAAGTTCTGAATACAGGGCATTTTCTTAATTAGTGATTGATATGGGAGGACCATAGGTGGTGTCATATTCCTTGGCTGATGGTCCTGGGTACTTAAGAAAGCAGGCTGAGAAAGCCAATGTGAAATAAGACGTTTAGTAGCCCTGATCCATTACAGCTGCACTGGCTCCTGTCTCCAGATTCCAGCCCTGATTAAGTTACTATTCCAACTTCCTTCAGTGGTGGACTACAATGTATTGAAAGGTAAGCCAAATAAATCATTTCTTTCCCAACTTACTTTTAGTCATGGTGTTTCATTAGAGTAGAAGAACCCTACTAGAACAAGAATGCAGTGATTTTTTTGAAGTATATTTATATATTTTTTGAATAAGTGATTTTTCCCATGCTTCTGGAATTCATTGGAATAAAACAGAAACTTTGCATGTATACTGTTAAAATGAAGGACTATTTTCCGTAGGAGGAGCTCGTCATCTATTTGTCAGTTTGATAAACTGATTTATTTGTATATATATTCAGTCCCCAGGCCCTGCAAAGGTGTTGGTGGTAGGTCTTCTTGCTAGAGAGGTTATACCAGTGGGGCAATAACGCAAACTAGGTAGTAGGTGTCTCTTTTTATAGGTAGTGTTTTTCAACGTTAGCCAGAATGTGAGTCAATTCAATTCAGGTTTTCCCATCTCACATCCTCAAAGACCTTTCCGGCATTCCCAACTACAGCTTTCCTGGCCAGGAACCTACCTATTTTCAAGTCAAGCTCTTTTGACAGCTCAGCAACTGGTCTGAATAGATTTTAGACTTTTTGCCTGACTGAAAAGGAAGAATCCACAGGGACTTGTCCTGAATTTTCAACTCACACAGTACCTAAGGCCATCCATTAACCACGGGGGCTGTTCAATGTACCATTTCAAATCTATGACAAATTATTTGGTAGCATTAAAGCTGTCTAGACTTTTTTTTTTAAAAAAAAGATTTCTTTATCATGTATGTACACCACAGATGTGCAATACCACAGGGGCCAGATGAGGTATTGGATCTTTGCAACAAGAGCTACAGATTATTACAAATCTTGGCATGCGTGATGGGAACCAAACCAGGTCTTCAGGAAGAGCAGCCATATATTAACACATATCTTAAATCCAAACCGGTACAGATTAAGCATCAAAGTGAGTGATTCTATTGTAGTACTTGAATCTTTCAGACTGACCACTAACCTAGGGACTCAGACAAGTTCCTCTGAATTTTTTTTAACCGCAAACCAGGACTCCTTGGAAGTTAGCCATTTGACTCTTCAGTAAGAAGGAAGCATAGAAGAGGCATGCAGGTGAAAGACATACCTCAAATTGTTTCTACCTATTGATTTAGTTTTCAGAAGGAAACCATGGAAACAGTGACCAGAGTTAATTTTTTTCCTGTGGTATTTTTTATTCCACATTTGCTCTAAGATTGAGGGGGAGCTCTCTCACTTACTGCCAAGTTCAAATAAGATTTGAAATATATTTTAAGCAAGAGCCAGGGATTCTAACTGAAGTTTTTGTTGGACTGACAAAATAAGGAAGCTTTTATCTCTACTTTTGCCTTAAAGAAAAATAGAAAAGTTGAATTTGGTGGTAATGTCTTGGTGACATCAAGTTTCAAAAATCAGAGACAAATTTTATTTAGAAGATAAATGGTGTGTAATCTTGAAATGCTTCTATTTATGTTTTTACACATGTATGAGAATATTAAATGTTAATAAGTAATGTTACTTAGCAAGGATGAAACTGAGTGGTTTTGAAAATTCAAGACTGTGTGTAAATGTGTAATTTATTTATACATGTATGAATCTTCAACTATAATATTAAAGAAGTATAAAAGAAAGAAATCACATTAATAAAAGACATAATTTCTATTTGCAGTTTACACAATTAATTTCCTCACTGTGTCAGTAGAAACTGTGGGATGGATTCTTGTAATGAAGACACAGATGTGTGCTTAACATACTATTCTAATTACTAGCAATTTCACTTTGTCCTAATATGGTCTGCTCTATTTTTATGTATGATTTTTTTTCACAGACACGAGAGTGTCACTATTATGGATGTCAAAGATGACTTCACATAAATTTAATGTCTTCAACAAGGATGTACGAGACATGTAGACCATGACTTCTCTAGAACAAAATTCTATTAACATGAAAAGAAATATTTCACTAAGACGATAACCTCTTCCCTGCTCTAGTTCTTTCAACTTAGCACAGGTAATACTCACCTATGTCCATGTTAAACAGTTGTCTAGAATCTTATGCTTAGTTGGTATGGTACCTTACTAGAGCTAATTTTTCCCTTCCTTAGTATACTCAACCTTTAAAATGGGTAGAATAAAAGAATGCACTGTGACTAATAGAAGTGCCACAGTATTTATGTATTGTGGCTATCAAATAATATGATATAGGTGAGACACCACACAGAGCTACCCATAAAGAAACTACCGATAAGTCATGTTATATATTATCATGCCATCTGAAAGCAACTTACCTAGTACTCCAATAACTGTGTTTTCTTGCTACTAATCCACTATAACAGACCACATCAGAAATTTGTTTTACGTTATAATAAGGATGGAATTAAAAGATAAAGCCATCATAGTTCTTACTATAATTACGGAAACATCATTAATAAAGTGCATGAATAAACATAGTAACAATTTCCCAAATGAAAACCCTGTCCAACTGGCTACCTGGATTACATCTGACCAGGGAAGAAGAAAGGGATCTCTGCTTCATTACTAGTGGTCTTAAGGCTTCACTCTAAATTTTCTGTGGGAAAATTATCAGTAGGGAGCTCAAGAGGCATCTACAGTCAGCCAGCAGCACTTGCAGACAGGACTGCTCTTTAAGCTGCCTGAAGACATTAAAAATGAATAAACTCAATTGGAAGCCTCACATAGTGAGCACTCCATGGCTCAGAATGGAAAATTCACAGGTTAACACTTTGGTATATTTATTTTGTCTGTTTCTAAAATATTTAGTCTGGAACCTTTTAAAGTGATAGTTTATTGGTGCATACATTTGTCCAAACTAACATCGGTCAGGCTGCGTGGAGCTTTGGTAATACAGGCTCACAGCTAGCCTGTTGTTTAGAAAGCACATATGTAAAAAGCCAGGTCTCTCTGTGAGTGCAGATATAAAATGTAGGTCAGAACAAGAGTATGGAAAATGAGATAATGGGAGATGTAGAGAGCATTCCCATGGGGGTTAGTTTCTCTGATGTCCAACTGAACTACATATTAATGAAGGATGAAAATCTCTCTCAACCGATAAACAGACTGTCTCTTGGCAATTATCTCAGCTCCCTTTGTAAAAGAGGTACTTTATTTATACTTTATCCATTCCTGGACTTTCTCTCTATGAGGAATCACAGCCTCAAATAATTACAGGTCTATTAGCACATCAATTACATAAAGACCTTGATTTTTAGCAAGGAGTGTGTTTTAATCCATTCTTGCAAATGTTATTGAGAGATTACTTATCTTGGAGAATAAAGTTAACTACAATGAGACTGCCATAGCCCGAGTGTGTTCCTGGCATGCATTTTCCAGTTACTGTGGAATTAATGCATTTGCTGTTCCCTTGTAGGAAAAAGAGATATGTGTGGACTTTTGCATAGTAACAGAATTAGTGTAGCTTTTACATTTGCTTCCTTGTAAAGACTCCCCCCTCTCTGAAAGAGTAAATATAAAACACACTGGCTATTATATCAGCTTTCTTATTAAACAAGACAATTTGAGATTATTGATAGAAACTCAATTTGTTAAAGTAAGATTCCATTTCAGTTGTGAAATGCAGTCCCATGATTTTACATCCTTGACTGCTGAATCGCACAAGGTGCAGAATGGGCATGATGAGAGGTCTAAGAGAAAACCCAGGTAGGTTCAGTAATGGTCAGCGGCTTCTACAAGCTGACAACACTCCAGATCTTAGATATTTGAGTTTAATTAAGTCAGACATCCAGAAATTCATGGTGTGAGAACTTATTAAAATATTGCCCTGACTGCATTCAAACCGGCTGGGCAAACTTCGGCAGAGCCCACAGTAATTTCAGTTCAGCGCTGACATAGAAAGGGCAATGCCATGCAGGTGCTAGTTAGTTGAAGCTTGGGCTTGAGGACCGTCAGCTTCTGTAATCAGGAATCCACATTTCAGAGGCTATGCCTGACCCCTTGTGAAAATGGGTAGTTCCCAAGCCCTTTCTCTCGCTGCATCTTAACAGCTGGGTGGGGTCAATTAGCATAATGGATGTTAGACAGAGGTTTGTTCGGTGAAATTAGTGTTCAATATTGATCACTCTACTCTGACTGATTAGGTAAGATGGAAATCGTCCTAGAAGGGGCTATGTCTTAGTGGTTAAGAACACTTGTACTTGTAGGGGGTTCCGTTCTCAACACCCACGTGGTGGCCCACTACCACCTATGGTCCACAAACCTACACACAGGCACGACTCTGGTACGCATGTACAAATCGAAAAAGGAAAATGCTCCTAAGATGTAACTTGACTGAAATATTTAGCAACACTTGTATGGACAGAACGTTGAGATTCGGGGAGTCCTAGAGCAGTGTTTTTGGTTGAGTCATATGCCCCATTACTGATCCTTCAGTAATGATGCTGACTGTGAGTCTTCATTTCCTGACTCCACAGCACTGCTGCAGCCATCACAAGTGAAACTTTGTGTAAGGCAGTGATTATGATGCTTGCTAAGGCAGAAAGGGATTTTGTCAAGTTTACAGAAGAAGTAATATTCACTATTTACTGCTTCAGTGCACATAGATGTTAGTTTACATATTTTATATTTATAACACAGTTTTATCTAAAACTTATTTTCATTGAAACCTGGTATTGTGTGGCTTTTTCTGAGGAGACATTAGCAAAAGTTTATGATAGGTTACTAATAACAGATGAAAGAAATAATTGTGTCTAACTCCAGTGCTGGGAATCAATGAATTTAGTTTAATTGTTTGAAGCACAGGCAATTCATAGACAGCTAAACCACGAAAGAAGAGTCTCCATGTATGAGCAAACTAAACGAGAAATACAGCCTATGCTTGTGTCTTCCCACAAGCTCCGAATTTGTTCACTAGCAAAAATTCACAAAGTTTAGTTTGATAACCTAATTGAGGACTGATAACCTCAATTGTCATAAAATTCATGAAGTTGGTTAAGGCAAGTGTAGAAAGCTATAGGAAAATATACGTTTTTATTCTAATTTTGTTTTCTTATTTACTAACATTAAGACTAATATCATATGTCAAACTATACACAAATATATCTCTCTCCATACATACATAAACACACACACACACACACACACACACACACACACACACACACACACACAGACACATCACAGAATGAATTCAAATTAAAAGAACTATAATGTTTTAGGAGTACTCAGGCACTGGAACTCAAAAGCCAAAACTCCCTTTGACATCTTTTTAAAATAAAAATATAATTACATCATTTATACCTCCTCTTCTCCTTCCTACTCCTAATCCTAATTCCTCCCAAATTCATGTTGTTATCTTCTTTATCCATTCTTCTTACGCATGCATCTAAAAAAATGAACATATACAAAGCGTGCTGAGTCTCTTTAGTGTTACCTGCATATATGTGTGCTGTAGGAATTGCACACTGGAGTGTGGCCTCTTATACTGTTTATGCCAATGTAAAACATACATCCAGCTTCTTTTCTGGCTGCAGGATTCGGTTGCTGTTCTCTGTTCCAGCAGAGGATATTGACTTGTGAGTCTACCCTTAAATAAATAACTATCTATTATTCTCAATTCTGAGCTCGTGTGAGATTTCTTTTAAGCATCCATCTTCAGATGTATTCCTAGAGATGGTCATTTGCTATTGGATAGCCTATTAGGAGGTTCATCTCTAGAGGACATTAATTTTTCTTCTCTCAGAAGTTCTTTGTTGCTTGTAGCTCATCTTCTAAGGGAAGGGTTATAATAATTACTTGTAGATTGGATGTCCCTCCTCTATACCGGGATATAATCTGTGGGAATTTTTCAGGTCTTGTTTAGGCAGCCATGTTGCTATGATTTTGTGGATGTAGTTTCCCTATTATAGTAAGAAGACATAATCTCACAACAGACTCTCTGGTCCTCTGACTCTTGCTGCTTTTTATGTTCTCAGAGATGAGGAGCAGAAGTTATGTTGCAGATGTATAAACTGTGGCTGTGAGCCCCACAGGCAACCTAATTGTAAACAGTACATGGAGTTGAAAAACGAAGATTAAATATTTATTTTTATTAGCTGTACTGTACACACCCAGCTTCTATGATGATGGGAATTGATGCAATATTTAGATGAACCAGTGTGACTGATGTGAGCAATATATATATATATATATATATATATATATATATATATGTGTGTGTGTGTGTGTGTGTGTGTGTGTGTGTGTGTGTGTGTGTATATATATATATATATATATATATATATATATATATAATCATATAGTGTTTGGAAGCTACACAGAGTTATTTGATCATCCCCACCAGGACATGTACACATTGTTATGGACACTGGGATAGCTACTAAGAGACTAAGGATGGTAAGTGTATGAGACATGAAAGAAGAAGATCAAGATATCAGAAATGTCCTGGAAGAAGAGAAAGGGCTGGCATAGAACTTTATCTTGCCGTTCAAAATTGTGACATTCTGTTTAAAACACATGTTATTTATGACTGGAACTTCCAATTTTTTACTTTCAGATGAAATTGACTGGGGAAAACAGAAACTGTAAAAATTGAAATCATAAATAGCTAGGGACTGGATTTCTTCATTCTTTGCTGTGTGCTTGGACAAGTGTTAATAGTGTATATACTATGATATGAATCAGAAACACACATATAGTGGCCACACTGATCCAGTGCTTCCTGGGCGTCAAATACCCCATCACTTCCACCTGCTGTTAGACATGGTGTAAATTCCTTCACAGGCCATGGAAATTTCTGCACAGACAAGAGCTTATGTCTCTAGCTTCATGCCTGCCTCTTAATCATGTCCACCATTGGATTTCTCTTCACCACATCTGTGGTGCTAGAATACATTCATACCCATGTTTGAGATGTTATTCTCTCTTCTACTCTTAATTGTACCATTCGTCTCTGCTTTTCTCTCCACCATTACTGACCTCTAGACTCACCCCAACAACCATCTCCTATATCTGGCCTTTGATAATGCCCCGCCACTTTATGAGATATATTTCCTCTGGGAAATGAGATTGATCCCTTACTTTGCCATGGATTATCATTCAAAAACATGGTTTTCATTCGGGATGCCAAAAGAAGAATGTGAAAATATATATTTTTAAGGATCTCTTTGAGTGATATTGATTCAACACATTTAAAATCATGACTTAGGAAATGCTTATACATGGTGCTATAGTTTTCCATTTACTTATCTGTATTCTCCACTAAGCTGTGAGGTTTACAAGCGAGGGAAAATTCCTAACTTGTTCATTTTCTATCCTCCCACCCTTCCTTCCTTCCTTCCTTCCTTCCTTCCTTTCCTTTCCCCTTTCTTTATTTCTCTTTCTTTCGTCTTCCTTCCTTCCTTCCTTCCTTCCTTCCTTCCTTCCTTCCTTCCTTCCTTCCTTTATTATTGTTGTTGTTGTTCAAGACAGAGTTGTACTGCGTGGCCTTGGCTATCTTGAGACTTGCTCTGTAGACCACAGAGAAACTCACAGAGATATCTCTGCTTCTGCCACTGCCTCTGGCTCTGCCTCTGCCTCCCTAGTGCTGGGATTAAAAGTGTGTGCCACCACCACCACCTGGTTCTTGTTCATTTTCTAAGGACATAAAATACCAACAAGGCACATTCAATACATTTTTTTTCATTTTTGTGTGAAACCCATGTACAGCCTTTGGGACTTTCTGCAACCTATGAAAATAGTTTAAAACTTTTAAAAAATTATTTATTTATTAAGTATTGGTTTAAAAACATTTTTCATTTCTAATTTTTTATTTGAGGTTATAATATAATTACATCATTTCTCCCTCTGTTTCTTCCTTCAGACCCTTTTATATACCACTCTTTGTTCTCTTTCAAACCCATCTTTTTTTCATTATATATACACATATATATGCATATATACATATATACACACATATACACATATATTCCTAAATATGCCTGCTTAGTCTGTAAAATGTCACTTAAACATATGACTTTAGAGTGACCATTTGGTATTGAATAACCAATGGGTGTACTCTTCCCAGGGGAAGACTATTCCTGCCACTCTCAGAATTCCTTCTTTGCTTTTCTTTGTGTAGAGTTGAGCATCATAGTCTTTCTCCTTCCCAGATCCATTTGGACATGCCTATGGGTGTTGTCCTCATCCAGTTCATATCTACTTCATGTAATGAGATTTTATGGGTGTCGCTTCTGAAATTATTCTCAGAAAGAGTCTCACACCAAATTATCTGCTCCTCTATTTTATACAATTTTTTTCTTCTTCTCTTCTACAGTGGTCCTTATGCCTTAGTTTTGGGGGTGTCTTAGAGGTGTATCCATTAGGCCCAGGATGCTTAATTCTGCCTTTAAACAGTTGTAGTGTTAGGTAATTGTCTATATCTGTTATGAAGAGCTGTTTCCTTAATGAAGGGTAAGGTATAAGTGCAAATACTTAGGATAAATTTAGGGTTTCTGTTGGTTTAGTAAACTGGACATTGTAGGTTCTCCTCTAAGACTTTATAACCTTGTATAGTTAGCTAGGTCCCCAGTATTAGGAATGATTTCTTCCTTGTTGAGTGGATCTTAAGTCCAATTAGAGAGTTTTGGCTACTACCAAGAGGTGCATGCCAATACCATACCCTTAGGGATATCATGCTCAGCTGGTGCTTGCTGCGGTTCATACGTCATAACTGGGGAGAACTTTTGGTTGATTTCCTCCTTTGGAAGCTTGCATAGCTCTTTCTGGTACCATGATAACTAGTCCTCAGGGAGTAGGCATCCATGGCAGGTCCAGCCGAGAGGTCTCTGGGCCCTGTGTGTGAAGTGCATGGTGTCTTCTTCATCAGTAGGGACTTACATTCCACGTTTGAGTGACAACCAGTGTCAATAGAAATAACCTGTAAGCTTTGGGAGTCTCTTGAACAACTCTGACAAACAACTTAAAAGAAGAATGCCTGGTGTTGGGGTTTTTGTTAGGTGG
Source organism: Arvicola amphibius (assembly GCF_903992535.2). Classification (NCBI taxonomy): domain Eukaryota; kingdom Metazoa; phylum Chordata; class Mammalia; order Rodentia; family Cricetidae; genus Arvicola; species Arvicola amphibius. The sequence continues at coordinate 126,898,689 of NC_052052.2, read as the reverse complement.
TCTTTGGCTCTTGCTGGGAGAATTGTCAGCCCAGATGAGATACTTTCATCTAAATTATACATATATATTTATTTACAGACTCACATGTATTCTACATTTTAGGTAAATAATTAATAGTATTATTCCTTATGAATAAAGAATCCCTGTGGTTATTTTTCTTAGGCATCCTTACTATTATTTATCCACTCCCTCCTCATTCTAGTCCCATAACTTTTAAGGCCATTTACTGGGATCTCTAGGGTAAGTGAAACATACTTATGCCATTTTAAGAAGTCATGTTTTATAACAGTTAAGAATATTACCCAGATTTCTCTCATTGCTCTGAAATCATTCCTAGGATTGCTCATGACTCATGTATTAGAGCTCACATGTGAATGTTAATGGTTGCTGAAATTTTTACATATAGAATGGAAGAAGATTTGCTAAAGTCAAAGCCAATATTAGCTTCCTTGACATATCATTATCCCTTATCCTTGGCCAATATTTACTAAGAGCATTTTTTTTCAGAATAACATTGCAGGAGACGTGTGAAGAATAAATTGTTAAGTATAAATGCCATTAGGAAGTCCAGGTAAATGTCACAGCAAATGTAAGTAATATGGAATTAGATGGGACTATCTCTCTCTCTCTCTCTCTCTCTCTCTCTCTCTCTCTCTCTCTCTTTCTGTCATTTACAACCTGTACATACACACTATATTTTTTAAATTTTATAGTTTTATTTCCTATGAAGATTAATTCCTGTTTGTTCTAAGCATTAAGCTAAAAGTAACTTAAATATACACCATTTGAGTAGAAATGAAGTTTTTCTCCTTGAAGAATATTTCTTTTACTTGTGCAGCTCCTGGATTTTCTCTCATGTGTCTGATGTGAGATTCCCCTCTGAATGCTATGAAAAGGTTTTATTACCATTGGTTATTACTCAAAGATTTTGACCAGTGGCTTAGTAGAATAAAGCCCGAAGGAAATCTGAACAGAGATAAAGAGAGAAAGTAGGTGGCTTTTTTCCGAGAAATAGTTTCTCTGTTTAACAGCTCCAGCTATCTTGGAACTTGCTTTGCAAACTAAGATAGCCTTGAACTCAGAAAGGTCCACCTACCTCTGCCTCCCAAGTGCTGGGATTAAAGACATGTGCCACTATGCCTGGCTACTTCATCATTATTTAATAGCTATACCTTGTAAGTTTATTCAATCAATGTTTCATTGATCCATAATAATTGATATATTTATAGGGTGAGCATGAGAGTTGAAGTATGTAATGTGTAGATCAAGTTAAATAAGAGCAATGTAAAAAATAAATTATTAATTTTAAATGGGCAATGATCAGATTGAGGTAAATATGTCAATTGTCTCAAACATTTAGTCTTTATCTGTGTTGGGAATATCCAAGGTTCAATGTAGTAGCTGTTTTGAAATACTCAGTTATTCATCATAGGTACTCTACTATTTGTAGAAAATTAAAAATTATTCCCCTTACTGGGACTGTACGATTGAACCATTATTTCTGTTTACCTACTTCCTCCTTCCCATCCTTTGCTTGCTGTTAAGCTACTGTAGAAAACATTGTGAGTTCAATGATTTTAACCTTTGAATATAATGAGAACACATGGTATTTGTCTTTCTGTGCCTGACTTATTTCACATAACACTGTCTTTGAGCATCCCGTAATTTCCTGCAAGTGATGGGATTTCATTGTTTTTCATGGGAGAATAACATTCTGTTGATATATAGGTGCCACATTTTGGGCCAGTTCATCTGTCAGCAGTGGTGTTTATGTTGCTTTTGCAGGAATAGGAAAAAGACTTTTCACACGATCCATTCTCTTAGCTATTGGAAGCAGCTTAGACTTGAGTTTGAAGAAAAGTGAAAGCTGCTTCTGAGAACAAATGGAAAAATGTTAGGTAGTGATTAGGAACTGCTAAGATGAGAATTGGGGATTGCTAATATGAGAACTGGAGATAATGGAGGGAGGCCGTGCACTAAATCTGTATTCCTGGTTTCTTATGCAGTACCCACACAGTAGTCTGGGTAGAGCCAGTGCTTTAACACATTGTAAACAAGGCTAATTCTTAGGAAATATTATATACTGAATGTACATAAGTTCTCAAACCCTCCTGCTCAGTTGTGTTAGCCTATAATATTCCTATGCATAAATTTAAATATGTTACTAAATTTATAGCGGTATCAATCATACATTTTGTTTAGTGTGCTCAAGCGTGGCATAGCTTTTTCTAGTAAACTCATTCTTTCATAAACTAGGTTTATTAACGTATAAGCTCCCAAGGCCATGAAATGTATTTCTTACTATCACATTTTATATCATGTTACTAGGGAAGAACAAATGTGAAGAATGTGATTAATTATCAGAAAATGGAAGAGGGGTGGGAAGATGTAGGAGGAGGCCACTTGTTGTTTCCTGGCCACCCAGACTCCCAAAATAATCACACAGAAACCATATTATTCGCAATACTGTTAGGCCAATAGCTTAAGCATAATTCTGGCTAACTCATATCTTAAATTAACCCGTCTCTATTAATCTGTGTATCGCCATGAGGCTGTGGCTTACCTAGTAAGGTTAGCGTTGGCACCGTGGCCCAGGAAGTCGCCATTTCAACAGCGTGCTGCTTTTTTTCTGCTACTGCTGGACCATGGTGTTAAGCCATGCTTAACTCTGCTTTTCCTTTCTTTCTTTCTTTCTTTCTTTCTTTCTTTCTTTCTTTCTTTCTTCCTTCCTTCCTTCCTTCCTTCCTTTCTTTCTTTCTTTCTTTATTTCTTTCTTTCTTTCTTTCTGTTTCTTGTGCCTAGAATTCCTTCCCAACCTCTCTCAGGCTTTTAGTGAATTTTAGTTGGCCATGAAGAACGGGAAGGAGAAGACAAATGAGACATCAGATGAAAATGAGAAAATAGGAATGAGAATCTTCAGGGAAAGAAGCACACAGATTTAGAGGAACTAATTGTAAGTGTGAGTGCCAAGAGAAAGGAACACGAGTCCTCAAGAGAAAAGTGAAAAAGAGAGTGCTGTATCAACCTCCCATCTCTGGGGAGTTTGCAAAGACGCTGGCTCTGCCATCTGCAATGGGTTGCTCACTTGCAGTTAAGGGAAGGTAGGCGGGAACTGGATCTCATGTCTATCTGCCCACTCCTAGGAATAAAGCTGTGAGGCAGCGTAGAAAGGGGCCAGCAGATGGATAAATGATGTCATGGAACTGAGAAGGAGGCAAGAGGAATTTCCCCTGTTGGAAATGGGACACGGTGTGCTGATGTAAATGAGTAGACCCCGAGGGAACTCTAGGTTAAGGAGGAAAAGATGGTATGAGAAAAGCTATTGGAACCTGAGCTACAGTGCGCCCTCCTATCCATGACCTTCAGCAGAGGAATGGATGAGGGTCAGTGGTCAGCTGTGCTGGTATGGGCAGGGAGTTCTGAGACCCCTTATGCTTGGCAAAGCATTGGACAATAAAAACCATATAATAAAAAATGGAAAGACATCCTCCGTCTTTCATTTCTACCTGTTGCCTGAAATGGCTGCTGTACGTCTCTGCTCAGAACCTGTGCTTTGCTGAGATACCGTGCATTCTCTGTGTTTTTCTTCCATAGAAAAATGAGTGTCAATGTGCATGGACAGAGAAGATATTATGTATGATACAACTTGAGGAGTGACTGATTTTTTTTTTTTTTTTTTAGCTTGTATGGTATGAATCTCACCATCACTGAGAACCCCAGGTACTTGAGGACTGAGTTGAGAACCCACAACAACAAACTAGTTTAGTGCTTGGTGTAGCTAAAGTTGCCCCAAGGGGAGAATGTAACAACGGTTTGAGTGTTTGAGTTATTGTAATTCCTTGTGATCCTGATTTGTTTCTCAAATCTTTTGGATAGAAAATAATTTTTTTACACGTATGAATTGCTTGGCTAGCAGTAACATGGATGGGCAAACAGTATTTCAGAGTGAGGTTGCCTTTTGAATATTTACCATGATTTTTCTAACTCTAATTCATATGTATGTTATAATGATTAGAAAGTACACAGTATATAACATTTCTGATGCACTGAAGTTATATGTGTTTGCTCTCATTTTGTTGTCTTCATTCCAAAAGTTTAACAATGTGTTGATTGATAAGTGCTAATTTTCACCAACTGACTGTTTTGTCAGCTCTGTGAAACTGCTTCTTTATAACAGATATTAATCTACGATAAAATTACTTAAGATTTCTACTTTGTCCCCTTGACCTTGATCATTGCTCATGCCATAGAAAGTTAGTCATTATATAGTATTCTAAAACCAAATTCTGTCCATACAGGCAAATCCTGACAAGGAGAAATACGATGGTATTCTAAAATAATAAACAGTTAAAATGGGACGTCTGTAAGTTTGTTTCTCATTTATGTGATCAAATTCCTGAGTGGAGGGAACAGTTTTAGGAAGAAAAGAAAAGATATTTTTGGACCTATTGCTTCAGGGTTAGGGTTTGGGTCAGTCCCGGGGGAGATGGTTGCCTGAGGACAGCAGGTCAGAGCTGCGGTGGAAGAGTGTAAGGCTGCCTGCTCACATCTCCACAGGGTAAGAAGAGAGAGCTAGTCGGGTCGTAAAGCTCAAGACTTATCCCCCAGATCCTATTCCCACCCCTGTGCCAGCTTCTTCTAGTGAGGTCAGCTTTCCGAAGGCTCTGCCACCTCTCTAAACAGCACCATCATCCAAGGACCAGGAGTAAAACCCATGAATCTGTAGAGGACACACTTAACATCTAAACCACAAGAGGAATTTTCAGAGTTGAGACAGAATGGGTAAACTAGAGAAACATAAAGATGGAGAAAAAGTGGCTAAAGGGCAGTTGGACTTTGAGTGGAGAAAAGCAGGCATTGCCAGCCAGTGGTGGAGTAAGGAGACAACTTGGGACATAACTATCCTGGCTGCACTCTGTTCCTGCCCGAGGCTCACAAAACCTTAGATAAATAAGGGACCACTATGCTTCATACAGAGAAATAATGTGGAGGAATAAGCAGACATCACTAGTAAGAGTGAGGTGTACATGTGTTATTTTATGTATGAGTGTATGTGGCAGTGCCCATGCCATGACATACATGTGGAAGTCAGAACACATCATGTATGAATCAGTTCTCTTCTATTTGTGTTCTGGTGTTAGTGCTCAGGTCATCACGCTTGGCAGCAGCTCCTTCTTTTATCTGATGAGCCACTCCATCTTGCTAGCCCTTAAGAGATAATTCTATCATGGTATAGGGTCAGAACAGTGCTTTATCATACAATTTCAACTTGTACACTGATAGGATATCTGAAAACTTATTTAATTGGGCTCATATTCAGGCTCAGTTCTTTGGAGGGAAGGATGACTTTAAACCAAAATCAGATGTGAATGGGTTAAAAATTTCATCTGCCTGTTGGTGAATTCCCAGTGAACAGGCCATGTATTATTCACCTTAATCCAGCTCTCTTGGCACTGGGAGTTACCATGGGAACTCTACTTTAGCCTTTTGAACAATAAGGGCATTGGGATGGATATGTTTTGCTGTGAGGGCAGGAGTGGGTGTTCCACCAGATAAAAGCTATCAGAAATTAATGAAATTGGTTTCGGCCTTACCTGTCTGCAGATCCTTAGTGTTTTACCCATGGTGGACTTGAGAGATAGCCAATTTGGAAACAGTGGCCTGAGCATGTTTCTGTCTTTTGTTTCACAGGAGAAGCTAAGTGCCTTGGATTTCATGCCTAACGAGATGGTAAGAAGCAGTTCATGTTTTCAAATGAATGGAGAGGAAAGCTGAAAAATCTGTAATGAGTGAGCTGACAGTGTAGGAAGGCTCATTTGCAGGATGTAACCTGGACGAACAGAGAAAATAAATTCTCTATGAGTCTCAAGAGGAAGAAAGATGGCAATTTAACAAAACCTAGACAGCATATCCCACAAGTCACTTCTCTGTCAGCTAGAAATATGTGAGTTCAAACAGGAGGAAACCACTAAGTCTCTTTCTGGTAAAGACTGGTAATATTTGGCAAATGCAAAAGATTTCTGTATCACTTATAGGTAATATTAAATCAAATGTGATTTCTTTATAATTAAATTTCTCTTCAGAGAGCATAGCCATAGATTTTTACTAATGCAATTATGATACTGTCAATCCTAAACTTTCAAGAAATTAACTGTCTTGGAAAAGGGAAGGACATTGGGATGGACATTATTATACTAGAGTATATATACTCCTTGGGCATCTTACACAAAAAACTTTCAAGAGGAAGGGCTCTTGTCAAAATATGCAAGACCAGAGAGTAGTAGCTTTGTTCTCAGCACTAAAACAACTCCTGAAAATACAGAGGAAAAAGCAAAAGGAACCAAAGCAATTAAACCACCCAAAAATAAAAATAAAAATAGAATTCTATTTCTCACTAACCCTTGGAAGAGACCTTGTACCTCTGAATCCAAGCTGGCTTCCAGATACTATTTCTAGGATTTTTATTATCCTAAGACAAACATGACTGGGGTGAGTTTCTAGATTACTGGAAATTTCTCTGATTCCCTTTGTCCAAGAGATACATATGTTCAAATGGCTTTAGATATACAGATGGCATCTGCATTGATCAGACAGATACTCTGTGAAGTGACGAATACTAGCAGGGTAACAGTCAATACCACTGAATGTTATTAAATGGCCTCTTAAATAAACAGATTTTCCCTTCCTGCCAAGCATGGTCATTTCTGTGCTTTGTGAGATGAAAGGACAATAGGAAGTATTTACTTTTCTGCATTTGTATAGTATTGCTTTCCATGCTGCTTATTTACATGGAGTAATTGTGTCAAACATATTGGCACATGCATGGGCTATGAACTGTGGTGTATTATAATTTAAATAATGTGTTTCTGTTCTGTTTTCCTGCATGACTGCCATCTGTCGGTGATATGAATCAGTAGCTAAATATGGATTCTTTTTGTGATCTAGACAATTTTGTTATATATATTATAGTCTATGGTATATAGTATATATAATGACACTATATATATATAGTGTTTCTCTCTCTCTCTCTCTCTCTATATATATATATATATATATATATATATAGAGAGAGAGAGAGAGAGAGAGAAAGATACTAGGAGGAATCAGAGTAGGCAGAAAAATCCTCCATTTATCAAGACCTCAAATCTTTCTGAGCCTTCTATTAAAAAAGTCATCACCATCAATTTTATTTTTAGGTTAAACTCTGCCTTGATGGTACACAGCAGCACCTATCAATAATTTAATAACTTATACTCTAATAAAATTAGAACATAGATGTCAAACTGTGGTTTAAAAAATCACCTAGGAAATTTAGGTTGGCCAAAGTGAAGCAGGACTCTGATAATATTTTGAAGTAGGTCTAAGAGTGACCTCAACAGAGAAAAACCTGGCTGTGAGAGTATATACTGGACGTGATTGTAAAATGCTTTAAGTCACTCTTGATTTGTGTAGTTTTCAAATATTAATTGAGTTTAAGCCAGTATGTATCATTTCAGAAAACCGAGGTGCTAGGCACAAAATGGAGACAACAGGTGCTTCAGACAAAAATATGGTTATACATCAAAAATAATACACTACAAATAAACACTTTCCACATTTGTTACTTTACTCATGATTGAGACCAAATTCCTGACATAAAGCAAATTGATGGAGAATAGATGGAAGTTGGTTCATGGTTTGAGGAAACCATGGGTGGGAAGGAAGGGTGTCAGGAGTGGTCTAACCCATGTGACTGGCAGAGTTTGCACATATGGGCCAATCAAGAAGCAGAAAGGAATTCTAGGAGTTGGTTCATTTACTTCTTCTTCTAGGGGATAGTGCCATCTTCATTAGAGTAGTTCTTCCCACCTCAGTTAAACCTCTCTGGGAAGACCTCCTGGATATGTCTAAAGAGATGTGTCCTAAGAGATTTCAAAACCTTTATGGTCATGATCCAAAAAATAAGTTTTGTTTAACTGACATTTCCAACCCTCTGTGTATTGATATACAAATAGGTTTGCCAGTATTCAAATTTATTTATATCTTTAAAACATTAATAATACATTGTTTATGTTATCTAATTTACTACATATAATATTGCTTCATATTTTAGAATAAATAAAACCATTGGTTAACAAGAATTTTAAAGAAAATTTAATGAATATTCATAAAATACTTAATATTCTTTTTAATTTCATGAAATAAGAAATGTTAAACATTTGTCAATATATCCATTGGGTGGATATTTAATTTGAGAGTGATTTTAAAATTGTTTATTGAGAACAAAACTATAATCAAACATCATCTCACTAAAATTAAAATTGCCTTGTAATTTATGTAAGTATTATATTTCATGATTTTTATTGATGAATAAAATTATTTGATACATGGAAGCTTATAGCATACATATCATTTCCATAAAATATACTATAAAATACTATTTAAATGTATTTATATAAAAGATATAAACCACAGTAATATTTTTAATACCTGCTAAAATAAATATCAGTTCTTATTGTTGAGAGAGAACTCTCATGACCTTCAGATTTCCTTTTTCATTTGATTGTATTTTCACTGCATTTCACAACTTTTCTTACATGTAGATACTTTAGAGGGAATTAATTCATGAGTTTCATCTTCATGGTGGGGGGCCTTGAGTCCTTATTCCTTTCATCTCATGCACAGCATTTCCTCATAGTCACTTGGGTGATAATGAACTATTTGAGCATTTCCAAATGTAGAGAATAGGCACCAGTTGGATGGTCATTTATTTGGAGTGAGGAAAATGATCTTATAATGTTAGTGATTATGTTAATTACTTCAAAGGGATGGATTGAACATATGGGTAGACAAAATGGGATGCAAGAAGGGTATTGTGTTACTAAGACACACCACTGGTAGCCATGAATGATTTAGAGAAATAAGCACTAGAAAAATGAGCTAATTGAAGTTATATAGGGCATTTCAGATTGAAATTTGATTTATTTTATATTATGCTTTTATCTTTATTATTTTCTGAGTTTGTCTTTACTTGGATTCTGATATCAACAGCTTCCATGCATGCGTGTTAGCTATTCTACATCAAAGCTTAAATAAATTGCTGCCCTTAATTCTACCTAGATGAGGCAAGCATCTTCATCCCTGAGAGAAAACCTGAGCATCTCTAGGTCATATCATGTCTATAATAGTTATGGGAAGCCTAAAGGCTGCATATAAATAAGCATATCTGAAAGCCTGTGGCAGGACAGTGCATAATATTTAGGTAATGACTCAAATGTAGTGAGCAGAATTCTCAATTCAGTCTGGCTGACAAATGAGAAAATGAACATACCTAATTTAAACATGTTCTGGTAAAGGAAGGAAAAATTACTTACTGCTACCCTTCTTAAAATGGATCGTGATATTTAATTATTATTACCCTTGCTCTGAATTAATTAAGTGGCGATGGTTTTGCTAGATTCTCTGGAATATCAACAGTGATGTCGTACAATGCCAGAGGTTGACAATCTAGTTAGAGTGTTAGGAAAGCAAACACATGTTAAGTACTCCCCACAAGAACGACACAGTTGACTTGCAAAAGAAAAAAGGAAATTACACGAGACACTCCATGGCCAATAACAGGTGACAGAATATTGGGAATTTCTCCCTCGTTATATATTTGAATGACTATGTATATGGAGTTATTTTCAAATATCTAGCAAGTTTTATTGCTTATTTTCTTTCCTCCTTAACTGGAGAAGGATCTTATATTACAAGATATTTTCTCCTCACCACCCCCAAACTGAAAATATGCTTTCTTCTTGAGTAGAAAAATGTGATTATTATCTTTAATAAATGGTTCTTAGTAAAAACAAAGTAAAACAATACATTAAAAGTTCAAAGAAGGACTGGAATGATGTGTTAGCAAGAAAGTGCTTGCCACACAAAGAAGGCCTGAGTACAGATCTCCAGAATCCACATGTTCTCGGCATTGGCACACATAGCCAGGGCTCCTGTTGTTAGGTGGAGGGTGAGGACTGACGAATCCTCTAGAACTCAAGGGTCAGCTAAACTTGACTAAACTACATGGAACAAAGATATACTGTCTCCAACATGAGAGAAGGGTACCAGTGTCTGAGGACCCTGAGGTTTTCCTGTAACATCCATAGATTGCCCTCAAAAGCCTGTACTCACACACAAGCTCACAAACACACACTCATGTCTCTCTCTCTTACACACACACACACACACACACACACACACACATGCACACATGCATACATATTGTTTTTTAAAGTAAGAGCATACACTATTAAAAAAAGAACTTAATTTGACTTTAAATCAAACCAATACTATTTTTTGGTGTTTTAAATAAATGTCATATAAATGGTATGACATTCATTTAAAATTTCATGAAAAACAGTTGAGATGTTGACTGTCCTGATTTAGTTATTATACATTGTGCACTTATTTGAAAACATCATGTTGTATTATATAAATAAATATAATTTTGTGTGCAGTTGAATGGTGTACTAGTCATGGTTATTTAAAGAAAAAGAGCTAACACAATGAATATATATATATATATATATATATATATATATACATATATATATATATATGCATATGTAGAGGTAGGGTTATTGGATTGGACTTGCAAAGAAGATGCAGTCCCAGTATAAAAAGGGCTGTTTTGCAGTGAAAAAGCCAAGAATCTGGTAGTTAAGTCTGTGAGACTGAATGTCTCAGCAGCCTGAACCTGGCACTAAAGACCCAGAGGATTCATGGAGAGCAGCTGGCCTTCAGTGTATGTTGGAATCCTGAAGAACTGGAAGTTATTATAGGTCATAGCCACAGGACAGACGTGCCAGTGAGAATGAGGGCAAACAGACAAAAAGCAGATTCCTTTTTCCATGTCCTTTTATTTGGGCTGCCACCATAAGGTGTGACCCAAATTTAGGGTGGGTTTTCCATCAAAAAGAGCTTAAGACAGTTTCTTACAGGAACGACTTACATCTAGCTTTCTGGTGACTATAGGTGCAGTGGAGTGGACAGCCAAGATTAACCATCAGAGATGTCAAGTGGAAGAAAGTGCTGGCTCTCTAGCTCCCAATTTGATTCTTTTCATACCTGAGCAAATTTCTTAGTTTTTCCGAGTGTGTAACTACAAAGACAGGAACTACATGTATTTTTGGCCTTGGCCTGTGACTTAGGGTACCATGTGAGTAGGCTCTTGTTGTGGCGAGAAGAACTGGATACCTCTAGGAAAGGTCTGAGTCCTCGTCTTGCCTTCCTGTTTCCACTGTGGTAAAGCTTTCAGTTTAGATTCACTTCCCTCCAGCCAGTGTGTCATAGAGAAATAAACCTCAATCTTATTAAAACCTTGCATTGGCGATCTCAGTTAGAGCAACTTAGCCTGTTCATTAAACAATATAGCCTCTCTTGACAGGTATAACACTAAAAGCAAAATTGCACTTTTAAAAGTTTTTATAACCTTCATTTTTCTTATGGGAAAATATTAGAGCCTATAAATTCCAAGTACCTGTACATCTATCCTCCTGGTGAATTGTTTTTAGAAAGACACTGAATCCCAATCATGCTGATATTATTTAGACAGCAATGCCCCTCCAAGTGGTAGATGCTGCCTTTGCATGCCAACCTTCCTCCGTGCTTTCCTGGTGAAACCCTTTGTCCACTAATAATTGTGCTTTAGAGTCCTAGCACCTCACCTGTGCGAAACTGTCACCAGACAGTGCCCGTGCACTCTTAGACTGCTGAAAATTTCATAGCTGCTTAAGATGATGCCTGCTTTAATAGGAAGAAGAGATTTCTGGATATCTCAGTAAACAAAGGCAATTGCTGCCAAACCTGAAAACCTGAGTTCAATCTTTGGACTAACAATGGAAGAAAGGAACACACTCCTGAAAATTATGCTCTGACAACCACATATGGACCTTGACAAACTCTACCGATAAAAATAAATAAGTAAATTCAGTAGGATGTATGCTTTTAAAATACTGGTATCATTATTCTGTACTAAAATAGCAGAATTTCTTTCTCTTTAGGGACTCTTTCATGTATTCTAAAAATAGTAACTTTTACAGGATTCTTCAAATCTAAATAGTTTTTCTCCATAACTGTCTTTTAGTATTGACATCCCCATAATTAGCCTGGATTCTTCCCCCAAACTAAGCAATCCGTGTGATCGTGGTACTATATGCATACTTACACTATTGCACCATGAATCACAATTAGAACTCTTCATTTCTAGCAATGTAGAATTCACTCTAGTGTTTAAAGTGCTCCTTTAAGTAAAACAGTTCAAAAGAAGATGTGATTCAATGGGAAAATAAATATACTTTTTTCTTCAAAGAAATAGTTTTGTAAGTTTAGACTCTTAAGAGTTATAAAGGACACATTGTGTTGATAGAATTCTCCTTTTTCACCCAATCAGTCTGAACAACCAAGTAAAATGCTTCAAGTCAGCACTATCCAAGTACGGAAAACAGATTCTTCAAAAGAACCAGACTACCTCTTTATCCTCACACTTCCTCCCAAGTTTTTTTTTTTTTTTTTTTTTTTTTTTTTACCATTTTCGTTTACCTCTCTCAAGCAAGGTTTATTTGGTATGCATGTCTTTTTTATTAAAATTTTCCACTTATTTTACATACTGACCACAGTTTTCCCTCCCTCTTCTCCTGTTCCCTTTCCCGACCTAGTGTCTACCCCTTTTCCCACCCATTCCTTCTCTGTCTCCATTCTGAAAGGGGAAGGTCTCCTGTAGGCACGAACAAAGGATGGCACATCAACTTGAGGCAGGAACAAGCTTCTCCCCATAGGTATGCATGCTTTCATCTTATTAAGAACTTAAGTGACCAGAGTAGGTTTTCTGCTTTGACACAGTGCACTCCTGTACACTGAGATGATGTTTTCTGGATGCTGTGCAGTCTAGTAGGATCATTCTTTGCTATTCCTTGTAGGAAACACCTCATATGGCAGCATTTAGCTCCTCTGTAACTGTTTCGTTCTCTATAACTGTTTCATTCAGTAAAGAAATCACATACCTTACTCTGAGTTCATTGCGTTACATGATATGGTTGCTCCTTTTACTGCCTTGTCACTTTTGATAGTTCATAAATAAGTTTCTGTACTTCGCCTAATCAGCACTTGATTGTGCTCACACATTCCAGTCATTTGCTGCTGTACTGAATTTACTTTGTCCCCAGTTTTCGGATCCTTCTTTCTTTTAATGCTCAACCTCCTTTTTATGGTCGACCTCCTCAACCATTATCCAGTAACGATATGTTTTCTAGGAGGGAGAAACTATAGACAAATATGCCTCATCATATCATATCCAAGCACCTAAGAATATTTTAAATAATGGTCAAGTCCTTGGAAAACTAGTTACAACATTTGTTGTTCAGTCTCTGTGCAATGGGAAAGTGCAAGTTTTATCTGAAGTTCTGGCTAGAGTAATCTGTGAGGTTGGACCATCCCAGAAAACAGCTTTGAAATTCTCTGGATGCAGGATTCTGAGGAAATTGCTGTAGAGGCACTGTGAGAGGCTGCAACTCCTGGGCTACCTGTTTTCATTAGTGTGTGGTCCCCTTGCTCTGACAACATACAAACTTTCAAATTAACATTACTCAAATCTACATTAACAAAAGTACAGACTATGCATTGTACACAAGCAAACTAAAGATGATCTTTTGTTTTATGTTTGAGCAGGTAAAATATATATCACATATCTTGCAGTTTATCTATGTTTATTTCTTTATACCTTTACTCAAGATTTTCAGGGGTCTTCCCCCTGAAATCTAATCTTTATCAGTCTTGAATGAACCCACAGCCTTTCAATTCCTGTGGAAACAAAACCATGACCTTTTCCCCAAAGCAGTACATTTTTTTAACTTCAATTTTAAAGTTAAGGCATTCTTAAAGTATATTGTTTAGCTTAATTCAGCAGTCCCTTTCACAATCCCATGTCTCCCGGAAGCTGTTATTTGGTTATGAGGAATCAAAAAATTCAAAGACAACATGCTGCCATACAGGATCCAGACTCTCTGTGTATTCCCTATCTCTAAGTGGCTTATTTTTTATATAATTTACTCACTATTTACTTTTTTCTACAACTGTTTCAGTTTTCTATTGTTTCTTAAGCCTATGTACATTTTAAACACTCAGTATCTTGTTTAGAGGTTTTTGTTTCTCATCTGAACCTGATTTACTATGTATCTCCAGCTTTTTTTGCTGCATGAGAAAAACCTTTTTTCTTTCCAAGACAGGGTTTCTCTTTTTATCCCTGGCTGTCCTGGAACTCTAGCTCTGTAGATCAATCTGGCCTTGAATCTTAAACAGCAAAGCTACCACTGGTTCTTCCACCTCGGCTTCAGTGGCCGACTCTATCGCCTCTTGAGGCCTATGAGAGCTAAGCTTTAAGTCTGCGGTTCCAGTCTGGAGGTGCATTTGACCAGGGACTGCAGTCAACCCTGCCAGCCATAGGAAGTTGGTGCTCAGGACTATGGTAGGTGTTTTCACTTAGCTTTTTGTTTCTTCTTCACATATTATCTGCTCAGGGCTGACTGTTAAGTCTTTCTTTCTTCCTTCCTTTCTTCCTTCCTTCCTTCCTTTCCTTCCTTCCTTCCTTCCTTCCTTCCTTTCTTTCTTTCTTTCTTTCTTTCTTTCTTTCTTTCTTTCTTTCTTTCTTTCTTTCTTTCTTTCTTTTTCTGCTATGTCAAGCCCTATGTAGAAATTTAGTCACTACATTGGAATGCCAAAATGTACCATACCTTTTCTTTTGGTCCACCAACCAGCTCCCAAATAATGACATGGAGGCTTATTATTAGCTTTGAATGATTAGCCTTGCTTAGGCTCGTTTCTGACTAGCACTTTTAAATTAATTTAACCTGTTTCTCTTTATCTACATTTGCCTCAGAACTGTTTACTTTTCTTTCCATATATACATCTTTCTTTCACTGCTTCTCATGTCTGACTGGCTGGTGGCTGCCTAGCTTCTCACCCCAGTTATATTCTTCATGTTCTCCTATGTTCTTCTCTCATTTCTCTTTTCTCAAGCCTAGATTGCTCCTATTTATTGTCTCTGCCCATCAGCCCTGCCTATCCTTTCTCTGCCTAGCTATTGGCCATTCATCATTTTATTAAATCAATCATGTGCCTAAAGTAGTCAAGCTGAAACAAATGCAACACGTCGTTACACAATGAAACATCTTTACATCATAGAGCTAGTGAAGAATCAACAAATATAACACACCTTTTCACAGTTAAAGTAATCTTCTGCAGCAGAAGCAAAAGTAACACTTCTTGGGCCAGCTAAAAGAATAATCCACAACAGTGAATGGTGCCTGAGAAGGAGTAACAACTGAAACTCTTCTCTGCTTTCTGCAGACATGCACACACACATATGTATATGCACACACATGTGTATGCACACACATATGTATATGTACACACAAATGTATATGCACACACACATATGTATATGCATACATAGTTTAACAAAGACTAGTTTAAATCCACTAGATTTGGACAAAAATTACAGAGAATAGAAAACGTATCCCAAAGCAACAACCATCGATTTAACAACATTTTTTATCTGTCGTTTCCATCTCTTTTTTTTTTTTCTCGAGACAGGGTTTCTCTGCAGCTTTAGAGCCTGTCCTGGAACTAGCTCTTGTAGACCAGGCTGGTCTCGAACTCACAGAGATCCACCTGCCTCTGCCTCCCGAGTGCTGGGATTAAAGGCATGTGCCACCACCGCCGGCTTCCAACTCTTTTGTTGAAAGCTGATTCCCATAAAATAGCTTGAGCACAGAATTTGGAATTTGAACAACTCATAATCACTCATTTATCTCTGAGAACAATCACAAGCATTAGAGATAAGCCTTAAGGAGTTGATTTGTCCTCACAATGGATATTTATAAAGCAAATTTTGGGGGGGATTAAGGAACATATCGTTTTGAGATGATGGAGAAAATATTGTATCCCCACGTGGAGCAAGGTACTTAAGATGATTTTGAAGATAACTTGTTTATTGTCTGGAATAGTACAGCTTGAGCCAGGTGGCTCAGAAAGATACAGTTTAGTCCTGAGAATTAACTCAAGGAGGAACAGAAGGAAAGTGGAATGAATAGGCTGTGATCTTTACCTGCTGTCTGTTAAGTAAAAGCTAAGTCAATGAAAGTCTAGTTATGCTTCAAATTAACTAGACTCCATTTCAAGAATGAGACTTTTAAAATATACCCACAAGTCTTTGAGAGTAAGTGGTTGTAGCTGTACATATTTTCCTTGTGGCACGAGATGGGCCACAGGAACTAACCATCTTTCATTTCTGAAATAGAAATATACGGATGCATAAATATATTGCTAGTACTAAAGCAGTCTGCAGGGTATCATTTTTCTTATAATAGGAAATGGCAGAAGTAGGCAATGATATTTTCCCTGTAGGAAACGGAATGGAATGATCTTTTTGCAATTACAATGCATAGACTCTACTGGTCCTGGTGCAGGAAGCATAACAATTTA
Organism: Arvicola amphibius; assembly: GCF_903992535.2. Classification (NCBI taxonomy): domain Eukaryota; kingdom Metazoa; phylum Chordata; class Mammalia; order Rodentia; family Cricetidae; genus Arvicola; species Arvicola amphibius. The sequence goes on along the minus strand of NC_052052.2, from coordinate 126,882,189 downwards.
CATATTTTAATTTAGAGGTTAGAGACCCCTGTCAAAGCAACAGCTTGGACCAGGTCAGCAAGGAGAAATCGAGAAGAGAGAAATAATTGAAAAGGCAGTTCCCAACAAAATGAAATTTGTCTCATTGTCACTTAAGGTTGTCTTCTTGTCTTTCCGTGAGAGCAAGGTCAGCTTCAGAATGAAGGGAGGGTAGAGCATGGTGGATCGCTAAGGACCAAAGGATAATTTTTCTTTAATAACAGTGGCAATTGCAATATATATTTATGAGGGGGAGAGGTAAAAATGCATATAGCTTCCCAGTTAAGAGCTAGCAGGTGACCTTTGAGGGCAAAGCTTGCAGTCATATTCAGGCAGATCTAAAGTTTGTCTTCAAAGACAAACAGGTTACATAGGCAATGAAGTACTTAATGAAATAATTCAGTGTGACATATTGATATTGAAGGCTGGAAGGCAGAAAAGGATTTGTGACAAAATTAAGGAATGTCCCTACAATCAGTTTCCCCAATTCCTCTCCCCGGGGTCTGAAATAAGAATGGCACAAGCCATGGGTACTGTTTTCTCTTCCTGAGTCTTTCCTAGAGCGTTAATGCTAATGTGAAGTTCAACACCTACAGTGAATGGAAAATCTCACTGGAATAGAGTCCAGAGAGGACTGAACTATGAAATGTTTATCTGGGCATGTTTGGAAGGGGCTTAATCACTCCAATGTCACGTGTTTTCACTTAGAATATAGACTAGTGAAAAATTCTAGGGCAATGGGAAGGTTGGGAATTAGGCCTGCTCAATACTGGTCTGTGACAGAGACATTGGAGGAGAGCTCCAACTATTATCGTGGATAAACATTGTCACAGTATCTGAGACTATTAAAAATTCTTTCCTTGAGAAAATGGACATAAGTATTCCCTATTCATGAAATAATGTCATCTTTGACAAGAGAAGGAGAGAAAACTAACCTGAAAAACAGTTCTATTAATTGGTTAAAATTTTAATTTTGGCCCTAAAACATTTCTGAGGGATTCCACTTTCTATGTTAATGATTCTTAGGTAGTGGGAAGTCAGCCAAGTCTCCAAAAAGTCATATAGGGAAAAATGAAGGATGACCAAGTGACCCTCGTCCTCCAACATTTGGGACCAAGGTAACATCATAAATCACTTTGTGGATTGATAGGTTTGAATGTGATGTGTTCTTCAAAGTTAAATGTACTTATAGTTTCGTGAGCAGTAGAGCAATGTGACAAGTGACAGAATGTGTAAGAGTTGAGACAAGAGAATTGGTTGGCAGCAGTAAGAGTACTCAATTCTTACAAGTTTGGTCACTTGACACAGAACTTATCGGCAGGCTGAGGTAACAGGTCCCTCAGTTCTTTAATCTTCACAGCATTCTGCAACTCTCCCAGTTCCCAGGGCTGACAATTCCTTCTCTGGCTCTTTACAGCTTTTATCTGTCTTCAGCCCCAGCTCCTCAAATGATCCAGCTGCTCTTTCCTTAAGCTGTCAAGCAGCTGGCCACCTTGTGAGTATTACAGCATGGCCTGTTGACTGCTCAGGGGCTCCTGCTGTGCCCGCACTTCTTCCCTGGTCTCCTGTGTCTTTTGCTTCTTTCTTTGTGTTAGCAGCTCAGCCTACTCTGCTGAAATTAGGCAAAAATATCACTTAAGAGAAACGATTATAAAAAATAACACTTTTATTAATTCTTTGAGAATTAATTATGTGTATATATTCACCCTCTCCTATTCCTCCCAAATCCAGCCTCAGGAAGATACTCACCCAACTTTGAATCCTGTTATCGTTTTTTGCCTTTGGGTTCCATTTGTATTGCACTACTCTTGGGTGTTGGACCAGCCCTGGACTATGGTTGACTTACCTGGGGTCACGACCTTAAAGAAAACTGACTCAAGTCTTTCTTCCCAACTATCAAATTCCAATAGTTCCTCAACCAGAGGTTAGATTTTTGTGTTTACTTCCCTTCCTGCATAGCAGGCTTTTGCCTGGTTTGATTTGTGTGGGTGCATGCATGCTGACACAGTTGTTGTGAGTTTATGTGCACAAGTGTCCCACTATGTCTGAGAAACTCTGGCTTCTTGAAGTCATCTCCTAGTTCTGCTCTTACAACATTTTTACTACTCCTCTAAATGACGTCTGAGCCTTAAGGGGAGGAATGTGATATGAACCTTCTACTCAGGACTGAGAATGCCCTAGCATCTAATACTCAAAGTAGTTGCCATTTAAAAGTCTATGTATTATTAATTGTCCTCTAGTGTAAGAAGAACTTTTCTCACTAGAGTTCTGAGAGATACACTGATATATACGTAGGGCAATAATTGTCCAATTTGCAGAATGATCCAATAGTGATAAGGTTCTCCTCTAGGGCTTATGACAAATTTAGCTTCATGTTCTTTTCCCTGTAAACATTGTCCGGTACAGGTTCCATCACAAAGAGCAGACCTTAGATCCAATCCGAAAGCAGGTCCTTGTTTTCACAACATTCATGTCACTATGGAAGCAACGGGCATATCTTATTAGACAGGTCATTACTGTAGCTCACACAGTTCACAAATGGAAAAGATTGATTGTTGGGAGCTGTGAACCCCCAGATCCTGAATTTCTTGTAAACAGCTTGTTTTCCCCGATCTGTGTGCCTACAGCTGCTCTGAGCACGGGACCCTCAGAAGTTCCTGATGGCAGGGAAGTGGTGTCTGGTGGGTTTGGCTGGGGCATGGCTATCAGTTAAGGATCTCTATATAAGCTGCCCCTGAACACAATAAAAGGGGCATTCTTGGGGCATTCTGGCATCAAGGATGACCTGTGTCTCTGTCTGTGAGTCTTTGTGTGTTTCAATCTCCAGCCCCTTGCCCGGTTCACGAACTGTGCACATAGAGCGCAGACGGGCGTGGTGCGCCACAATTGATGATTAATTTTCTCTTTCAGGAATGTGCACAGCATTGTAAATCTTGCTAGTAGGAGTAAAGCTTCTTGGTGAGTGCCAGTTTAATTTGAGACATTATTAGGTCTAGTTACAACATTAGGAGAGACAAGCAAAGGGATAGTTCTTCTAACAGACACCTGACTCCTAGCCAGAGAAGGGATGTTTGGTCACAGGACACTTTACATTCACAGAGGGTTGTGTCTGTGCCAATTACAACACTACTTCACCATCAGAGGAGGTAATCCCCCTCAGGTCAAGATGGGAATAGTTTCTCGATCATCTAGAGTTCACTCCAGGTTTATAATCTCAGAAGGGACAGTACAAACTGCTTGAAAGTCCTGCCTAGGAAGATAACTCACAATCAGCTGAGAACAGTGGGGAGTTTGTCTTAGGGCATTCGTATTAGTTACTGTTCTACTTCTCTGATAGAATACCAAGATCAAAAAGAGCTTAAGGAAGAAAGGGTTTATTTAGACTTTCTGTTCCAAAGAGAGTCATGACTGAAACGGTGTGGCAACATGGTGACAGAATCAGGAAGCTGGCTGATTATATTTCCTCCTGCACACAGGAACAAGAGCCGGTGAAGGGGAAGTGAGCAAGGCGATAATCTCTCAAAGCTCACCTCTCTTGACTGCTTCCTCCAACAAGGTTCCAGAATCTTCTCAGACAGTTCCTCCAACCAGGAAGCAAAAGTTTGTATACAAGAGCCAAGGGGGGAAGTTTCTTATTCGAAGCACCACAAAACTCACCTAGTTTAAAATGGCCAGAGTTGGCACAGGGGTTGTTCAGGTGGCTGTTTAATTGGCAGCGCATTTGTTCAAGTCAGCCAGGAAACAAGCTTCTAATTAGGGAATTAATTACTCTTCCAGCCCACAACAGTTTGCTTATTTACAGGAAAACCAGCATCAGAATGACTTCTTACATTAATCACTTAAAGAAATAATTAACAGTAATACTGACCAAACAGCTTTTAACAACATCTAACATTTGCCCATGAAGAGGTAGGTCCTCTTTATGTGTCTTAGTGTGAAGTGTCACTGTTGTGTGACAAGATCCTTCTGGGGGAGATGCAACACAGGTCTTCTCACCCCAGATAGGGATTCCATGACAGACCAACATAAGATACCACTGAAGTCTTGCTGGTGAGCTATCCAGTTTTATTGGGCTTACTTAGAGAAATATGGGTGAGGGGTTACTTCCCCAAGCAGAATTTGTATTTTTTCATATTAATTTATAAAATTAATGGAGATGGTTTTTAGATATTACAAATCTAGTTTCTTGTATGTTTTTTTTTTTTTTGAGGAAAACTTCAAATGCTTCTATGTATCTTCTTGGCTAGTCTGATCATGTCACCACGCCACCACTTCTCTCCCAGGTGACCCTCCAAAGGAACAGGCTTGTCCCCAAATACATGTCCTTTAATTTTATAACTTTTTAAAATTATTATATAAGTACACTGTGTTCTTTTTTCCCTTTACTCCCCCGACCCTTCCCATGTACTCCTATGCCCTCACTCAAGTTTATGATTTCTATTTCTTTACTTTGGACCACAAAATTGGTTATCCAACACCAGGTGGTGAGCCCTGAAGTCAACTACATACAAGTAACTTTATACATCCTGAGCAGTTTGGATGTATATATTTACGAAGAATTACACACACACATTTTTAATAGTAGCCATGAGTGTTGGTCCAGCAATTGTTAAAAATTTATGTCTCCCCATGACTCCTAAAATCCTCATGATTTTCTCTTTTAAAAAATTACTTGAGGTCATGAGAAGGTCATATAGCTTCTGGTGAGAAGTTGCAAGGAGTAATTGCGGAAAGTTCCTAGGACATACTTTTTGGTACTGAGCCTTTCCATGACAACAAAAGGACCACACAAAATCTGCAGAATAATATATTTTATGCAGAGAAGGAACACTCCCTCCTTTGTTCTGGGGACTCTCCAAAGACTGTAAAACTTTTTTGCAGGTTACTTAACTAAGTTATATTGAGGCTCAAAAAATATCCATGAAGTAATAAAATGGAAACTGTTAGTATTCTAATCAGACACATGTAGGAGCTGCTGTGGTCTTGGGAGAATAGAACTGTCCGACGGTTCCTAAAGCAAAGGTGACAGATCCAGGAGCATCCATGCTCGCACTCCGAGAGCAGCCTGCGACTGAGAGTTGTTACTATTAACAGCCCCTGAATATAAACCACAGTCTGCTTCTACAGGAGGGTGAGATCATGATAGCAAGGCCACTCTTTCCACAGGAAATATGGCAGTAAAGGCTAATGAGCTAATTCATAAGCTAGACAAGTATTATATCACCAAGCAACATCAGTCACTACCTCTTTTTATTTTTTTCAATAAAGAAATAGAATCTTCCTAATTCGCTTAGGCTGTAACTCACTCTAGAGCCCAGGCTACTTTTAAACTTGTAATTCTCCTGCCTCAACTTCCTAAATAGTTGGTAATATAGGCTAATACTACCAGGCCTGGTTAGAAGTAAAGGGGTGTGTGTGTGTGTGTGTGTGTGTGTGTGTGTGTGTGTGTGTTGATGTATGCTTATATGTTTATGTCTACTTGCATGGAGAATAGAGGACAGCCTTGCATGGTGTATCTCAGGAACACTCCACCTTTTTTGAAAAAGGGTCACTTGATCTGGAACTCACCTGTATAGTCACTAGTGGCTGGTCAGCAAGCCCTTGAACTGCCTGCATTCCTCCACCTCTACTGAACCACATGTGGCCTTTTATTAAATTTTTTTAATGTAGTTTCTGGAGTTCAGGATTGAACTCAAGTCCTCATGTTTGCGAGACAACACGTCACATGAAAGGTATTTTTGCCCACAGCATTTTTATTTTCATGTAGATGAAGTATGTAAAATACAGATAAAATACAGATACTTTCTCTTCTACAAAACTTCTATTATAAAGGCAGCAGTGACGACAGTGTTAGTAAACAGAGCTGTCTCTTCAAAGATTAACCACAGCTGGTAAGAAGGTTCATGGCAAGTACTGGCTCCGGAGGGAAGCAACCTTCTCTGGCCTCATCTTTACAAGAGAAGGTCTTATGCTACATTGTTGGCACTTAGCCTGCAGCTTCTCTGTGACAATAAGCCAAAAAAAAAAAAAAAAAAAAAAAAAAAAAGGAAAAATGCTGATTTTTTTTTCAACAACAGTGAAAAGCAATTGGTCAAAAAATAGTTATATAAAAATTGGAATAGAGAGTCCACTAAGGAAAACACTACAGGGATGGAGTGGACACACCACTAAGGCATCAGTGTGGTGGCTATATTATGAAGAGAGGTGGAATTAAAATAAAACCTTGCTAACCCCTCTTACGCACACGCACACACACACACACACACACACACACACACACACCCCAATTTACCTAAGAATAAAAAAGAGTCACACTGAGAAAATTATTTGATAAATTACTACAGACTACTTGAATATTCCATTAGCAAAATAATACCTCGTTATGAATCTCAAAAGAATGCACTATAATTACAATGGCACTATCCTCTCCTGGGTTCTGGGAAGAATGCAAAAATTTAAAAAAATGATAGCTATTTATGCAATGTGAGGAAAAAATGTCTCAAAACAAACTGAGAGGTTATGATTTCTGGATTCCAATGAGGTGTTTTTTTTTTTTTTTTCCACCAGCTTTAATTAGCTTGATGTGTTTATGTAAAGTGAGGGCCAGCCACATTCTTGGACTCACGTTGGCATAAACTTCCCATTGAATTGAGATGACAGAATTGCCCCATCCTCTGTGAAAATTTTCCACAAACAGGGTTATATGGGAGGACTTGAAAGAAGGAAAGGGAGAGGAAAATGCTGTAATTAAATTACAACTTCAAAAAACAAAAAAGAGAAAAAATAAATTCATTTATCCCGAATACAACAAATTCCAAAGACATAGCCTAGAATTATTTGAGAAGTAAGTACACTTAACTCACCCTGGGTGAGACTCTTCTGAGAAACTGAGTGTATGGGCCAAGGTACATTAAAAGAGATATGTGTGCTTGTTCCTTGGGCAGCTGAGGAGAGGGCGCCTGAACTGGCCCTATCCTATAGCCACAGTGATGAGTATCTTGCATATCACCATAGAATCTTCATCTGGCGATGGATGGAGATAGAGACAGAGACCCACACTGGAGCACTGGATTGAGCACCCAGGGTCTAAATGAGGAGCAGAAGGAGGGAGAACATGAGCAAGGAAGTCAGGACCATGAGGGGTGGGTGCATCCACCCACTGAGACGGTGGGGCTGATCTAATGGGAGCTCACCAAGGCCAGCTGGACTGGGACTGATGGAGCATGTGATCAAACCAGACTCTCTGAATGTGACTGACAATGAGGGCTGACTGAGAAGCCAAGGACAATGGCACTGGGTTTTGATCCTACTGCATGTACTGGCTTTGTTGGACCCTAGTCTGTTTGGATGCTCACCTTCCTACCTAGACCTGGATGGAGAGGGGAGGACCTTGGACTTCTAACAGGGCAGGGAACCCTGACTGCTTTTTGGAGTGGAGAGGGAGGGGGAGGGGGAGTAGGGGGAGGAGGAGGAAAATGGGAGGAGGGGAGGAGGTGGAAATATTTAATAAAAAAAAAGAGAAATGTGTGAACGGGGGAAGAAGAAGGAGTCAAAAGACTAATAAAACAAGCCTATTACACTTACTCAAGTCAGTAAACCACCCAAAATGTGACACTGTAGCAGTAGAACTGGACTGAGTTTGGAGCCAGCCTGGGCTTTGTAGTGAGTTCTAAGCAAGCTGGAGCTAGAATGAGAAGCCTATAGTTCTAGAAACAAAATTCCGGTGGGAATAATGGTGAATTTATGTTTAGTTGGTGAGACTTTGAACCCTCCTCTTTGTCTTTCAGATCCTGCCTTCTTCCTGGAGTCAAGTCACGGCTCCGTGTGTATTTTGATTTATGACTACATGCACAGAAAAGTAAATAGGCTTTATCCCTATTAGACAGAGCATTCTCATGTCACCCAACCACTGGTTCTCTCTGTCTCTCTGTCTTTATCTTTATCCCCCGCTCTCTTTATGTCTGTCTTCTTTTCTTTACTTCAGCTATAAATCTATTTATATATCATTGGTCACTACTTAATTTTGGCAGTCCTATTGACTATGAAAGCTATGAGAGATATGATGAGTTGATTTGAATTAAGCTAATTAAATACAATGCATCAGTGTCTAGTTGATATGTTTTCTAATCTTGGTAAAAAGATATACACCATGATGAGGTTATATTTAAAGTGAATTTTCTTTTTAAGATACATGATAAATAATTGCCTATTCGCTGCTTCCTTTAGTCCCACTGATGCTATCTGTATCACACACCCATCACTCCAGATACATCTAGAGATAGTTTCTAAAGGGAGCAGCCATCATTCTAGATAAATTCAAGACTGGAGATGCTGCCTAGAGCATTAATTACTCTTCTTGTTGCTATGACAAAATAGCTGCCAGGAGTCAACTTAAAGAAGGATAGGATTGTTTTCAGTTGCACTTTGAGGCTACAATCCAAAGAACTAGGAAGACGGTGCTTCAAGAACATGAGCATGAAGCAGTTGGTCAGTTTGTTTTCTTTTTCTTACTTCATCCAAGACCCCATCCATAGCAGGGTGCCACCCATGTGCGTGAGTCTTCAACCTCAGTTAAACTTTTTGGAAATACTTTTATAGATGCATTCTGAACTATGCTTCCATGATGGTTCTAAATCCAATCCAGTTGGATGAATATGAATCAGCATTATCTAGTTACTAACTCACATGCACTAAGCATGAATAAATTGTACCCACATACCTAAACCAAAAACTGAATGGCAAATGCTACATTTCCAGTAGACCAAAATGATATACAAATAGATAAATAAAACGAATTTCTTTTTAACAAGTGAATTTCATTTTTCAGATATGATGTTAATTGTTGCATTCAAAAAACCACCTGGAAAAAGCCAAACTGTGCTAATCAGGCAATTCAAGCCCCTAAAGTTAAATAGTTGCTTTAGAAGATAAAAGGTGTAATTATTAACTTCAAGCTGCAGAGTCCAAATCAGCATTCAAAAGAAGACTGCATTTAACATGTGCCTTTCAGCCGTTTTGTAAATCTGGCATAGTTGCTTGTAGGTAGGAAATTTGCAAAAATTGTTTCTAAGAAAACATTCACACTGAGTATCATGCTCAGGTAGCTAGGATTTTCATATTTAATCCATAATGCTGTTAAAGTCACTTAATTGATGTCTTAGTTAGGATTTCTATTGCTGTGACAAAACACCAAGACCAAAAGCAATTTGGAGAGGAAAGGATTTATTTCACCTTTTATGGTATGCTGGTATGAAACTATTGTCCCAGGGAGTCAGGATCAAAACCTGGATGTACAAACTGAAGCAAAGGCCAAGGGGGAACACTGATTACTTGCTTGCTTCCGTGACTCTCTCAGCCTCCTCTCTTATGCAGGAACACCCACCAGGGGGTCTATACAATCCCCTGTTGGGATGGCTCCACCCTATCAATCACCAATCAGTAAAAGGCACCACACACTTGTCCAACAGACCAATCTGGCCAGGGAATTTTCTCAATGGAGATTTCCTTTACCAAAAATGACTCTGGCAAATGTCAAATTGACATAAAATCTATCAGGCATAAAAGCAAAAAATCCTAGAACATTAATTTTGCAGTAGCCCTGAACTTTCCCTTATGTGTCCTTGTTCTTTGGCAAAGAGTTTCAATAGTAAAATAAAATCATAGAATAATTAAGGAAATATCAATATAGATCTTCTGTGCTTCTTATGCTGCTCAAATTATTCAAGTATCCAAATAGGGAAGACGGAACCCTTTATCTAACTCATGGCCTGCCTTATTTTCAAAGCTAGATCCTGAGAAACAGACAATAAACCTTTACCAATCTAATAGATTAAATATTTATCATAGCAAGAGTACATATGTGTAATATGAAACTCCATTCTCATCAATTATGGGTCATTGATAACATGATTATTCAAAACTATGACTAAATCTGGAAAAAATATATATATTTAAGGACACTTTTTGATTTTCTTTTATTTTTCCTTTCCTTTTACTTTTATTAGGAGGATTTCATGTATTCCAGGATGGCCCCAGTCTCACTCGCTAGGCCAGGGTGACCCTGAGTGACATGAAATCTCAGATCCTTCTACTCCCACCTCCAAAGTGCAAGGGTAACTGATTGGAACACATCACTACACCTGCTTTATGTGGTTCTGAGAATGGAATGCAGAGCATGGAGTCAGCTAGGCAAGCATCCTACCAACTGAACTACATCCCTACTTCCAAATTCATTGAGTTCCTAAGTGTGGATAATGATGATTATCTTGGACATGATTAAAAGTTCTGCTGGTTTTTGTATACATATCAATAATGAGAGGAGTAAGAGTGGGTAGCAAAATAAGTGAACAAGAGTCCTTTGCATAACCTGCAAACACGAAGTAATGACTTATTGTTTCAGCCACCTATGGTGATGTTTAAAACTGCTAAAATCACTTTTAATATTTTGTGATTCTTTTTCAAAACGTGTTAGTCTTAAATGTGATTGCTTGGAAATTACTCTAAGAAAATGAGACTTCATTTTGGGTGATGTGGAGTGGAGTAGGGACTTCTTTCTCGCTCATTGGAAGCAATTATAAACGGTGCACCGAGTGGGTAAATTAAGGGAGTGTAGACAGAAACATATTCTAAAACTCATCAAAGCTCAAACAAGCTTTCCTTTTGTGCCTTTTGGTAAATCTTTCTTGGACTTGACATAGCCAGAAACGTGGATGTGAATGCTGCTGTAGAAGTCTAAGAGAAGTCTGGATTGAGACATATGAAGTGAGAAGCCCAGCCTCTCAGATTTTTATACTGTACTAAGCTTAAGCTATAGTTATGGCAACCCACAGGAGACAATCTAAATGAAAGCAGCTTTTCTCTGTGTTCATAGAAGCTGTAACTTTAACGTGGTAGGACAATCTCTGTGGCTTGTTTTCTGTGTTTGTCATTTGGCCCCTTCTCTGAGGATGTAGAGGAGCCTACAGCAAATTTGAGAAGTTTAAAGTTAATTTTGTAAATAGTGTTGGGCCACCACACCTTATTCTGGTATTCTGATGATACATGTATTAGACCGCCTGGTACTGCTCTTCTGGTCAATTCCAGATGCTAACTGCTATGTGAAATGAAGAGAATTTATTCCTGCATTTTCAACTTTCTGACCCTTCCTTCAGCCCCAGTCATTTTGCTATTAATCCTAATGTTATACCAAACCACATTATTTTAGTAATTTCCTTGTACTCCTTTCTATCTTCTGTTGCTACCTTTACCTTCCTTCCAAGCATATTTCTATCATCTTTGTTTTCCTGTAGAGGGCTTGTAACTAATGTTTCTGACAATTCCAAAAGCACATCATCTAAGTGGCAGCAATTAGTTCTTCTCTTATCCTATTCAAAATTAGTACATCCAAAGGTCTATGGAAGTAGAATTACTTGTGTTCACATGCATGTATTTTTGACTGTTCTATTTGGTCTCCAAGTGTTCTAAAATCCTATAAAGAATGTTATTTGTACTTTGGTAATTGGCTGAACTCTTTCAGCTCACATATTTCCATCACACTTCTGGGCTTAAGTTGACTCTCAAACACTTTGTAGTTTGTTCCCAATCTGTTTTACAAGAGCCATATGCAGCTATGTGGGACGTGGGTTATGTGTGCTCTGTCGCTTATTTCAGTTGCCAGAGTCTAGACTTGCCTTCTAGGTTGAGGGTGTCAGCAAGGCAGAGAGTATGTGTGCACAGCTCATATGCAACTAAACAAATTGTTCTTCCATTTCCTGCATCTTCGTCTTCTCAATGTTTGCCCCTTCCATCAGTCTCTCCCACCTCCTCCCCTTCTTCTTTTTTCTTTTTTAGTTTTAACTTTTTTCGTTTAGTCTTTTGGTCAGAATTCTGAGACTTAATATATTCTGTTCTGTTCTAGATTTTCAATGACCATACTCACACAACAAGAAAGCACAGTGAGGGAAGGAGGAAAAATAAATGATACCACAGCGGGAGGATTGGTAAGATGTGGAGACATCAGAATGCAGAGAAAAGATGAGGCCAAGGGACCTATAACCTTTGAACACTCAACTACCCATTCAGCATTTTTTTTTAGCCAGAATTAGGCTATTTCTCAACTCCTGTGTGTACCAGTAATCCTTTCTGAGACATTCTGGAATTCTAGAAATGTAATTTCACTGGAAATAGTGGTGAACTTACCTTCAATTGGTGAGTTTTTGAATCCTGGTCTTTGTCTTTCAACCCTGCCTTCTTCCTGGAGTCAAATCACTGTTACGTGTGTGTTTTGACTTACGGTTACATTCAGAGAAAGGTGAATAGGCTTTACCCCTATTAGACAGAGCGTTCTCACAAAACCTCACCGCTGGTTCTTTCTGTCTCTCTGTCTTTATCTCTATTCTCCTCCCTCCCCCCTCCCCGTGTTTCTGTCTCCCTTTCCTTATTTCAGCTATAAATCTATCTATATATCATAGGTCCCTACTTTATTTTGGCAGTCCTCTTACTGTGAAAGCTCCTTTGTATAAGCTATGAGAGATATGATGAGTTGCTTTGGAAAATTAAGCTAACCAAATACAATGTCTAGTTAATTTTTTTCTAATCTTGCTACAAAGACTTACACCATGATGAGGTTATAATTAAAGAGAATTTTCATTTTAAGATACATGATCAATTATAACCTATTCACTGCTTCCTTTAGTCCCACTGATAGCATCTATATTGGGTGTCCATCATTTCAGGTACATCTACAGATAGCTTCTAAAGGGAGCAGTCATCATTCTAGATAAATGTAGAGATGCTACTTTATTAAGGTGATCTGATTGATGATTATTAAGTTCTCTTTTGAGTCCCAATCAACGTTCTTGTATTTCCAATTTATTTTCTTTCCATCACTTTACACCTCATAGAAATATTTATGAAATGTATTTAATGTTTTTCTTCCAAACAGGAAATCCCTCACAGAAACATTTTCGATTTCTCTGAAAGCAGCTTCTGTCATGGTTGATGGTCAGATTTTACTGGGATGTCTGCAGGCCAGGTGTAGAATTAGTTTGAGGTTCCCGTGATAAAACACTCATCATCAGATCGTGGCTCTGTGCTGTTAGGGTTGGTCCATTGCTGGGCTCCTTGTGGGATTTCTAGGTACTCTTTAAACCAAGAGTTTTCTGTTCCTGAAAGTGAATCTCAATAAACAGCACACTCTTGCAATCTATGAAGTACTTGCAGTGTTTCCAGAAATGGGTAAGGGAACAGGATGGTTGTTCCTGTGTTCTTTGATGGCTAATGCAATGTAGAGTGGGCAACAGAGGGAGAGCCAGGTTGGTGAGAGTCTAAAATACTCATGTTTTCAAGTGAGAGGTATCAATACCACCATTTAAGACTAGGAAGGGAGGAGAATGAGTTGGACTCCAGGGAAGGTGAAGACTGTATTTCTATTGTTGCATTCCTACTGGGCTCCTGTGTTAAGGCCAGGGGGGCATCTGCTCCACTAAGCAAAGGTGGAAACACATCAACTCAAGTCTTCCCATGTGACCTGACCAAATTATCATTAGCTAGTCTGATGTTCAACCACAAGGAAATGGTGCCAGCTCCTGAGATAAAAACATGTAACTTGTTATTCCATTTGGTTCAGCTGAGACTTAAAATAACTAAGGTGGGTTTCCACATTTAAACAGACCGCTTACGGCCTTCTGGAGGCTGGCCCAGGCATCAACTTTGTTATAACTCTTCTCTTTCGGTGATTTGAATACGCACAGAGGACAGGAAAGCAATCTTGTAATTAATATAGACCTCTAGTGCTATTTCCCAGTAATTGATAGCAAAAATCACTTAAAAAGAACAAAAACTGAGAAAGAATGTCAACTCTAGGTACACACATACACAAACCCACACACAGAAGAAAACCAACCGAAACTAGTACCTGTTTAATAATAACTCGAACTTCATCGAATGCTTTTTGTCAAAACCCACATGTTTTTCAGTTGCAATTTCTAGTGAGAAGAAAGACATGTTTTACTAGCTTTGGGGAAATACCTTTACTTTTTATTGCATTTATTTGAGTGTGTGTGCAAGTGAATATGTGCAGAGGTCGGAGACAAGTTACTGAGTCTAGGTTTCTCCTCCTACCACGTGAGCCAGAGAGATGGCACTCAGCTCTTCCGATTTTGTGTTAAGAGCTTTACCTGCTGAGCATGTTGCAGGCCTACAGATCTCTTTATACCAAGGAATAAATAAGAAGAGAAAACCCAGACAGACAAAGCCTACCCTTTATTTTAAAAATGGTAAAGGATTAAAATTAAAATGAAAACAGTTTTTCTTCCCCAAACTGATTTTGTTTCACTAACCTGTTAACATTAGGAGTCTCCCACTCCATTATTCAGGCCAAGAGAGAGAAGAAATATAAAAGCAGTGTATTTTTTTTTCAGATAAAAACTAAATTGCAGCCTAGAGCATTGAAAAATGAAAAAATGAACAATTACATTCACTATCCCCAGAGCATGTAATAATTGGGATTGTGGACCCAGTGTCCTTTTCTTCAAATACAGCTAATATGTTTTTCATATTTTCACTTTTTGTATATTTATACTTTGTGGTTGTTCACTTTTGTGGAAACAAAACTATGTTACAACCTCCTGACCTTTTTTTTTTTCTTCTTCTTCTTCTTCTTCTCCTGCAAAAGTTTTCCTCCACAGCTGCTGTGAGCTGCGGGCCAAACCAAAGCTGAGAAACTCTTTGAAGCTCCTGAAGCCTTCTCTTCTCTCCAGAAAACAACAGAAAGTCTTAGAATGTCGAAGCCACTGCCAGCCTGGAACAGATCTTGCAAGCCCTGCCTTTTCTCTCATCATCTAGGGATTCATCTGACTGAAGAAAGTCACCTGCTCCCCGCCACATGTATCCTTGCAGTCAAAAAAGACAGAAACAAAAGCAAAACTCCCATGTCTAAGAGAAACACCAAGGCCTCTTCAACAGTTCTGGTAAGCAACCTAGGACCTTGCAGGACAATAAAATTAGAGTCAATTCTGTTGCAGATGAGAGGCATGCAGTGATCTGTGTCCATCTTTCTTTGGCTGTAGCACATGTATCTTTATTGTGTTGCAGTTACTGCCCTGTTTTATGTAGCTATGTGCAAATGTTCTGTGTAGGCACACCCCACTATGGAAGGGCCAGCTTTTTATTCTCAAGAAAATCATTTAAAGTAAGTTGTCCCAATGGCAGCTGACTTGTAGAAAAGGTTGTGTGTGAGAAATGAATACAACCAAGGCATGCACCCATCACCCTGGCCAATTGGAATTTGGGCCTAGCAATTTTAATCTGGAGCCAGTTGCTGTTATGAGAAGCTTTTCTCCCCCTTGAGAGAAACATAAGCAATATCTATCCTTCTCCATCAGGTCTCAAGGACAAACCAAAACAGTATTCTATCAAAGCTACCTCTGAGGAAGCAATGAGTTTATTTTGTCTACTTACAGAGGCATGGGTGAAGGTCTCAGGGCAAGATCATGGGTGACACTAGAACCGCCAGACTGGAAGCTTTGCACCTAGGGTGGACAATGATTTTCTCATCGTCCCAAGACATTGAGCCCCATTCAGCTACCCTGCTCCAGCCTATATATTCTAGCTCATAGATAGATTGCATACATGTGTCTGGGGAAGAATGGCCAGACACTTAGGTGAGTGTCCCAATGCCCTCCTCAGTCTTCCTTTCTATGACAGAATGTCAACCCTCCACAGGCTAAATCATGATGGACTCTCACATATAGGCACCACTGAACCCATAATGAGGTGACAAGTTTGCACAGAGTAGTCCATGACAATTGTCATACAAACAGGAAGAAAAACTGAAGATGTGTACCCGGGAAAAGAATCAGTGACCAGCAGTGTGGGTTGGTAGGTCTGTGGCAAAAGTGACCTCCTATCTGGACATTTTATTCAAAGGCAATTGTTTTATTTCCTTTTGGTTTTATAAAGTTCTTAATCTTAGTCCATTTTCTGATTCTCCATCTTTATGCAGAGTCTACAAGCCTAATTACTTTTTCAGTAAACACTTTTCTATTAAAACGAGCCAGAGGCACTTTCACTTGCCCACAGCTAGTGAGCCTGCTTCATATACATGAGCTGAGAATGTTATGATCATTAGAATAGAAGGGAATCATTCTCATTTCAAACACAGAAATACTCTTGGGGAGATTTCTTTAGTTTTGTTGTTAGTAAAATAACAATATGATCAGTAACAGAAAATTGTGAATAAAGTTCCAAAAAATTCAACTACAGAGCACTTCCAAGAAAATTGATAGGGTTCTGAATTTTGAGAACTAATCTGTTTCTTGGACTTTATCAAAATTAAATAAGTGGTCGTTTTTGTAAAATAATGTAGAGGCAATACTACTTTTATAGCAGGATGGTTGCAGTCTACTCACTTGGGTAATGTGTGTGAGAGGCACTCAGCTATGAGCATCAACATATGAAACACGGCCATTTTTTTTTGTTTTAATAGCAGGTTGACAGTCCTACCTTCCCATGAGTTGAATCTGGGTCAGACATCTTGCACTATTGTCATGTTGAGGAAAAGGAGCTATAGTTACTCTATCTTTGGAATGTTTCGGCCCCTTTATCAATCACTTAGGTGACCCAGTTACAAAGGATTCCTTTCTGGGACACCTCTACTTTGAGGAACCCCAAAGGGAAGAAAATAAAAGCATCGAAGCAAGCTTTCTGCGGTGTGCTGTAGGAAGTGAAAGGCGGGAGTCTGAGGCAGTTGTCTGGTTAGATACAGGTAGTTAAATAAGGAGAGCCCCTGGGAATCCAACCGTTCTTTCTATAGTTTTTCCTTTGTAAAGGATGAAGATAGGGTTGAGTGAACCCAGAAGCTTTTTCCTGTCAGGAGGGAATTAGAACAAAGATTTCCTTTAGAAACAGTGTGCTTAGTACTGTCTGGTGACAGGCAGATCTCAAAAGACTCAGTTGTGATCAAGCCCCAATGCGAAGCTTTGGGGTGGAAGCATCGAGCAATTTCTCTGAACTTTTCTCTACTTGACCCTTTGTTCCCCTGACACCCAATTTCCTGTTTGCTCTGCTCTCTTATTCAAATCCCATCTGGTCCTTGCCTTGGAAGAACTCATATGAAGAAAACATCTAAGTTGTTCCATTTCGGAAAAGATATACTTTTGTATGATGTGAACATCCATTTTTTTTTTCACCATAAAATGAGTAGCACGGAGTTGAAATAGATAAAGAGTCAAAAATCTCAGCTATCTGGAGGCTTTCTGATTATCATCTAAATTCACTCTTTTAAGAGAGGGACATTTAATTCATTAAGAGAATTGACATAGATTCTAATTCTTTGATGTTTGCTTAAAAGGGCCAGTAAGCCATTAAACACATCCACTGCTGCCAAAATGGTGAACACAATGGCCATCTGTACACTTGAAGAGAAGTCTCTCCTCTCCCCCCATGACTTCAGCTTCTCTGAAACTGACCCGATTGCTCCTTGTGGTGGTGTCATTGCACCTGCTGGCCTCCACATTAAGGAAGTTTGGTGGCTTCTCATGTGACTCATGTTAGAGGTCAAATTTTACTCCTTGAGAATAAATTATTTAACCTTATTTATTCTGCTGACACAGTACTCTATAGAGTACATTATGTTCCCCTGATAGTTTGGAGCCATTGCAAAAAAAAAACTCTGGAAACAATCTGTGAATATGGTGGACTGATTGGATGAGCCCAGAGGAGTTGCACAGTCCTCCTTCCCACCATGCTGCTCTATTCTGGTCTTTCCATGTTTCCCCAGACAATGTCGTCCAAGTGTGTAGTAGGAAAGTGACATCTGAGAAACCTTTCCCCAGCGTGTATCCCAAGGACGTCTGTGTGCTGTTCACTCCACATATTTAAGGAGTACTAGTCTCATTGTAGTCATACCTCTCTTGTGGAATTTGCCAGAACTGGTTCTTCTACTAAACTAAGGCATTGCACCTGGCAAAACTCCTTCTTTGCCCATCTCTGCCCTTTCCTCAGCCTCAGAGAAGTCTTATTCCCAATCTCAATTTCTACTTCTTTGAAGTACACTTTTCCAGATTCCGTCTGTGAGCAATCCCACGCGGAATTTATCTTTTCATGCCTGACTCATTTCACTTAATACAATGCCCCATAGAGCATCCTATGTTGCCACAAATGAGATTTCATGTCCTACTTGGAAGAACAATAATTAGAAAACTAATGCATTACAGATAAATAACATCTTTAGACAAATATCTAGGGGACCCCAGAAATAATAGATAGAATTTAAGGAGCTTCTTGGATACCTGAGGTACTTTAACATGATCGACAATACTGTACCTTCCTTTGAGAAATCAAAATGCTCCCTTCTAGGTGGGTAAATGAGGGGACTCACGGTCTAAGCTGGCCAGACTTTAGGCACCGTTCAGAGTCAACAGTTCTTGTAAGCTCTTCTGGAGGTGTGAAGCTTCTGTTTCTCCTAGCAACACTATTCCCTAATTGTTTCAGATTTATTTGGTGGAACCTGACAGTTTAAGGCTGAGAGAAACTGGTGGTTTATTCTTCAGCCTCCACTGTGATTACGTTTCCACAGACAGCCTCTCTTCAGCTTCACACTTTGGAACAATATTGCATACATTGAAGTTATTAGGACATTAATTGTTGGGATTAGTGAGAGCCCAGATCCTGAATTGCTTGTAGTCCCCTGATCTGAGTGCCTACAGCTGCTCTGAGCACGAGACTTTCAAGAGTTCCTGATGGCAAGAGAGTGGTTTCTGGTGGGTTTGGCTGAGGCGTGGCTATCTCTATACAATTTGCCCCTGAACACAATAAAGGGGGCATTCTTGGGGAATTCAGGATGGCCCGTGTTGCTGTCTTTCTGTCTGTCTGTTTGTATGTTTGTATATTTAACCTCCTGCTCCTTGCCCGAAATTGGCTAACTGGGTTCAAGCACACGGAGTGCAGACACAGAGTGCGGTGCGCAGCAATTGGAGGTCTCCACCGAGATTTCGGCAATTGGAGGTCCCAGCCGAGATATCGGGACTAGGGAACGCTGAGAGGTCACCCTCAGAAGGTGAGGGTGGATTGGGGTATATGTGTTAATCCTGACGTCCTTCGCTCGGGTTTAGTTCCAGGAAGTCCAACCAAGAAAGGGGGTAAACGAACAAGGTTGTCCCCAGCCGGAGGCAACTTATGTATTGGGAAAAGATAGAAAAAAAGTATATAGCTTATGTGGCCAACAGCGGGGGCTGACTGAGAAGCAAAGGACAATGGCTCTGGGCTCTGATTCTTCTGCATGGACGGGCTCTGTGGGAGCCTTCTCAGCTTGGTCGATCACCTTCCTGGACCTGGGGGGAGTTGGGAGGACATTGGTCTTAGCATAGAGTGGGGAACCCTGATGGCTCCTTGGCCTTGAGAAGGAGGGAGGGGAGGTATGGGTGAAGGGGAGGGGAGGGAAGGGGGAGAAGGAGGGGAGGGAAGGGGGAGGAGGAGGGGAGGGAGGGGGTAGGAGGAGGGAAGGAGATGGAAATTTTTAAATATAAAAAAAAAATAAACCATGAAAAAAAAAAGATAAATGTGTACAGATGTATGATATGTTGATTGTGTTGTCTTTTGTGTTCTGGACTGGAGAAAGACATTTGATTCTAGGAACTGCTAAGAAAGGTATCTTGACTTTAAAATATGGGCTTAAGAATTTGATGTTTTGGAAAGGAGGTTCTGTTTTTGTCTCCACAGACAATGAGAGCCTAAGGATTTATTCAATATTCATGCGGTTTGAATCCCCGAGTCCTCCTGAAATGTTGCAGTGGAGTGTGAGCAGCTGTGGCTCCAAGGCCAAGGGGCTCCAGGCAATGGGCACTGAGTGGCTGCGAGGCATGCAAACCCCGGGACCTGCCTCAAGGACTGACAGGCAAGAATGTTAGGCCCACTTCCAGCGCAGGCCTCAGGGCGCAGAAGCACAGCACAACCATGACTGTGTCCAAGCGCTACTGGAAAATGGCAGTAAATTGTAGTAAATACCCCTAAGAATGCAGCATCCCCTCTCAGCAGGAAGTAGCCAAACAGATTGAAAATGCCCAAATTCCCTAAGTGGGGCCCCTAAGTGGTTGTAGAGCAGCAAGCTTGCTTCCCTGAGTTCTGCTCCACTTCATGCACCAGTTTGGACCCAGAACGAATGCAGCTGGGGCTAGAAGGCAGCTGGAGCATAGCTTTGCTAGGTGGCTGTGGTGGAAGGCACATTGCCTCAGCCCAGTCAGTGCCTGGCCTGGCGGATGCCACAGTAGTGCCAGAAGTACATGTTACATGGAGATACTGACCCCTCAGCCCCCCGAATACTGAAGATCAGACACTGTTTTATAAAAAATTTAGGGGGGAGATGTTGGGAGCAGTGAGACCCCAGATCCTGAATTTCCTGTAATTCCCTGATCTGAGTGCCTACAGCTGCTCTGAGCACAAGACCTTCAGGAGTTCCTGATGGCAGGAGAGTGGTTTCTGGTGGGTTTGGCTGGGGCATGGCTATATCTATATAATCTGCCCCTGAACACAATAAAGGGGCATTCTTGGGGAACTCAAGGATGACCCGTGTCGCTGTCTTTCTGTCTGTGTGTGTCTGTGTATTTTAACCTCCAGCCCCTTGCCCGAAGCTCGGTAACTGGGTTCAAGCGCACGGAGCGCAGACACGGGGGCGCGGTGCGCAGCAATTAATAACTATTAGCTGTTTTCTTCGTTAAATGATGAGTAACATTTAAAGACATGCTATTGAGGGTTCTGACTAGAAAGCAAACCCCGAGGCCCCAGATCATTAGCCATTCCACTTTCCTGGATATGAATAGGCTGTAGAAGTTAAGAGGGGGAAAACGACTTAATGTATTGAACAACTTTAAATAGCCTTGTAGCAACGTGCTGTATAGGAAAAAATCCTACGTTAAGACAAATGGGATTCTGTCACACCACAAGTCAGGAAGATGACAAGCTTGATTTTCTCCAACTTGCCCTCTATCTCAGGCTGAGAGATGGCTCTTTTGTAGCTTTGTATACTGTGATGACGAGTGATCACTAAGCATGCTTATAGCACATTGAAATGTTTTCTATTTAATTTTGAAATCCTATCTCAAGCTATTAATCGCTTGACAATGAAAGCAGTTCAGCCAGTTGTCATTTTCAAATTATAAAATGGTGGGTAGAGTGGGTCAGGTGGTTGCTGGAAGATAGCACACACACCACACACACACACACACACCTAACTCTCATAATAATATAAGTACTTAATAACTATTAAACATTCAGAAAAGAAGACTAATAAATTGTTTATCTTTCTACTCTTACACATTATCTTGATGATTTCTTCCATGATGCCTCATAAACTGGAAAAGGTCTACAAAACTGAAAGAATTGGATGAGATTGGGGGAGAATGGAGGGATATAATACTGGGAGAGAACTGGAATCTGGGGACATCTCTGGGAGGAGCTAGAAACAATAAAAACTGTGCAATAAAAACCGCCAGCCGTCTATGAGGGGACCCTTGCTAAGACTCTTAGCAATGGGGGATTCAGAGCCAGAACTGGCCATCTTCTCTAACCCGGCAAGACTTCCCGTGTGGAATTGGGACAACAAACCAACCACAAAATCATCCAGGTACAATTTGTCCTGCCTACAAGATGAGCTGTTGTGGAGGTGGCACAGATATAGTGAGAGTTCCCAACCAATGACTTGTCTAGCTTGAGACCCATGCCATGAGAGGGAGCTCACTTCTGTTACCGCCTGAATGGCCAGGACCCAGAGGCAGGATAGCCTAGAGACCCAGGATAGCACCAAACACAGCTGGCAAAAAAAAAAAAAAAAAAAAAAAAAAAAAGCCAATGAAATGACTTCCAATAATCTGCTATCTTTGGCCTTTTTGTGGGATTCCTACTAGTGGATCAGGGCTGTCTCTGACTCTGTTGCCTGCTTTTGGAACACATTTCTCCCACCAGCCTTAGTAGAAGAGGAGGTAGGTGACTAGTCTCACTGTCACATCATATACCGTGGTTGGCTGATATCCATGGGACGCCTGCCCTCTTCTGAAAAGAAACAGAGGAGGAGTGCACAAGGAGTAGAAAGGTGAAGTAAGGGGGAGGAACTGGGAGGGAAGCAGGAAGGGGGAACATAAATTAAGGAAATAAACAAGCAAATAAAGGAAATGACTCGAAATGTGAGAAAATATTTTTGAAAGGGAAGCAAAGCAAAATGCAAGAATTTGCTTATTTGTCATGTACAGCACTGAGACTGGAGAGCAAGTCCCATATATTATACAGTTTGCTTTAAGGATGACTCCTTTTAACGTATTGACAGATGATTCAATTTGGGATAACTTCGTTCATTTCTCCCAAACTGTTATACACACACACACACACACACACACACACACACTACAAATAGGTTTCCAAATCAATTATAAAGAGAAGAAATATTTAACTTATTGTTCTTTAATAATGTGGTGCATGTAGGCAGAGGAAATCACCCACTTAACATGCCTTCATCACATGTGTATGCCTGAAAGACAAGGTGATTGGGTCGGATTTAATATACCCAGGGCTTTGTTTTGTCTCTTTTGTGAAGTCACTGCATCATTATACAAATGGTTGTTGAGTAAAACACAGAAAATAACAAACCCACTTACATTTGAGGGGATGTTTCTCCTGCAGAGTCATCCCTTAGCCCCCTCTCATGAGGCCCATCATGAAGTACTTAGAGGATTTCCTAAACTCGATCCAGGACCACTTTCATTCAGAGATAAATCTGTCTCCAAGTGACACAAATGAATACAATAAAATAATCTTTTCTTTGTGCTTCCCCATAATAATAAGACCTGCTTGTCTACTTTCTTTTCTCTCAGCTCTTGCACTTCAGAACAGACAGAGTTGGCTCTTCACTTTGGGAGACAATGACCACCCTCACCACACACAAGTATTTTACACTTTGGATTCAGCATGACCTAGACTCAACAGCTAACCTAAAGTTAAGTGAGCTCTTCAATCTAAGAACATCCAAGGACAGCTTCTTCCCCGTAACCTAAGAGCTATTCAGATGTGTTCAAGTTGTTCACTGACAGTCTCCAGCAGTGGGACTGTGGTCACATGTGGAAGACTTAAGGGTTTAAATTCTCTTGTGTGCACAGTTCCCTTTGAAAAATGTGGAACCATTGAATTTGGGGACTGTTCTCCTTCTATGGTCATGAGTTTAACAAAGAACCTCAAGCTTGATTCTGAAGTTCTTGATCATATTCTATTTTTCAATGGAGTTAGTTTAATTTTGTTCTTCAGATGTTTATTAAGACAAAGTAATGATACCACTCTTTTCTATGTCTGGCTCTGTAGACAACAAGAAAGATTGGGTTAATTTATTCTATTTTAGTTTGAGGGCTTATGAGTACTTATATTTCTCAAGAGCATTGTAAGCCCCTTGAAAAGAAAAATGACTTGTTTATAATGGTCATACTTGAATACAGTGAATTGTGTGTAGTGAGTGCTTCAAGGCATTTTCAGAGTTCATTTAAAGACTGTGATATAGTAATATATAGTGATATAGTGACATAGGGGATCCTTTTCTACTATAACTTTCTGATTTTTCATCATTTTCATGACTACATTAAAATAATATTAAAGGTTATTTATTAGTCTCATCTTGATCTTTCCATATAAATTAAAAATAAACATACATAGTTGGTATCATTAGTTTATAAATTATAATTACATTACCCCTGAGAGAAACATTAACATATTTAATTTCATTATATACTGTCAATCGCATAGTCTAATTTGTTAATATCAACTATATTATTGAATGATGAAATAAATATAAAACTGAAATTTTTAATTTGAGAGTTATTTTATATTGTATATTGATTCATTGAGTCTCATACTTTGAGTTCCTGTGTCACTGTCTCAATACTTCTGGAAAGATAAAGGATGTGTTGACCTCTACAAGCAAACAGAAATCCCCAAATTGATAATCAAGTGGTATTTCTCTCTAAAAATTCCATTCCTCAAAAATATCTGCCTTTTAGTTTAGACAGGATATTGATGTGTTAATTTTATGAACACATCTCTAGATTGATGTTTGTCTTAGTTATTCTTATTTTCTACTTGGGTCTGACTCAGTACAAAATAATACGAAGATTCTTGAGCATTAAGTAGTTCCACATATAAAGCTGGCATGGACAGTTCTAGCCAAAAAGACATTTAGAGACATCATTTAGCCTCTATGTCCTTTGAAACTCAAAATAGAAATAGGTTTGAAAGAACTAGAGGAAAGATTAACATTCTGAAGTGAAAAACCTATATGACTTTTCTCAGTCTAGAGGAATTTTAGAAAACATTATAATCAGGACTAAGCAGTTTTTCATAGCAGGCTATGAAATCAAAGCCTGGTGTTGATGGATAGAATAGGATTTGATCACATATTTAGATGAGAGAGAAGTACCTAATTGAGTCATTGGAATTGTGGACATGGTATCTCACCAAGAAGGTGTAAACTTATTATTGGAAAAAAATCTTACTGAGATCATTTTAGAATGAGAACTGATGTGCTCAGTGTACCAGCCAATGTCTTGATAGTGTCACAGTGTGATAGGTACCCTTGATCTGCAAGTGTCTACACTGACAAGCTTCATAAAAGCAAAGCAAACCTGTGATGACAAAGTTCAGTGGTATATTAAGGTTCAGTTTGTTTTCATATTTTTACTTTGTAACACTGAGGCATAATAAAATTCAAATGACTTTCTACCCCAGGAAGGTATATACCCTAGGTAGGTATATACTTCCATTTAAAGTTTCTTTAAATTCACATATATATGTGTGCTTTATTTTCCCTATTTTATGTGTTAGCTTTGTATTACCTTGTTTATTTTATTTTAATATTATCCTCTAGAAACCTGTTTGTTTTCAAATGAGAGACAGATAGGGAGTAAATCTGTATGGGAACAGAGATGAGGGAGAAACTGGGAGAAGAGGGAGGAGAAAGCACAATCAGGATATATTATGTGAGAAAAAAAATCTATTTTCAATAAAAGGAAATTTTTTTTCGTACAATATTAAAAACTGCATTGTTATTTATGAAGAAGAAGTCCATGATGTTTTCACGCACACTTTATGAAATTTGAGTTTAAAAATATGCTTTAAATTTAACTTATTATGCAACACTGAAATGTTTGTGTAGCAGTGTCTGCTAATCAGATTGTGTTTCAGCAACAAGTTCCCTGAGAAAATCAACTTGGAGTAAGGAATTGGATATATTTTTGTTCACATGTTCAGACCTTTCAGGTCTGTGGTGCTGTGGTACATTAATAAAGAAACCAACTCTGAGGTGACCTGGAGAAAATGGAGGAGGAAGGAGGGAGGGAGGGAAGAGAAGGGAAAAGCAGAGAGAGATGGGGGGAGGTGGAGAGGGAAAGAAATATGGAGAGGAACATGGGAGAGGAGAGAAGAAAGAGAGAGGTAGGGGAGAGGGAAAGGGACAGGGAGAGGTTCAAAGAGAAACAAGAGGAGAGGTAGAGAGAGAGGGAGTGGAGAGGGACAGAAAGGGAGGGATAAGATAGAGAAAAAGGGCAGGAGAGATAGGAAGAGAGACAGTTTTCTCTTAAAGTTTTCCATAAAGTTCTACTACCTCCCAGTGGCACCACCCTGGGCCCGAGTGACACATGGGCCTTTTCTGACATTTAAGATCCAAGCCAGAACACAAACTTAATGAAAGTAACCCAAAAGTAATTCTTGAATTCATAATTTACTACTACTGCCATCTGGAACAAGTTGTTTATACTCCTTGATCTTTCTTTAATTAACTAATAAAACAATTTTTGATGTATTTTAACACAGTGATGCATGCAATGAAGCATAACTTGTGGACATTATTATGAAAGCACACCATTTCCATGCATCAAATAGAGCATTAAAAGTTTAATAACAAATCTTAGTTGTATCAATCACTATTGTGTATAAGCTAGTTTAACTTCTTGCATACCTGCATTCATTTGGCATTACCTTCCAACAAATATAATTCTTAAAAAATTATGCCACCCATGTATCACCAAATTTTATGATCTCCTTTTCCTTTATTGCTTAATAGTATCCCATTGTATATATGTATCACATCTTCATTGCCTCATTGGATGGTAAAGAACATTTAGGTTGTTTACATTTACTAACTAATGTGAATAAAATGGAAAGAACCTGCATGAGCAAGTATGTGTGGAGTGGAGGCTAAGTCCTTTGGGTAGATGCCAAGGAGCAATAGATATATTTTTTAGCTTTTAAAGAGTTCTCCAAACTAATTTCCAGAGTTATGGCATCAGTTTGTCCATAAAAAGAAGCTGAAAATTTCCTTTACCCTATGTCTTCCCCAGCATTTGCTGTCATTTCCTTTCTTGATCTTATCTGTTCTGACCAGTGTAAGATGAGATATTAAAGCAGTTCTAAGTTACATTTCCTTAACTATAAAAAAATGACAAATACCTTTTGTCTCTTCCTTTAAATAAGAAGGTGAACCCAAAGAAAAACATATAGTTATCCTCCTGGATATTGGAAGTAGACAAGATTGCCGGGCAAAACTTGGGAACTTGGGGGTGGGGTGAGATGGGGGTAAGGGGAGATGGGGAGAAAAAAGTGTGAAGGGGAGGATGGGGGAGAGCTTGGGGGAATGGGATGGTTGGGATAAAGGAAGGGTGGATATGGGAGCAGGGAAGTATATATCTTAATTAAGGGAGCCATTTTAGGGTTGGCAAGAGACTTGACCCTAGAAGGGTTCCCAGGTGTCCAGGGAGATGTCCCCAGCTAGTTTCTTGG
This sequence comes from Arvicola amphibius, assembly GCF_903992535.2. NCBI lineage: Eukaryota > Metazoa > Chordata > Mammalia > Rodentia > Cricetidae > Arvicola > Arvicola amphibius. The sequence continues at coordinate 126,855,390 of NC_052052.2, read as the reverse complement.
GCAGCTGAAGAGAGGGAGCCTGAAATGGCCTTGTCCTATAGCCATACTGATGAATATCTTGCATATCACCATAGAACCTTCATCTGGCGATGGATGGAGATAGAGACAGAGCCCCACACTGGAGCACCGGACTGAGCTCCCAAGGTCTAAATGAGGAGCAGAAGGAGGGAGAACATGAGCAAGGAAGTCAGGACCATGAGGGGTGCACCCACCCACTGAGATGGTGGGGCTGATCTAATGGGAGCTCACCAAGGCCAGCTGGACTGGGACTGAAAAAGCATGGGATAAAACTGGACTCCCAGAACAGGGCAGACAATGAGGGCTGCTGAGAAGCCAAGGACAATAGCACTGGGTTTTGATGCTACTGCATGTACTGGCTTTGGGGGGGCCTAGCCTGTTTGGATGCTCACCTTCCTAGACCTGGATGGAGGGGGGAGGACCTTGGATGTCCCACAGGGCAGAAAACCCTTACTTCTCTTTGGATTGGAGAGGGAGGGGGAGGGGAGTGGGGGGAAGGAGGAGGGAAATGGGAGGCGGGGAGGAGGTGGAAATTTTTAATAAAAATTTTAATAAAATTTTAATAAAAATTTCCAGAGTCTGAAGAGTTGGCTTTAAAGTTAAGAGGATGGAGTGCTCTTGTGTAGTACCAGAGTTCAGTTTCTAGCACCCTCCCTGGTAGCTGACAATCTCCTGGTACTCTTCCAGAGAATCCAATCCCCTCTCCTGCACTCCACAGACCTGCACTAACATGTGTACATTCTAACACAGAGAAAATAAGCATATATACACATTTCAATAATAGAATTTATTTTAGAAAGAATTAAGATATGTGCAGAGTAGGGTAGCAAAATATTGCATAATTTAAACAATATTTTCTCTCTCTCTCTGATGTATATGTATGTTAAATACTCATGTACCCACACAGAGATGCGAATTTTGGTACTGACATTGATATGTGGCATGTAGGATGTTCCTAGCCATTCATGGTGTTCTTTTATCTCCACTTTTATGCTGACTGATTTTCTAAAAATGGCTGCAACTTGGCAGATTTCTTTTTAAAAATGTACTTGTTGTTACTACAAAATATGGTTTACTTTTTTGTATAGTTGTACTTTTATTCTAAATCTTATCTTAAATTCTTATATAAAAGATTCATCCATCTTATTATATTAACCTATTTCTTTACATTGTTTGTTTTACATCTGTACCAAAACATGTTTGTCTGTTATCTTGGTGACATGTTTTTTGTCAGGTACTATACATCATATGCTATGAAGGAAATGATATGACAAGCTTGTCTAAGTCTTCAGATTTGGACAACAATAGAGAGATGATTGAGTCTGCCACACAAACATTAGGATTTGTGTTTAGATCCCTACACCCCACAAACATCTGGTAGAGATACACATCGGTAATCCCACCATCAGTGAGTAGAAGATTGGCATATCCTACTGCTTAGCAAATAACAAGCCAACCAATAAGCACTTGTGAACTTCAAGTTCGGTGAGATACTTTGTTTAAAGAGAGAGTTGAGGATGGGGATAAATATATGTAAATATATTTAGATAGATAGATAGATAGATAGATAGATAGATAGATGATAGATATGGAGAGAGAGAGAAAGAGAAAGATATGTGACAATGACTTTTTGCCTCCACATACACCTGTACACACAAACAGACACAACAGAGTCACAGATGCCCACACACACATGCACACAAGATTTTCACAAGTATTAACCTTTTAACCTGCATGACAACAGGATCAAAAAAGCTATTTTAATTTTTGAACTAAACAAATTTTAATTTGCAGAGAGTTAAAGAACGTGAACATGTTCTCACACAAGAAAAGATCACAAGCCTAAGGATTCTTTTCCTGTTGGTGTGGCTCTAGAGGGTGACCCACTGACCACTTTAATGATGCTGTCCAGAAATATTACCATCACAAGAAAGTACAATAGAAAAAGATGAATAATCAAACAAACTTTAATGAGGAAATAGATTTAATCAAATTGAGTCGTAAAACCTTTTTTGAATTCAGAATATATTCTAATCAATGTGTCTCCTAATTGGGTGAAAAGTTATATTTTTGATAAAGATGGTCAGAAGGAATGAAATAACTAAAAGTATAATTTTAGTTATATATTATAGAGTTGTTTTCTTAGATATATTTTGTTGATTAATGACAAGTTCAATAAATATGGATGTTGACAGTTGATGTGGTGACATACATCTGTAATGCCAACTCTTGGGAGTCGATGACAGGAACATCTGGAATTCAACATCATCCTGGGCTACAAAAAAAGAAGCCATTTGGAGCTACAAGCTGTCCCAAACAAACAGAAGAAGATTGAAAAAGAAAAGAGAAACAAACAAACGAAAAAACATGGATCCAGTTTTCCCAAATAGCCACAGAGAAATTCCGGAGACTGTTCTTACAACTGCTCCTCTAACTTCAATTTGGGCATCTTTAGAAATCAAAGCTCCAGAAATGAATGGGGTTTTCAGAGCTATAAAAATGCAATTACCAAATGTTTGCATCACAGAACTGCCTGGTTTTGTATCTACCCCAAACTTACATTGATATGGGCTCTGCTTCTCAATAATTTTATTAGAAATTAAATGGACATATTTAAAAATATTTATCGACTAGTTTATTTAAATATAGTATTTCTAAGTCTGGTGTGATGGCACATGTATTTAATTACAGCATTCAAGTGGCAGAGGTAGGTAGACCTCTGTAAGTCTGAAGCCAGCCTGATTATCTACAAAGCAAGTTCCAGGAAAGCCATGATTATGACAAAGTCATAAGCTAAAAAAGTCAAAGTCCCTGTCTAACAATAAAAAATAGTATCCCATGGACAGAAATATGGTTAAATTGGCTAAAACACTTGTTGCCGAGACTGAAGACCCATGTTTGATCATTTCCTGGACACTCATAAGAGAAAGAGAGAGCTGACACCCAAAATTGTCCTCTGGGCAACAAAACGGAACACACACACATGCACACACAAAAAAACCACCAATAAATAAATAAATATAATAAAAATAAAATAATAAACCAGTTACATGCTGACATAAACATATTTAGAAGGATTATTTTTCAAAAGAAAAAATTTATGTCATTGTTGAAAAGTTTACGAATTTTCTGTCTATTATAATGTAAGACAGCTAAATTGTTTGAGTTATCATTTTTATTCAGTCTCACACACAATAAATCTTCTGTGAAACTGTACTAAAAATTTATGAAGACAATCAGCATCTTGCTTTATTATAAGGACTTTTTTGATCAAATTGACCCTTTTTAATGTCTAGAAACCTGTGCCGTTCCCCTGAATATTTTTTCAGAACCATTGTTGCATAATGAATCTGGAGCCAAGTTGATATTTTTTATCCAATGTGTATTAGCCTGTTTCCATTTAAAATTATCTGAATTTGAATTTTAGAAATTAAATATATACTGTAACTATGATTTCAAAGTGTCTTATCGAAACTAATTTCTGTTGCTCATTGCTCCCTCCACAAGGTTGGTTCACAAATGTTATATTCCTCTTTTGAATCAATTACTTTCCTTTAAACTAAACTAAAATATTTACTGAAGATGAACTGTATTTGACAGATTTAGACACTATAAAGCAAAGGAAACAACTTCAAAGCATTGGCTTTCAATGAGTATTAAAAATAAGATTAAGCACATTAATTTGGAAGGGGAAAGTGAGGGGATAAGGAAGAAATTGGAGAAGAGGAAATAGGGAGTGAATTTGATAATAACATTATACATATGTATTAACATTAAATGTCATATTATGGAATATATTCTAAATATTCACAAATGGAAAACATTTTTAAATGAGAAATGCAAGCTTTAATTATTCATTATATAAGAAGCTATCAAACTGTGTGTAGTACACCCAAGCAGGATAGAAACAGCAGAAAAATAAGAAAATTAATGTATTTGACACCATATTTTTCTGTCTATGCAATTTAATATCTTAATAATGTACTATTTACCTTACCTATCTAGACTTCTTAATGTGAAAACATGACGTTATTGATTAAATCCGTGGCTGTAATACTATTACTGTTCAACTGATCAAAAAGTAATGTAGACTGAAATAGCCAATGGAATATTAGATATTTGTAATTCTTGTAACATTTTTAAGTTCACTAGGTAGTTATTAGTAAATTTTCTGGTGTGATGGTTAACAGGGATTGTCAATTTGATACATTTAAGAAATGCTCGAACCATTAGTGAGATACATGTGGGGTCTATAATTGAGTATGGTTTTAGAAAGAATTAATTCAAATAGAGCATATCCTTCCTTGAATGTAGGCAACAACACTCTATGGGCAGCCATCCTGGAAGTAAAATGAGCACTAAACTATACCTCCCTCTGATTCCACGTGTGCCAAACTGTAAACATGAAGCTGCTATACACTCCCCACCAGCTCCACGTGATAAACTGCCTGCTGTCAAGTCAAAATATACCTATCCTCATTTAACTCGCTTCTTGCCTGTTATTTGGTCAGAGGAAGAGAAAGGCAGTTAGTGTAGATGATTTACTTTGTTATAACTAAAGTTCAGACTCACATATCCTAAGAATGTTTCCAAGTTGTTTACTATTTCTGCATTCTCCTATGGTGTGTGGAGGTGTTTTACTCTCTCCATGGTCAGCTAGGCATAGGAGCTTTTCATTTCCTATAGAATGTTTTCAACTGTCTTCTATATGCACATTGTTGACATAGTCCTTTTACATTTTAGCATTCCTACTAGAGACAGTGCCTTTCCAGTAAGCATTGTGTTACTTTAAAGAGAATAACAGGTTCAGAGGAATAGTGAGATGTTGGTAAATTGGCATTGTGAAGTAAAGCAAGAACAACATAAGTTAATTTTATTTAAAAATTAAAAAGCGAAAGTTTGGTTACAAAAGAGTAGTCATTTGTGGAAAGAAGAAAACAGTTGAGTGCAGGAAAATTCTACCTCTGGTGAGAAAATATGCTGAAGTAATTCTTCAATTTGTTTTTTGGGTTTTGTTGTTGTTGTTGTTGTTGTTGTTGTTTTGTTTTGTTTTTTTTTCCCAGAATGAAGACCTAGCTTCATAAAGCAAATGCCTAAATGGAACAGGGAACAAGGTTGAGTTCTTCCATGACTTTGGAAGCGTTTGGTTGGTAAGATGCTGGACAGTGCCCAGTCAACTGCTAAATATTTACCAACAGAAAAATGTTCTATTTCTCATTTTCAAAGGCTTTGGGAACTTCCGCATCCTTTGTAGGTGGGAGATCCTCTTCTTTCTTTGGTAGATTTATGAGAGTCTATGATCCAGTCTTAAATACAATAATAAATACACAAGCAAACCTTGCATTTAAAATAAATTAACTTTCATTTTCTTTTCCATAATTAGTCAAATGTGTTTATATGACAAACTTTTAGGCTATAGCATCTTTTTGTAGATTAAAAATATTTTTGAGATTATAATTAAATTACAGTATTTCACCCTTCCCTTTCCTGCCTCCAAACTCTCCAGATACCCCTCGTCACTATCCTTCAAATTCATGGCCTCTTTTTCAATTTTATAGCATAAATATATTTATGTGTGTATTTGTATGTATATATATATCCATATGATACTTCTTTGATGAAGGGTGAGGGATACACTTATCTGTGGGTAGTAGGACAAATGTTCAAATGTTCCCAGTTCTCCTGAGTTGCCCATAATTCTTTGAATAGGTTTGGTAGTCTCATGGATTTTATCCAATCAGGTTGTCGTGTTTACTGGTGTCATCCTTGTTTAGCTTATGCCCAGAGAGTAATGCTAGTGAGGTTTTATGAGTGTAGCTTCTGATAATACAAGAAAAAGCAATCTCATATCTAACTCCCTCATCCAATGGTTCTAACAATCTTTCTGCCATGATGTCCCCTGAGACTTAGATTTAGTAAGTGTTTTGTAAATATATCACTGAGACTGGACTCCATAGCTCTGTAATTTGATTGGTTGTGTTTTTTTCTGAAATGGTCTCTCTCTCTGTTGTGAAGAGATGATTCTTTGATGAAGGAGTGAGGACTATGGTTATCTATGGAAATTATGCTGATTTAGCAAACTTCTGGTTGGAAATTTTCTTTCAACAACCATGATTTTGCTAGCACTGAGTAGTTAGTTAAGTTTCCAGTACTAGACTTGGTCTTATTTTGAAACATCTAACAATTCATAATCTGAGGTTTTTCCTTAAAATGGCTAAGAGGTTCAAGTTCATGTAAATACTTTACCTTTTAGTCAACCATTGAAATAGAATATTATATAATTAAGACAAATGGTGCCTTATATGTTGTTGATACCAAGGCCACAATACATAGTTGATCCATTCATTCCAGCCAGTAAGTCACAATCAGTGGTGGGAACCAGATCAAGTTCAAAGCAAACCACATTACATTGCCAGGCAGAATGGTCAGACCGTACATAGACAGAGCTCTAGGCTTATTTACAGACACAGTCAAAGAGATATAAAAAATGGCACCATATCCTGGGACATAACATTTGACCTTTATATAAAATGTGGTTTAAAAAAGTTTTCCTACTGGAATTTGTGAGTTAGACTTTTATCTAAACCAGTGGTTCTCAACCTGTGGGTTTCAACCCCTTTGGGGAGTTGAACAACCCTCTCACAGAGGTCAAATATTAGATATCCTGCATATCTGATAATTACATTATGATTCTTATCAGTAGCAAAATTCCAAAAAGTAACAAAAAAATTATGGTTGATGTCACTACAACATGAGGAATCGTGTTAAAAGGTCATAGCATTAGGAAGGTTTGGAACCGCTGATCTAAACATTTCATCTACAGAAGGTATTTCTGAAAGTTAATAAATGAGATGCCTTCTCTCTGAGATTCAGAACTAATAAGACTTAGTAAAGTAACACTTTTTTATTTTATGTTTCAAATATGCACAGATACAGTGCTTAAAAAATAATAAAAGCAAGCACTCAGTGTAAAACTATTATCCACTCTCAGCAGCACAATGATGACAATATCTCCAAAGTGGACACTTCTCACTGAAGCAGAGCTGAGCTATTTAGTGTTCAGAAGGCAGCAGGATGACCAATAGAAAAGGTGCCCATCCAAAAATGTCCATTTCTTTCGTCACTTGTTGCTCTACTATTACTTTACCTTGTCACTTATTATCAGTTCATTGCTGTCAGGCAAGATTTTAAGTATTTGCTTTCAAGCATTTCAGGTCCCTCAAATAAAATGATGCCAAGATCCAGAGCATGTGGTTTTCCTTCAAATATTTAGGATGCCGCTTCTTCTCAGTGAGAGGGGAAGAGTTCCATGAAAGAGCCGTTTATGAGTAGCAGGGACCAGAAGCTTAAAGCATGGACACTTTTGAGTGTAGCTAAAAAGGACTCTGGCTTCAGAGACCAGAGAACTTCAAGAATTGGAGAGAAACTGAGTCCTGCACAGTTCCTGGGAGGAATAGATATCTGAGAAGGAGCCATTGTTGACCCAAATGCAGAGGTGCAACACTGGTATCCATGATCAGTAGAGGACAAGAGCAAAAGGCTTTATGTTGTTGACACATACAAATACATGATTTGAATTCCTAAAATACCAGATAAATTCTTATCATGCACTGAAGCTTCCATGTTCTTGAGCCAGCACTGTTTACAGAGTCCTATGAGAAAGGACGTCACTAAAACATCCCATACAATAACCCCTTGCTGTGAGAGAAGGGGACGTGCTATTCACGCTGAATACAGTCTTTGTGTCATTAAGTGCAAGAACATGACGAGACTGAACAACTGGTTCTTTCTTCTAACAAAATCGCTTTTGCTTTGGTCGGTTCTGTTGTTTGAGAGAATTAAAAACTCATTTGCACGTTTCTTAACATTCTTGAGGCTTTATGTAATGCAGTGGAATGACTTGCTGAAGTTCTCTAGGGTGGCCTTGCTCTGTCCCTTACTTGCCCTCCTAAGTTACAAATGGGATGACATGACTTCCTTACTGTCAACTTTTCTTGTTGTGATAAACCGTGTATCTGAAGCCTGACTCTGAAGAGAAGGTACTTGGAGACGAAAGCCAATAGAGATTTTAACCCTGCAATGTTAGTTAGCCTTCTTAACGTAAGTGTTTGTGAGTATAAAATAGGAGAGAGGATACGTTCATGGCTTTCTCAACACAGACTTCTAATGGGCATTCACCCCTAAGAAATCATGTCAATGCTGAGAAACTATATTTTGATCTGGATGCACAGGGATTTCTGCTGGCATGGTTCAGATGGGTGGCTGCTAGCAATATGGTGAATGCAGGTCCTGAGATTTTGGAGACTTGAGCTCACGGCTTCCTGTCGTACTTAACAACAGTTGATGTTATCTTTAAATATTCTGTGTGTTCCACACACTTAGCTCTAACATTCAGCCTAATAATGTCTACTTCATAGAATTGCTAAGAATACTAATTGAGATGAAATTTGTAAAGTATATGACACAAAGAATCCAATAAATATTAATATATGTAATTAGACAAAGAATGCTGCAGGTCTTTAGACCTGTTATTTATTTATTAATTTTTCTCCTCTGATTGCATCTGTTATATAATTATGCATATTTTCCTTTTGTTTAACATTTTATTAATATTTATCAAATTTTTTTCTTAACTGGAAAACATTTTTTCCTTTTTGTCCAAACATTTTTATTACTTCCTTGAGAATTTTATAGAATATAGTTTGATCATCTTTACCCCCTAGCTCTCCCCCAACTCCTCCCAGATATGCTTACTACCTGTCCTGATCCTGGACAACTCTATGTTCTTGTGTGTGTGTGTGTGTTTATGGATGTATGTATGTGTGTATGTATGTATACATGTATATGTATGCATGTGCATACATTGCGAAGTGCAGTTAAAGATGTCAGGATGAGCTAAATGGGGACTAAAAATCTGAGGGTAAAGATCTGAGGGATGAGGAATCTACTCACGACAGGAATCGTCTGTCCATATTCCATTCTTCTTCTTTCTCTTCGTTTCTCTCAGTTTTCGCTTGCTCTCTCTTGCTCTACATTGTTCTACCCATTACAAATGTTCTCAGTCATATATATTCTTTAAACCCGCAAATCCCCAGCCCTAGAAGGTTGCAGGGCCAGAATTCTTTTGCCCCATAAAAATCAGATAAGAGTTTTCACACACACACACACACACACACACACACACACACACACACACACAGTTCCATGGGAGTGGCTGGTACATGTCTGTTAAACTCCTTAATGGAGAAAGTTGAGAAAGGAATTAAATCATCAGGGAATTCTAGAGCGGAAGGTTAGTGTGCTATGCTACATTTTTAGGTGGTTAGTAAGAGCTAAAAGGTTTATTTTCCGTAGAATTATTAATAGGGCTCGGATTGTTTAAACCAGCAAGCCGCTTTTTTTCTCCCAGTATGCATGGAGGATTCCAGGTAACTAGGCAACCTACATAAACAGGGAGAAGCTGATGGCTCCTGAATCTGATAGCATACACACCAGGTGCTGTAGTTTCTACAGGCTGAGGTCTGGACTTAGACTTACTGCTCTCAGCAAAGAAGGGATCCAGGACTCTAAAGTATCAGTTTGGGGCTAGGCTGTTATCAGTCGTTCTGAATGTGGGTGTTTTGGGTCTTTCTCTGGGTTGTAGTTAATTATCCCTTTTGCTGTACTTAAGAGTCCTGAACTAAAATCGTCAGTAATTTGAGGTGAAAGTGAGCGTAAGGAGTTAAGAATCCTTTAAGTGGGATAAAACCAGAGCAGTAGCTTTGGGCAGGTAGTAATTCCATGTCCTTGGAGATCTGTGAGTATCTTAAATGAGACAGATGCTCTATGCCTGGACCCTAAGCACTGACCAAATGCCTGCTGGTAAAGATAATTGCAGGAAGGCAGATCTCTGCGCTTACCTAGGAGAGAGGAACAAGGCCTGGCCAGTGGGAAACTGTTCTGAACTAGGGAATTAATTCCCATATACATAACCAAAAGGGAGGTAGCTACACCAAAAGTCTACAACAAAGGACAGCCACTTATTCACAAAGTAATAATGCCAAAAGGCCTCGTCTTTTAGTTTAAAAATCTGTATCAAAGCCCTTGGCTTTGAAATGTCACTCATGAAAAGATGACTAAGAAATTATTGTATACTATTGTAGCTTGTATACACATGTATGTATATGTGAATATATGTGTTTATGTGTACAGTGTATGTATATATATATATATATACACGTATATATGTGTGTGTTTATGTGTACAGGTAAATGTGCTATTTATGCATCCATATATATTGAGCCCAGTCTGTGATGACCATATACTCCTGGGTGTGGGGCCAGCCACTGGATCATGATGGATCAACTAAGGGCCATACCCTTAAAGAAAACATTCTTTCCCTTCCCCAGAAACTATCAACTATTCAGTTCCTCAGTTTAGGATGTTGGGTCTTAAGGCCCTCTCCCTTCCATGATAGAATGTTAGCTGACTTGATCCTGTACAGACACTCATGAGTACGGGGATCCTTCAATGTCCAGAAGATGCTATTTTGCTCTGGTCTTCCCTGATTTATGGCTCTTAATAATCTTTCTATTCCCTTTCCAACAATGGTCCCCAAACCTTGGAGATGATATATATCCATTTGTGTATGAGGCCCCCCTACTGACACTTATTCTCTTTATTTTGATCAGTTGTGACATGTTTTTATAGACCATAGAACATACCAAAGGGAAATATTAAATAACCAAACAATATAAGATGAATTTTTTTTTAAAAAAACATCATTTTCTATTTTTTCCTCCTTCACTGCCTCTATGACCTTTTTGCTCTTTCTTCTCCATTTTTGTCATTGTTGTTGTTTACTTTCAGTGATGGAATTACACAGAGGACAGTATTATGGGCAACTGGTCTACCACTAAGTCACATCCCCAGCCCTCCTGAAATATTTTTATTCAGATCCAAATGACTCCTTTGACCTTCCAAAGACAATGGTCTTTTCATTTTGGTGAAAGTAAATCTGTGCAAATCTCACGATGACATAAATTCAGCATTTCCATACAGTCAAATTTTAAATATTTAATGCAAAGAAGGAACTTTATGTAAAACCATGCCTAAGAGGTAACCCATTCTAATTCAATAATAAAACCCATCTTAAAGGTAGTGGAAGAAGGAAGAAAAGAATCTTTTAACCAACTGGAAGTTTTATTTTTCTCAGTCTACTCTGGATGATAAGCCTGAGATCTCGTGTTAACTGTAGGTCAGTGGGCTGGAATATATTTGTTGCTGTAGTACACTACCTGACTTTTGTTGCCTGATCAAGGAACACGCATTCCACAGCCAGGCATAGTGACACCCACCTGTCATCCCAGAAGACAAGAGGCTGATGCAAGATGATTGCTGAGTTTCAGGCTAGCTTCAGAAGAAAGTGAGTCCCTACTTCAAAAGACACCTAAGTATTTTTTTTTTTAATTCCAGTTTTCCAAGAAGGCAATTCTGGTTTTTGTCCTTGGTTATCCCCTCCCCATCATATTATACCAAGGAAGCTAAAGCAGAGTTAAAACGTTTAGATAGTCATTGGCAAATTCTTGGGATTAAGAGCATTTGTTCATCTTAGTTTATCTACTTTTAAAAGAGTCAAATGCAATATCATTACTGGTTCGAGGCCTACAGATATGGCTCAGTTGGTGATATCCTTGCTATGCAAGCCTAAAGGCACCAGTTTGGATCTCCAGTATGAAAACAAAAAGCCAAGAATGATGGCATATTCCAGTTATTCCAGCACTGGGGAATCAAGGAAGGGTGTTTGCTGCCTAGCTACTCTAGTAGAATTACTATCTGGAATCAGTGAGGATGTAACTTTCTACATTATTTTAAAAAAAGATGGAGAGGGATGACGAAGGCACTTGATGTTACCCTCTGGTATATAGGAAGGACAAAAGACAAAATACACACACACACACACAAAACCACACAATCACACAATCCTTCATGTTTTTCATTTTGTAATTTACTTTGAACAAATAAACCAGAGCCTTCTAAGACAAGGAGAATCTCAACAAACATTTAACAGAGAAGACCATTGGCCTTTGCTTCCTTGGATGCACAGATCAAACCTAAGTCAATTTCTTAATATGAAGATGAGTGCTGTACTATGTGGCCTCCTTAAGAGCCATAAAAATCGATGCAACTCATTCCTAAAGCTCCTAGGTATGTATAAAGAGACAACAAAGTGCTTCTGGCTCATTTCATGGTTCAGGGATTAAAAGAAAAAGTAAAAAAAAAATTGTCTTGCAGTAAAACAAAGTAATTTTTACGGAAGATTTGCAAATATTAGTTACCTACTAGTTTTTTAATCATACGTGCAAGAGAATCGCAGAAGAATAACTATGAAATAATGGATGGATGGATGGATTTCAAGTGCTCTCTTTCTATGTTAAACAGAAAAGGATAAACTTGATCATTTAAAATGTTCAGTCTGTTTTGGATAATTTTCATATCTGTTGTAGAAAGGTCTATCAAAGATAAGTGATGTCAGTTATTTAGATCTTTGGTCTGAAACCTGACCAAGATTATGTTTTTGCGTATCTTAATGGAAACTTGGAAATTATCATGTTAAAAGCACTGACAAAGATGATTTGTTGCTCTAAATATGTGAGCTGAATGGGAATTTTCTGGGCTTTGTGATCGTGAACCTTGCACACAGAGAAACCAGTGAGTCTTGCCAAAATGTCAGTGGGGTTGAGTGGGGTGCCAACACCAAGGGCAGAAAGCCCATTTGGGGACACTAGGAGTATATTATGTGAATGGCTTTATCTTTTCCTGGAAACCAGACAGCTCCGGTAGTGTGTTCTTCTGCATAAAACAGTAAATAGTCACCCAGTGCTACCAAGGTGCTTCATTAACTCTAAACCTCTCTGGATTTTCACATGGCTGAGAATCAAGTAGTTGCACATCAAATTGTGACTTTTTCCCTTGCTTCTCAGTTGGCACAAACCCTTTCTCTGTCATTATTTATGTCCTCAAAGGCCCCAGCAAAGCGGCCATCCTTGAGTAACAAAAGATGCTGCTCAGAGTGGCTCAGACCTCGGCTTGTTTTATGGTTTTTTTTTTTTTTTTTTTTTGCCAGAGATTGGCCCCTTTTATTTCTGTCTTGAATGCAGCTTTCTTTCCATTCGTAAAGGTTTTCAAGCATTAAACCTAATCCTTACCTATCTCCTATGGACAATAGCCCATGACTTTGCCATCAGAGCCTGTAGAACCTCCGCTGTGCAGATAGAGATATGCAAATAAGCGAAACTCTGTGGTCTTTACCTTGCTGCTCCTGCTCACTTACAAACTTCTTGTGATGGGAGCACAACTGCAGTCTCTGCTTGTGGGAATAGCAGATTCGAAGAGGGAGATGGTGAAAGAAAATATTAAAATAAATAAAACAAGCTCAGAACAGTTCATCCCCAGGTTTGCTATGGAAACATAACCAGGGAATGTGGGCAGAAGTCATAATTAATCATTTGTAGGAAGATTGTCTTTCCTTGAAGCAGATGAGATTGTATATCCACAAGACAGAGGATAGTCCTAAAAGCCAGGGTATGCCAGGGCAAAGGTGAGAGCTGGGGCCATATGCATCTATGTGGTTCTTCCTCAAAGAAAACTTAAAAGGCAACAGGATTGTGGAATTGCTTGCTGTTTGAAGAGTGGTTCTTAACACAAGTTGAACTGTTTGAAAGCATTGCCCTAGTGATTTGATGTTCCTCAATATTGCATCGGAATAGGCAAAGGGCAAGGCAAGAAATGGGAAGTAGGCCAGCAAGATGGGTCTGCAGGTAAAAGCACTTGCCATACAGGCATAACAACCTAAGCATGACCCCTAGAACACACAAGTAGGATGTGTCAGTACACAACTGTAACTCTAGCACTTCTTGGGCAAGGTTGGGGGTGGGAGCAGGAGAACTGCCTGGAAACTCATAGCCAATCTACCCTAGGTAATGTAGCAGGGAGGAAACAATGGACTCTTCTCAACAAGATGGAAGGAGAGAGTGGACTTCTGAAAGTCGCCCTCTGCCTTCCACATGTTCACTAGCTTTCGCCAGCACCATATGCAATATACCCACATATTCAAACAGAAATAAAAGATTGAAATTTGCATAGACATGGGAACTTTTCCACCGTGTTTCTTCATAGGCCTTGACCTTTGCTGCCTTATTGGTCTATTGCTCCAGGAGAACAACTATTTACCTTGCCATTGTTTCTCTTTTCTTAAGCACAAAGACATTGTGCTGAGCATCTGGGGACTTTATCAAGGATAAAAGATGCTTAGGAAAGTTTCCAGAGGGCATGTTCTGCCACAAGAGAAGGGAGAATGTGGTAACGGGTCTGAGATTATTGCTACTTGTTACAGTCAACTTCCTTCTTTCTAGTCCCCATGAATTATTAAGAGACATCATCTCCGTGTATATTCTGCAGAAGGGGGGAATCTGTGGAGAGACTACAGAGCCACCAGCCTGCATGGGAAGAATTGCTTTCAAACCAGGCCATGCTACTATTTTTGACCCATGATTAGAAATAATCATCTGGGCAACCAAAGTCCTGCATTAACGTGCTCTTGGTCAAGTCCACAGGCAGCTAGCTGTTCAGTACCATTTAATTTGGGTGTTGAGATAAAAGTAGGCATTGACAGGCAGTAGTTATGGGACATTCATACATTGCGCCCATGTCAGTGATAATAATACTATAATTGTATCCAAAATATGGTACTTAGCTATGTTTTGACAAGTATGTTGTTACTCCAACCATCTGTATTATTGAAAATACACAAACTAGACATGGACATACATACATGCATATGTTTGTGCTTTAGTGGTTATATGTATTTGTAGAAGAATTCAGCAGTGTCAACCATCCATATTGTTAACTGTATACATGAAGAAAAGCAATACTATGCAAAAGTATAAAAAAAATGCTGGAAAAACATGCCAAGAGAGATTCCTGTGTTTTCAACAGCCTGGTTTTGTGTTTATTTTGAATGACTATAGGGGTCAGAGAAAGTCTAACATAAATTAGGTTCCTAATCTAGCATTCCAACATTCTCACCAAATAAGTGTACTGTTACAGACACATGGCCTGGATTACTGCTTACAAACAAAGCTTTGGAGTAAAGTTCACTTTGCCTACAACTATAGCTTCTGCTATTTAAAATATTCTGCAGTCTGGAAGAGTTATGAAATCACTGTGGGCTCCATTATTCTGAATCACAAAATTGAAACAGTGAATTTTTAGGGTAGATTTATGATTAAATGCGGTAAGGCAAATAAGGTCTTTGATAAAAAAATAAAACCATGACAAAAAGAATTATTGTAAAATATCAACTGCTATGGCTAGGGTTATGAGAGTAGTAAAAACTGAGAAGAAAAAGTTGACTCATTTTTATTGATTGTTTAATGTGAGAGTTGACAGCTAAACAGAATTTCCCTCATCCTGAGAAAAAAGTAATGATGTACATTGCTTTGTTCAGTAATAAGGAGTGTGTGTGTGTGTGTGTGTGTGTGTGTGTGTTAATTTAGATGAAATTTTTCCTTATATGCTATTTGGAGTTTCACTATTAGAAGGTGTGATTTTGGTGCAGTAGGTCTGGCCTTATTGGAAGAAATGTTACACTATGGGGGCAGGGCTTTGACGTTCCCTATGCTCAAGATGCCACCCAATGCCAGAGTCCACTTTTTGTAGTCTCTGATCAAGATATAGCCAGCACCATGTCTGCCTGCATATCAACATAAACCCTCCAATAATAATTATGGACTGACTTTCAGAAACTGAAAGCAAATCACCACAATTGAATATTTTCCTTATACGAGCTGGTGTGATCATGGTGTTTCTTCACAGTAGTATAAACCCTAAGATAGAAATTGGTACCACAGACTGGGGTGTTGCTGTGATAAGCCGGACCATGCATTTTTGCTTGAAAGAATGTGGACCTTGGGACAGTGAATCAGTAAAGCAGTAGAATGCTTTAACTCCTTTGCTATTGAGCTATATTAATAGGAAGACGGAAGACAGTGGTCCTGAGTGTGATTTGGTGAACATTGGGGGGTTATGTCTAAAAATTTCAGAGGAGAAGGATTTAATACTTTACCTGGAGATTATTCTGATGAAGTTTTGGTGAAGAATATGGCTGCTTTGGCCTCTGTCGAAAGAGTCTGCCTGAGGCTATACTGGAGAGTTTCAGATTAATTCCATTGGTAGAAGAAATCTCAAAATAGCTAGTATAGACTTTCTTGTGTGGTTTTTAGTGTTAACTCTGATAAAGATTTATAATGAAAAGGATCAAGCTGAGCAAATAAAAATTCAAAATGTACATATTCAGTAAAGGGGTACCAGAGAGTGGAATAGAACTAAATCCTGTGTTCAAGGATATACACAGGTTAAGAAATGGAATACAGAAGGTTGTTACCTCAGGGAAAGAGCTAAGTTTTGAATCACTGAAAAGGAATTAAAGAAACCCTTAGAGCCAGGTATGGTGATGAACACCTTTAATCCAGCACCCAGAAACCAGAGGCTGACAGACCTCTGAGTTTGAGACCAGGAGGACTATAGAACAAGTTTCAAGACAGTCAAGTTTAGGAAGTCAAAAACAGAAAGCTGGTGAAAATGTCATTTAATGAGGGACCTGTGTTCCAGCTCCAGTGAGCAACAGAACTGCCTAAGGAAAACTTCTGAGACCAGGCATGTGTTAGGGGTATTCCTGAATGAAGGCCCAGAGAAGCTATTGTATTAAGTTCTGGAGTAGAAGTTTGGATTGCCTTGTAGACCCCAAAATGTTAGAGATTCCAGAGTCATGAAGGTTACCCACTGAGGAAAGCTACTAAAATGGAGTAGAATCAGCTCCCCAAAAAGAAGTATGCTACAGTCAACATAACTGAACAGAGATGGAGAATTGAAAAGGTTTTTGACATCAGACATGGAGATACAGAGTTTGGAACTTTCCCAGCTGCTTTTTGCTGTAGGAGGCTACTTGTTTGTTCCCGGCTGCTCAGCCCTGAAATAATCACACAGAAACTATATTATTTGCAAAACCATTTGGCCAATAGTTTAAGCATATTTCTGGGTAACTCTTATTTCCTAAATTAGCCCATCTCCATTAATCTATGTATTGCCACGAGGACTGTGGCTTACAGAGAAAAGTTTCATCCCAAGCATCTGTCTCTGGTGGGACTACATGGTTTCTGTCTCACTCTGCCTTCATCCTCTCAGCATTCAGTTTATTTTTTTCCACTAAGCTCTGGTCTACCCTATCACAGGCCCAAAACAGCTTCTTTATTAAGCAATTGTATTCAAAGCATACAGAGTGGAATCCCACATCACCTCTTTTTTAGCTTAAATAAAAAGGAAGGTTTTAACTTTAACTTAGTAAAATTATATATAACAAAACAGGTATGAAGCAAGAATTACAGCCACAGTATTTATATCTACTTTATCTTTTATCATAACTAAGAAAAAATATAGTTATGAATATCTATTCTTCAATTCCATTAAAGACTCCAGAAGGATATAATACTACCTAAATTAACAAAAAGTGCATTATAAGCAACTTTCAAAACTCTAGAATTGACAGAGACATATCACTGCCTGGACAGTCGCCCAAAGTTCTTCTGTACTGTCGGGGCATCCAATCTACAGCCTACAGGCCTATAGTATCCAGCAGATTTTTCCATGAAGCAGGAAATTTCAAAGATAGCTCCACCTATATTGACAGTTAGTCACTTTTTTCTGTGTCCTACAGAATGTCTGGCAGACTGCTTTATAAGGCAGGAACCCCAACGGACGATCTCACTTTTAGGCAAATTCAGCAGTCATTTTTCTGTGGGTCCCACATGTCCAATTCACACAGCATAACATCAAGCAGTCTAGGCAAGAGCAGTCTTCTGCTCAAATGGCCAGCAAACTTCATTAGGAGCTTCTTCATGCCCATCATCCTCTAGAAGTAGATTGGTGCTACCAGGAGCAGACATGTCTCATTGTCATGAAAAGTCCTAAGTTCTTAAAACATTTTAAATGCCATATTCTGAAGGTTTTTAAGAGTTAAATAATTTCTATCTAACTGAAATATATCTCTAAATATCTAGAAAACTTAATTAACATGACAACAAGCTTGACTATTATAGATAATTATCTATTAACCTCTATTTCTTAATTATATATTACATTTAAATGAGCTTCACAAACACAATACCTGAATCAAGAGCAGAAATATACATATAACAAAATTGACCTAAAATTTGTATCAATAAACCAAGATCCATAACAATGCAAATCTCTATAGCCTATCTCTCTTTAAATGTAAAGAAACATTTACAAAGAATATTTGGAAATATGAGAATAGTTCTCTCCAAACTGCTTCCTGCTATTTATTGGGCAAAGTAATTTACCGAGGGGTAGTGAGGTAACCTTTTATGGGGTCTTAGTTCATCAAACCACATTAGTCTGGAAGGATTTCACAGTTCCTCATCATATGTGGAAACAAAAGTAGAACCAGTTTTCCAAAACGACATATCCTTAGACCCAAATTTTGAAGTCAAGATACCTTTAGACTATACATGTTGGTTTAATTTAACAGTCTATACAATGAAATATCTCTCTGTACTTAGCTCTTTCACAGTCAAAAAATTCAAAGAAAACACAAAACCATTCATAATCTAGACTCTCTGTGTATTTTCCATCTTCATGTGGCTTTTTTTACTCTATTACTTTTTCTACAAATGTAATATTTGTTTTATTATCTTTATTTTGTTAATCCATGACTGTCTGTGCTCTTTTATATTGCATTTCCTGTATTTTTAGTCTTTTACTTCTTTCTCCCAAGCCTACATATATTTTTAAAACGTACTGTGTCTCATTCAGAGGTCTTTTATGTCTGAATCTGTCCTTATTGTATATCTGTAATCCTTTTCTGACCAGGACATCTTCTTAAAATGCTAAGTGCTTCTTAAAAGGCCAAGCACTATCATCGCTAGGGCAAATACAACCCTGCCTGCTTGCTCTGAGCAGTCCACCATAGCAGAAGTCCCTTTACTGCATCTAAGACTCTTGGGTGGGAGCTGTCCTCACCACCTCAACTCTGATAACCAGTTGGCCTAAGCACCCACCAAGTAACTTGCAGCATGCTGCCCACAAACTCCATTTAAATGCTTGGCAACCTGAAACAGCCAGAGTTCGTGCTGACAATACATCCCAGAAAGTCGCCCTTTCATGACCACATGACTTTTTTTCTGCTACCATTGAATTAAGAAAACTCTCTTTAAGGAGCTGAGGCATTAAGCTGTTTTGTTTGCTTGTTTGTTTGTTTTTTTTTGTTTCTCCTAGAATTTCTTTCCAAACCCTCTCAGGTTTTAAGTGGATTTTAGTCAGTCACATTGGTGTGCCAATTTGTTGTAAGAGGCTGTTTGTTCCTGTCTGCTCAGCCCTGAAATAATTACACAGAAACCATATTATTTGCAATACTGTTTGGCCAATAGCTTAAGCATATTTCTGGCTAATTCATATCCTAAACCAGTCCATTTTTATTAATCTGTTTATCACCATATGGCTGTGGTTTACTGGGTAAAGTTCTGTCCTGAGCATCTGTCTCTGGTGGGGGAAAGGGTGCTTTATGGCTTTTCTCTGACTTTGCTTTCTTTCTCCCAGCATTCAGTTTAGTTTTCCTTGCCTAGCTCTGCTCTGAAATCAGACAATCAGAAGGCTATCCCACATCAATGCTCCCTTCCTTGTGTTTTTGAATGGTAATATATATCTTGTGCTATTATATGCTGTAAGTATATGATCTGTTTTTATTTTTATTTTTATAGGGGATTTTATGATGATTGTATGAATCTTAGAAGAGACTTTGAAATTCAAACTTTTAAACATTGTTGGGACTGTGATAGACTATGTAGACTTTTGAAGTTGGACTGAATGCATTTTACATTATGATTTGGTCAAAGTTTATTGGGGCCAGAGAGTGGAATGTGGTAGTTTAAATGTAATTTGACCCCAAAGCTCATAGAAAGAGTTACTATTAAGAAGTGTGGTTTTGTTGGAGTATGTATGGCTTTGTTGGAGAAAGTGTTTCACTGTGTGGATGGGCGTTGAGGTTTTTTATGTGCCAGATACTTCCCAGTATCAGTCCACTTTCTGTTGTCTTCTGGTATATGTGTGGAATACTTCGGTATTTCAGACTAGAAAAGTAATTAAATGCTGTTCGATAGAATATAAAGACTATGTCTGATAGGAAGACAATAAATCTGAGAACAATACTTACTGTGTGGAGGCACATCTCAAAAGTTTTCATATTTGCATTTGCTCTACAGGCTATTTATTTGAAATGTTGTCAAAGAATCTAGCTGCCTTCTGCTCATGTCCTAAGAACTTAATTGAGAATAAATTAGAGAGTATTAGACTAATTAGTTTGGAGGAAGAAATTTCAAAGCAGAGTAACACTGAAGCTGTAACATTGTTGTATTACTTACACACATCCACAATGAAAAGGAACAAGTAGGTCAGAAAGAAATACAAAATGTACAGTTTAGAAAGAAAAGGGGCTCTAGGAAGCTTAATGTTGCAACCAAGACATATGCTAAGTGAGTCTGTAACCATTAAAGAGATTAATGCTACTAAGCAGGGACCTGATATAGAGTAGAATAATGAGGAAGGTGCCTAGAAGGTAATACTCTGCCCAGAAATGCTCCATCTTGTGAAGAAGAGCCCAAGGAATTTTCTGCTGTAGGAAAACAACTACATAAAAACTCTGCTGCTAATGTAATTCAAGGAGGTCAGAGTCTATCCAAGCATCTCAAACTGGCAGTTGAACTTGGCATTGTTGTCAATGTAGTGCTGGTTTTAGAGGCATGAAGGATACAAGAGTGAAAGCATCATTGATTCTTTCTCTGAGGAATCCTTTCATGAAGGCCTTAGAGGGCAAAAGGCACCGAGAGGCTATATTGTGAAGCTTGGCAAGCAATGTCTTTACTGCAGTAGAGATCCCAAGATGCTGCTAATGCCAGAACTTTGGGATATCTGCCAAAGAGAGCTACACACACAGTGAAAAGAGCCTGAGAAAGTCAGATATGTTGCAAGCAGCAAAGCTGGAGGGGCAGAATCATCTAAGTCCTTTGAAATTAAAGCCACAGACACCAGACATTGAATTACAGGAGTTGTTACTGATTCTGTGGGGCTTCAGTCATGCTTTGATCTACTATTTCCTCACTATGCTCCCAATACTTTCATTTGGAATGGGAATACATACTCCTTAATATTGAATATTGGAAGTAGGAACTTTGCTTATGATTTGACAGTGGATTATAGTTAAGAGACTGCCTTGAATCTCAGAATAGACATTGAACTCTAAAGCAATATTGAGATTCTAAAAGACTATAGGGACTTTTAAAGTTTAAGTAAACACATTTTACATTATGACATTGCCATGTTCCCATGAGGGCCCTGGAGTAGAATATCGTGTTTTAGATGAGAATTGTTCCCATAGGTTCAAGTGTTCAAACGTTTGGTCCCCAATTGGTGGTACTGTTTGAGATGTTGGTATGGCTATGATGAAAGAAATCTATCACCAGTGGTAGTCTTTGAATGTTTATAGTGTTTCCCCATTTCCAGCTTTCTGTTTGTTTATTGTTTGCTGATAGAAATGTGAATTCTTGGCTTCCTTCTTCTGCTATCATAACTACCAATTACTGCCCTATCTCCCTGTCCTGCTGGACATTTATTTCTGGTACCACACATCAAAATGAACTCTTTATTTCATATGTTACCTTGATTATGGCATTTTTCTCAGCAACAGAAAAGTAACTAATGCAAATGTGGAAGGTGAAACAAATACCCCAAATTACCCTCTGACCTCTATACATGCATGATGGTGTGCACATAATCCTTCTCCACACATACCTTAAATGCAGTATTAAAATACAGTTCCATCCCTTTTGTCCCTGCGGTGTCCCTTGGCTATCAGGAATCCCTGATTCAGTGCTGTGGAGTTCCATCTGGACGGGTGAATGTGTGCTATCCTGGGGCGACCTGACCTGGAAGAGAGCACATCCCCCCTCCCCCAGTCCCTGCCTCTCCCAAGCCTTCCCTAGTGTATTCAAGTGTCCTGCTCCTGTATCAAGGCCACCCACCCAGAGGTGAGAGAGGCTGCCCTCTAGGCAATTCTGAGGATTCCGGATTCCGGCAAGGGAGTGCTGGCTCCTTCAGATTGTGCTGCAAGGAATAGCTCCTGCTCTGGTACTGAGTAGAGCCACCCAGATTCAGTCACAGCAAAGATTGGACCAAGACACCAAGTCTCTCCTAGCTCCATTTGAAGAAAGAGATGGGCAGGCACCAATGCAAGAACTCCTCCAACAACCCGAAAGGCAACATGACATCACCAGAATCCAGACATCCCGAAACAAGAATTGTACACCCTACTCCAGAGGAAATAGAAGAACTCGACCTTAAACAGTACTTTATGAAAATAATAAAGGACCTTAAACAGGAGGTAAAATACTGCCATAAAGAAATGGAGATGAAGCCGGGCAGTGGTGGCACACGCCTTTAATCCCAGCACTCGGGAGGCAGAGGCAGGCGGATCTCTGTGAGTTCGAGGCCAGCCTGGTCTACAAGAGCTAGTTCCAGGACAGGCTCTAAAAAAGCTGCAGAGAAACCCTGTCTCGAAAAACCAAAAAAAAAAAAAAAAAAAAAAAAGAAATGGAGATGACAAACAAAAAGATACCCACGAAAAACAAGAAAAACAAGAAAAAGCAATCAAACAGGTAAGGGAAACAGTACAAGACCTGAAAAATGAAATGGAAGTAATGAAGAAAACACAATCCGAGGGAAGACTGGAAATGGAAACTCTGAGTAAATGAACAGAAACTACAGAGACAAGTATTACCAACAGAATACAAGAGATGGAAGAAAGAATCTCGGACTCTGAAGATACTATAGAGAAAATAAACTCACAGATTAAAGAACAAAACAAATCCAACAAATTCTTAACACAAAACATCCAGGAAATCTGGGACACAATGAAAAGACCAAACCTAAGAATAACTGGTGTAGAAGAAGGAGAAGAATTACAACTCAAAGGCCCAGAAAATATATTCAACAAAATTATAGAAGAAAATTTCCCCAACCTAAAGAAGGATATTCCTATGAAGGTACAAGAAGCTAATAGAACAGCAAATAGACTGGATCAAAAGAAAGCATCCCCACGCCATATAATAATCAAAACACAAAACATACAGAATAAAGATCAGATATTAAGAGCTGCAAAGGAAAAAGGTCAAGTAACATATAAAGGGAAACCTATCAGAATTACACCTGACTTCTCACTGGAAACCATGAAAGCCAGAAGGTCTTGGAGAGATGTGCTACAGACACTAAGGGAACATGGATTCAAGCCCAGCAAAGCTTGCATTCACCATCGATGGAGAAAACAAGATATTCCAGGACAAAAACAGATTTAAACAATACGTAGCCACAAATCCAGCCTTGCAGAAAGTAATAGAAGGAAAATCACAAACCAAGAAGTCCAACAATGCCCACAATAACTCAGACATCTAGCGACCCTTCATCAGCACAACTAGAAGAAGGAAAACACACAAACTTACTACAAAAAAATGTCCGGAGTCAACAATCACTGGTCATTAATATCACTTAATGTCAATGGACTCAATTCACCTACAAAAAGGCACAGGCTAAGAGACTGGATACAAAGACAGGATCCAACATTCTGCTGTTTACAAGAAACACACCTCAAGGCAGCCATCAAACCACACACATTAATAGTAGGAGACTTCAACACTCCTCTCTCAGCAATGGACAGGTCAATCAGACAGAAACCTAACAGAGAATTAAAAGACTTAATGGAGGTAATGAACCAAATGGACTTAACAGACATCTATAGAACATTCCACCCAAATAGGAAAGAACATACCTTTTTTTCTGCAGCTCATGGAACCTTTTCGAAAATTGACCACATACTCGGTAACAAAGCAAACTTCCACAGTTACAAAAACATATTAGTAACCACCTGTGTCCTGTCAGATCACCATGGATTAAAATTAGAATTTAACAACAATGCTACCCCCAGAAAGCCCACAAACTCATGGAAACTGAACAGTCAACTACTGAACCACACCTGGGTCAAGGAAGAAATAAAGAAAGAAATTGAAGTCTTTCTTGAATTTAATGAAAACAAAGACACAACATACTCAAACCTATGGGGCACAATGAAAGCAGTGCTAAGAGGAAAGTTCATAGCACTAAGTGCCCACTTAAAAATCGGAGAAAGCACTCATTGGTGACTTAACAGCACACCTGAAAGCTCTGGAAAAAAAGAAGCAGACTCACCTAGGAGAAGTAGAAGACTGAAAATAATCAAACTGAGGGCAGAAATCAACAAAATAGAAACACAGAAAACAATCCAAAGAATCAATGAAACAAAAAGCTGGTTCTTGGAGAAAATCAACATGATTGACAAACCCTTAGCCAAACTAATCAAACGGCAGAGGGAGAACACGCAAATTAATAAGATCAGAAATGAAAAGGGGGATATAACCACAGACACAGAGGAAATTCAGAGAATCATTAGATCTTACTACAAAAGCCTGTATGCCACAAAATTGGAAAATGTAAAAGAAATGGACTTTTTTTTAGATAAGTACCATATACCAAAGTTAAACCAGGACCAGGTGAACATTCTAAATAGTCCTGTTAGTCGCAAAGAATTAGAAACTGTGATCAAAAACCTCCCTACCAAAAAGAGCCCAGGACCAGATGGTTTCAATGCGGAATTCTACCAGAACTTCCAAGAAGACCTAATACCTATACTCCTTAAGGTATTTCATAATATAGAAACAGAACAGTCATTGCCAAATTCCTTTTATGAAGCTACAGTTACCCTGATACCTAAACCACACAAAGACTCAACCAAGAAAGAGAATTACAGGCCAATCTCACTCATGAACATCAACACAAAAATTCTCAATAAAATACTGGCAAACTGAATCCAAGAACACATTAGAAAAATTATCCACTACGATCAAGTAGGCTTCATCCCAGAGATGCAGGGCTGGTTCAACATATGAAAATCTATCAATGTAATCCATCATATAAATAAAATGAAGGAAAAAAAAACATATGATCATCACATTAGATGCTGAAAAAGCATTTGACAAAATTCAACACCCCTTTAAGATAAAGGTCTTGGAGAGAATAGGGATACATGGGTCATTCCTAAATATAATAAAGGCTATTTACAGCAAGCCAACAGCTAACATCAAACTAAATGGAGAGAAACTCAAGGCTATCCCACTAAATTCAGGAACACAACAAGGCTGTCCACTTTCTCCTTATCTCTTCAATATAGAACTTGAAGTCCTAGCAATAGCAATAAGACAACATAAGGGGATCAAGGGGATTCAATTTGGAAAGGAAGAAGTTAAACTTTCATTATTTGCAGATGATATGATAGCATACATAAGCGACCCCCAAAACTCCACCAAAGAACTCTTACAGCTGAAGAACTCCTTCAGTAACATGGCAGGATACAAGATCAACTCCAAAAAATCAGTTGCCCTCCTATACACAAAGGATAAGGAAGCAGAGAGGGAAATCAGAGAAGTATCACCTTTCACAATAGCCACAAATAGCATAAAGTATCTTGGGGTAACTCTAACCAAGGAAGTGAAGGACTTATTTGACAAGAATTTTAAGTCTTTGAAGAAAGAAATTGAAGAAGATACCAGAAAATGGAAAGATCTCCCTTGCTCGTGGATTGGGAGGATCAACATAGTAAAAATGGCAATTCTACCAAAAGCAATCTATAGATTCAATGCAATCCCCATCAAGGTACCAAAAAAATTCTTCACAGATCTTGAGAGGATAATAATCAACTTTATATGGAAAAACAAGAAACCCAGGATAGCCAAAACAATCTTATACAATAAAGGGACTTCTGGAGGCATTACCATCCCTGACTTCAAACTCGATTACAGAGCTACAGTATTGAAAACAGCTTGGTATTGGCATAAAAACAGAGAAGTCGACCAATAGAATCGAATAGAAGACCTGGATCTTAACCCACAAATCTATGAACACCTGATTTTTGATAAAGGAGCCAAAAGTGCACAATGGAAGAAAGAGGGCATCTTCAACAAATGGTGCTGGCATAAATGGATGTCAACCTGTAGAAGAATGAAAGTAGATTCATATCTATCACCATGCACAAAATTCAAGTCCAAATGGATTAAAGACCTCAATATTAATTTGAACACACTGAGCCTGATAGCTGGGAAAGTGGGAAGTACTCTGCAACATATGGGTACAGGAGACCGTTTCCTGCGTATAGCCCCAGCAGCACAGACATTAAGGGCAACATTGAATAAATTGGACCTCCTGAAGCTGAGCAGCTTCTGTAAAGCAAAGGACACTGTCACTAAGACACAAAGGCAGCCTACTGACTGGGAAAAGATCTTCACCAACCCTGCAACTGACAAAGGTCTGATCTCTAAAATATATAAGGAACTCAAGAGACTAGACTTTAAAATGCTAATTAACCCA
The DNA here is from genome assembly GCF_903992535.2 of Arvicola amphibius. Taxonomy (NCBI): domain Eukaryota; kingdom Metazoa; phylum Chordata; class Mammalia; order Rodentia; family Cricetidae; genus Arvicola; species Arvicola amphibius. The sequence goes on along the minus strand of NC_052052.2, from coordinate 126,828,816 downwards.
TTTAAAAAATGGGGCTCTGAACTGTACAGAGAATTCTCAACAGAAGAAGTTCAAATGGCCAAAAGACACTTAAGGTCATGCTCAACCTCCTTAGCTATCAGGGAAATGCAAATCAAAACAACTTTGAGATACCATCTTACACCTGTCAGATTGGCTAAAATCAAAAACACCAATGATAGCCTTTGCTGGAGAGGTTTTGGGGTAAGGAGTACACTCATCCATTGCTGGTGGGAATGCACACTTGTGCAACCACTTTGGAAAGCAATGTGGCGGTTTCTCAGGAAATTTGGGATCAACCTACCCCAGGACCCAGCAATTTCACTCTTGGGAATTTACCCAAGAGATGCCCAATCATACTACAAAAGCATTTGTTCAACTATGTTCATAGCAGCATTATTTGTAATAGCCAGATCCTGGAAACAAGCTAGATTGCCCTTCAGTGGAAGAATGGATGAAGAAACTGTGGAATATATACATATTAGAATACTACTCAGTGATAAAAAACAATGACATCTTGAATTTTGCAGGCAAATGGATGGAAATAGAAAACACTATTCTAAGTGAGGTAACCTAGACCCAAAAAGGTGAACATGGGATGTACTCACTCATAATCGGTTTCTAGCCATAATTAAAGGACATCAAGCCTATAATTCGTGATCCTTGAGAAAACAATAAGAAGATGAACCCAAAGAAAAAACATACAGCTATCCTCCTGGATATTAACCTTCACCTGGCGATGGATGGAGATAGAGACAGAGCCCCACATTGGAGCACTGGACTGAGCTCCCAAGGTCCTGATGAGGAGCAGAAGGAGAGAGAACATAAGAAAGAAAGTCAGAACCGTGAGGGGTGCGTTCACCCACTGAGACGGCGGGACAGAACTAACGGGAGATCACCAAGTCCACTTGGAATGGGACTGATGGAACACCCGACCAAACCGGACTCTCTGAAAGTGGCTGATGGTGGAGGCTGACCGAGAAGCCAAGGACAATGGTGATGGGCTTGGTCTCTACGACATGGACGGGCTCTGTGTGAGCCTTGTCAGTTTGGTTGATCACCTTCCTGGACCTGGGGGAGTTGGGAGGACCTTGGACTTAACATAGTGTAGGGAACCCTGATGGCTCTTTGGCCTGGAGAGGGAGGGAGTGGGGGTATGGGTGGAGGGGAGGGGAGGGAAGGGGGAGGAGGAGATGGAAATTTTTAATAAAAAAAAGAGAAAAAAAGAGATAAAAAACACTGTGTAAAACTTTTTTTTCCTCATTTTTTTTATTAAAGATTTCCATCTCCTTCCCTCCTCCTCCCCCTTCCCTCCCCTCCCTTCCACCCATACCCCCTCCCACCCCTCTCCAAGACAAAGAGCCATCAGGGTTCCCTTCACTATGTTAAATCTAAGGTCCTCCCAGCTCCCCCTAAGTCCAGGAAGGTGAGCAACCAAACTGACAAGGCTCACAGTGAGCCCGTCCATGCTGTAGAGTTCATGTTCATTGCCGTTGTCCTTGGTTTTCCAGTCCTCCTCCACCGTCAGCCACATTCAGAGAGTCCGGTTTGGTCCCCTGTTCCATCGGTCCCATTCCAACTGGACTTGGTGGTCTCCCGTTAGATCTGTCCCACCGTCTCAATGGGTAAACACACTTACATAAAATAGCAACAGTTGTGCATGGTGGGACACACTTGTAATCCCAGCACCTGTGAGGCAGAAGCAGGCAGATTTCTGTGAGGTCAAGACTAGCAAGTCTATACACAAAGTTTCTGGGTCAGCCAAGAGTACATCATGAGACCCTGATTAAAATTATATAATTATATATAATATGTTTTATATATATAAATCAACATCACATTATCAATACTTCTAATTAAAACAATAAATTAAATTCAAAGTTACTTGTTATTTATGACTTCATATACCTGAATATCACTAGAGATGGCAAATAAAGCAAATGCTGTCAAAAAAACCCAGGAAATTTGATATAAAAGCCCATGTAATAGAAACATAACCCCACCGTTAGACCATTGCTGTCATGGACTTTTACACATCTTCCTGCATTCCCATCAAGCATGCTCCTTTATCTACTTTACATGACCACTGCACTGCCCTGCTTTCATTTCTGCCGCTGTAACAGACACCCTGATGGAAAACTACTCAGGGGAGAAAAGGGTTTATTTCAGTGTACAGCTCCAGACCACAACCCTTCATTGTGGGAAGTCAAGGTGGGAACCCAAGGCAGGATCTTGAAGGCTTGCTGTTCCACAGGGCATTATTTCTGACCAAGAAACTCACTTCCCAGTAAAATAAGAATGGCAGGAAGCAGGGGAAAGCGGCTTGCTAGCTGGCTCTTAAGCCTCCTTATATCCAGCTAGCTTGCTGTGCAGCTCTACCACTTGCCTAGTGATAGTACCAGTCACAGTGGGCTGGGCCCTCCTGCATCAGTTAACGATGAGAACGGTCCTGAGCAGACACAGCTGTAGATCATCTGGTCCAGGCAATCCCTCGGGTGATGCGCTCCTCTCAAATAACTAACTCTAGGGTGCGTCAACAATTAAGGTTTACCAGCACAATAGTCTGACATCACTTTTAAAATTATACTTGCAATGGCTGAATAACATTTCTGTTTATAGTTTAATTTTAGCTGAACCTTTATCATAAAAGGCATGAAACACCTACTTGGTGTATTGAGGTTAGCTGAATCTATAGATATATTTGGGGAGACTGCTACATTTCTAATCTATAAAGTATATCTTTTCATTTCTCTATTTTTTAAAAAAAACTTTTATTAGATTCTATTCCTAGAAATACAATGTATTGTATCCATTCTCATTATTTTAGCCACTTTGAAAATGCATTTAATATTTCTCCTGATTCATCTCTAGACTATTTTGAACATTTTAAACTAAGTCTGTATTTTCTGGTTTCTTTTAATGGGTCATAGATGTTGTTACTTCTAGTTTTCTTTGTTCAAGAGCTTTGGGCCAAACTATTTGATTTTTGTAGCAATTTGTGTTATTGCCAAAATCTGGTTATGGGACATTAACCAAAATTCTATTTCTCATATATAGTCCTTATCTTTAGATCTTTACCTAGGATCATTTTGGACCAAAGCTTTTGAAAGTACCAGACAGTTATTTGGTATGTGTGGGAGTTCTCAACAGTTTCTTCCCAAAATTATAGCCCAGACGTCTCGGAGACATAATTATCTCCCAATAGTTGGGCACCAGTTACCCTTCCAGAAGCCTGGGGCATTTGGCCTTGGTTCTGCTGACCCAAGGAGGTTATGCAGATGTGGACAGGGAGACCATGGCAACTCGGAGGGGCTCAGTGACTAGCAGGGGACATGCTGAGTCAAGAGTTGTGGAGTGACACCTAGGACACTGGCTGTATGCCATCACTCATCCTGTGGGCTATCTTTTCGTTTCATTGCGGGGAAGTTTTTCAGCTCCATGCCATCACACGGAGTTCCAGGTATTTGTGTTTGTCACATGTGCCTCTTGGAGTCAATCCAGAGACTATTATTCAGAGTATCAGGCACAGCTGGAGCACAGCTGGGTACACAGCTGGAACCACAGCTGGGTACACAGCTGGAACCACAGCTGGAACCACAGCTGGAACCACAGCTGGAACACAGCTGGAACCACAGCTGGAACCACAGCTGGAACCACAGCTGGAACACAGCTGGAACCACAGCTGGAACACAGCTGGAACCACAGCTGGAACCCAGCTGGGTACACAGCTGGAACCACAGCTGGAACCACAGCTGGAACCACAGCTGGAACACAGCTGGAACCACAGCTGGAACCACAGCTGGAACCACAGCTGGAACCACAGCTGGAACCACAGCTGGAACCACAGCTGGGCGCACAGCTGGAACACAGCTGGGTGCACAGCTGGAACACAGCTGGGTGCACAGCTGGAAACACAGCTGGAGAGGGTCAAATCACAGCTGGAGCACAGCTGGAGGTATGTACAGCGTACACACATAGTGATGCAGACGAAATGCCCATGCATATAAAATTAATTGGCATATTTTAAAAGATTAATCATATTCCAGAACTCAGCATGGAGAGTGTGAATGTCAACACTGTACTGTTTGCTTGAAATGTGGGGGGAAAGTAGGACCCAAGTGCCCTTACATTACAGCCCTGGCCTCAACACGTTAAGTGTGGTAATTGCGTGATGATGGGTGTGTTAATTAATGTTACCATGACAACAACTTCATGCTATATATCAAATCAGTCTTATTAAGGTATAATTGATAAAAGCTGTATCCACTTAATGGTGACTAGGATGATAAGCACAGGTGCTAACTTGCCGTGCAGTTGCTATCAATGTGCCTGCCATTTTAAAACTCGTAAAATTAATGTACACATTTAAAAAGTATGTATTTGTAACATGTCACTTATATAGAGTAAGTGTGTGTGTGTGTGTGTTTGTGTGTGTGTGTGTGTGTGTGTGTGTGTAACTCACGTGTGTTTTTTAATCATAAGTGATGATGGTTTGGAGGGGTCATTTTGGGTTGGGATCACTTTAAAGGAAACACAGCAATGTCGGTTTCACCCCAGTTCCATTCTGAGCAGCTTTTGTTTACACTTAAGTACCCTGGTAACTTACTGAGGTGCATCGCAGATCTGCTGGTAGAGTCTTGTACTCACGGAGAACCCCATAGGTAAGAACTGCGGCATGGGAAGCAGACAGCATGGCGCCAAATCAAACCCATTTCCACAAAGCACAGCAAGAACCGCCAGTTGCCCTGCAGGTCACAGATCCTTGTTGTGTAATCCAGACACTCTTAACTTTTATGAGGCCTGCAGCCTGCCTGGACCTTTGTGGGACCCCAAACCAACCATCTGTCTCTTGTCTATGTCACCAACAACCCTGTGACGTGCACCATAAAATCTGCTGCATTTTGAGGAAACATCATTACAGTCCTTTCTTGGTTGTTTTCTTGTTCTAGAGAACAAATTATAGTTATTATTTATCCTTCCTAGCCAGGTTTCCCCAGGAAGACAACTGTTGATCACATGTTCAAGCTTTATAAACCAACTTTCCCTCCCCTGTATTAGTCAGGGCTCTCTAGAGAAACAGAACAAGTGTGTGTGTGTGTGTGTGTGTGTGTGTGTGTGTAATTTATAAGGAATTAGCTGAATAAGATGTTGAGTGCTGGAGCAAGACAGAGGAACTGGGAAACACAGGAGCTGTGACAGGCCATGCCTACAATCATTGCATTCGCTTGGACACTGTAGAGCACACAAGTTTGCCTTTGGGAATGTTGTGGAATTAAAAAGTAAATAAATAAATTAATTAATTAAAAAAAGAATAAACAAATGGCAGATTTTTTTAAAAATATAAAGAAAGTAATTTCACTAAAACTATATAGAGTAATTGGGTGCTTTAATTATATCAATTAAGACATGTTGGGTTAAGTAAAACATGTATTGAAATAGACCTTACAAAGTTTGTCTTCTTTTGTTTTAACCTGACTGTGTTGCAAACTCCTTCAGGGAACACATGGACTCTCAGAGCTGGTAGGGAGTCTTCCTTTAACCAGCAGACTGCAGGCTACATAGGGAACTCGCCCAAATAGAGTAGCCACGAGCCTTGCCATTCTTGGCTTCCTATGCATAGACACCATATCTAGATTGACACACTAGCAAGAACAGTTAGCAAGAAGAAGAGCCACAGAAGCAAAAGTAAGGTTAAAACCTCTAGGGACTTTCCCAGAACTATGGACTACAGTAGATTAGATTTTTGTCCTTGTTTGCGCAGGTGTTGGGTCTACAAGCTGGATTCTTAGGTCAGAATGTCTTGGTATCTCTAAATGTGCTAAGGTCAGGGGGCCCGTTACAGCAGCTAGGAAAAAAAATGATTAAAATGATGGCGAGAGCTGCACTTTGGGCTCATGTTGTATTTCTGTTGAGCACTGTTGTACAAAGTAACCAGCAACTGAGTATCACCCGGAACCATTTGAAAGCCAACTACTGAGATCCAGCCCATGCCTACTAAATTAGAATCTGCAACTGACAACATCCATGGGTGTCTTTTGTATATACTGAAACTTGAAAAGCACGGTTTGGGAATAAATATTTTTGACTAATTGTGACATCACAATACTCTGTGTCATCAGAGTAGTATTTGGTACCAGCACAAGGCTGTATTGAACCATGGCAATGGTGAACTATAACATCAGAATCTTCGATTGTTCTGTCACAATGATCCACTGTGGGTCTCTGCCAGAGAGCCTGAGTTTGATTCCCAGCACCCACATGGTAGTTTACAACCATCTATACACCAGACCCAGGGAATATGATACCCTCTTCTAAACTCTATAGGTCCCAGTCACACACGGTGCACATACATGCATACATACACACGTACATACAGGCAAAGCATTCATATACATAAAATAAAATGAATAAACCTTTTAAAATAGCTATAAGATGATCTAAATGTCAAAAATAAGAAAATTAATAAAGTACATGTATACATTGATAATAGAAATCTATTAAAAATTTTATCATAAATATTTTATGCTCATATTGGTACATATTTACAAAAAAAATACAGTTCCATGAATGTTAAACAGTGTAAGATAAATAGTCCAAACCTTACTTAATCATTTGAAAAAATATATCACATTTTATTTATTTGCTTTGTGTGATTGTATGAGTAGGGGCATATGCCATGGTATTTGTGTGGAGGTTAGAGGAAAACACATAGAAACTGGCTCTCTCCTTTCTCCATGTGGGTTATGGTGAGTAAACTCAGATCTTCAGGCTTACACAGGAAGCCATTTTACCAACTGATCCATCTCTCTGACCTTCTTTATTCTGTTTTAGTTTAGTGTTTCCCAAATTAGGATGAGAAATCTCAAGAGTTCTGACAGTGGCAACTCAATCTCCAATCTCATGACCTCTTAGCTAAAGGTTTTCCTGCTCAGAGGTCCTATCTCTACACCCAGCAAAAATTCTACAGACAGTCACTGGGAACTGTGTATCAAGGACTCGATGTTGGAAAGCCAAGATAAAATGCTAACTTTCCAAATGAGTAAGGGACATATTGTTTTCATTGTTTAAGATGTTAAAAAAATTATCTAGAAAAATCACTCAGCATTACTGCTGAGTACTGGTATATTTATAAACAGAGGTCTTTAGACATATGTTTTCAAGGATTAAAAAGAATTGATCTCATGAATGAGATAATGAAGGAATAGCAGATAATCAGGGCCCAAAGGGGGGAAAAACATGCATAAAGATCCCAAGGTAAGAAAAACCTTGATGTGTTTACTGAACAGAAATTTCTCCATGTGTGTTAATGTTAACAGAACTAACTGGTTAAAAAGATCAACTCTATTATCATGTTTCAGGTTAAAACATGATCCATCACTGAATTGCAGCCAACATTTTCAATCTCGCTTGAGTTTGTGTGTATGTATTCTCATATGTGTGTGTATGTGTATATACATATATATATATATATATATATATATATATATATATGAATGATACACTTTTGGAACTTACACTTAGCAGCCCCCAGAATCAAATGTCTCTCTGCAGTAAAAAAAATTCAAAGAAAACACAATAATATACATAATCCAGATTCTCTGTGTATATTCCATCCATGTGGCTTATTTTTCTTTACTCTTTTAATCTATGACTGTCTGTATTATTTTTTGGGGGGAGGCTGCTCATTTGTTCCCAGCTGCCCAGACTCCAGAAATAATCACACAGAAACCTGTATTAATTGTAATACTGTTTGGCCAAATGCTTAAGTGTATTTCTGGTTAATTATTATATCTTAAATTAACTCATTTCTTTTCATCTGTGTGTTGCCATATGGCTGTGGCTTACCAGCAAGGTTCCAGTGCATCTGTCCCCAATATGGCTACGTGGCTTCTCGCTACTCTGCCTTGTCTCTCTATGTATGTATCTCTTCCAGCCTGATATATTCTGTTAAGCCATTGGCCAAAAGCAGCTTCTTTATTCATTAACCAATAAAAGTAACACATATACAGAAGGACTTCCTACACCATTCTTCTATATTGCTCTTACTATCTCTTTAAAGACTTTGTTTTATTTTTTAACTGTCTATACTCTTTTTATTTTATCTCCCAAGCCTCCATGCATTTTTATTTTTTTATTTTTTTTTTAAACATATGTTAGTTTAATTTAGCAGTTCCCAGAATCAAACGTCTCTCTACAATCAAAAAAATTAAAGAAAACACAATAGTATACATAATCCAGACTCTCTGCGTATACTCCATCTTTGCGTGGCTTATTTTTTTTTTCTTTTTTTTTTTTTATTAAGATTCCATCTCCTTCCCTCCTCCTCCCCCTTCCCTCCCCTCACCTTCCTGGACTTAGGGGGAGCTGGGAGGACCTTGGACTTAACATAGTGAAGGGAACCCTGATGGCTCTTTGTCTTGGAGAGGAGTGGAGTGGGGGTATGGGTGGAAGGGAAGGGAGGGAAGGGGGAAGAGGAGGGAAGGAGATGGAAATCTCCATGCATTTTTAAAACAAACTGTTGCACTGTGAAGTTTATATCTGTCCGAATCTCTCTTTATTGCATATCTGTAATAATTTTCTGGCCAGGAGTTCCTTTTTTTTTTCTTCTAAATGCTAAATGGCCAGGGCTAGGACCAATCCATGGCTCCTCCTGTAGGATCCACACCATCCAACATGGCAGAGGAATGTTCACCTCCTCTGCTAGCTATGCTCACTGCCCCAGCTCCAGGGATGCAGCGGGTCTATGTTACCATTAATCAACTTGTAGCACTGTGCCCATAATACCCAATATGTGCAGAACCTTCTGAAAAAGCCCAACCAGGAATCTAGCTCTTAAAGGAGCTATGCAGTTTTTGCTGCTAATGCTGAGTCAGGAAGCCTTCTGTAAGCCTGTATTTCGGTATGGCACAAGAGCCATAGGCCCGGTCTGAGGTGGTCATGTAGCTTTGCAGACAAGCTGTCTCAGCCTAACAACAGCCTGGACGTGCTGCTCCTATTTTCTTTTGTTTTTAATGTAGATCACCTGAGGAGAGGTGTTGGCTGAAGCTGATCAGGATGTTTGGTGCGCCTTCCTTTCGTAATTTGGAGGATGTCTTATAGAGATGCTAATCCATGGCCTACATGATAGCTAGCATACTTGCAAACAGGTAGATGCGGACGTGACAAAAAGCCATTCACCTAGTTACCTAGGAGACAGCCTAATGTATTTTCCCGCTCAATTGATGGGATGATATATAAACTGTTTGGAGAATAAACAAGAGATCTTGCCCCTCAAGGATGACCATGTAAATTGTGTCTGATTATTCCTCGCGACTCCGTTCCAGTCTAGTTAGGGAAAATAGTTATCTATGCTGGAGCCCACACCGGCTCTCAACATAATGGCGCTGCAACGTGATGCTGACCCTGAGACTAATGCTGGATGAAGAAGTACGGAAAAGAACGTGGTGCTGACCGCCGAACTCCGTGACCCCCGAGAAGGGATAAGACACGATGGAAGATCGTGAATGCTGTCCGCTGAACCCCAAGAGAAATCGGAGAAAGGACGGAGGAGAACGTGAGGCTGCAGCGCTCCCCAAAAATCAAGGAAGAGGTGACCAGACATGACGAACCCGCGAGATAAAAATGGTGGATGCGTGAGTAGTGAGCGCTCAGAAATAGAGATGTACAACAGAGAAAGAAATGTAAAAAAAGCAGGACAAAATTTAAATAGGGAGTAAAAATTTGTAAATAAGTTAAATGGGATAAGGAAAAAGTATTCGGTTATATATGCTGGTAACTAAAGGGAGTGAGGATGGAACAGGAACAATGGCAGAGTTATTAAAAATCTGTAAGTGTGATAGACGCAGAATTGCAACTTTTATTGCTTGCTAAATGAGTAGGAAAAGTAAAGGAAAAATGACTTTTGGCCCAAGAATCACCAAATTACAGCTGAGATTGAGGAGCCACGTGTACAGAGTAACCAGTTAATCTGACCCACCTGTGGGTAAAAGGCAAGCAGGAACAAAAGTTAGTTTAGAGAGCAAATTTAACCTCACACAGTCTACAGAATAGAGGAGAGGATTCAGAAATTCTACTAATTTTATGGTTTACAAGTTAAAATAAAAAAAAAGAGAGAGAGAATTAAAAATCCGCCCGCCAGAGCTCAGGAAGACAATCTAACTCATACAGGAACATGGTAGGACAGGAGTGACAGGTTCTGAGGAGCCCAGGACAAGCATGCTCTATGGGATTCCAGTAGGTCTGCACAACTTTCTACCCAAAAATAGTTAATCCATGCAGGACTCAATAAGCAACAAGCAGAAATGAACACTGAGGACAAAGGAAAAACTACAGTAATCTAGATCTATCATAAGGTCCACAAAAATGTGTTTCAATCATGTAGAACACAGTGGAATATTCCAGAAAACCTCCTGATAACAACTGCCTGCAATGGCCTATATCTGTTTATTCTAACTTTTGCTATCTTTTTTCTTCCCCACACCCACACCTTCACCACACCTTTTAGGTGCCAGCATCCTATTTAGGTGATGAATGAGAACTATGGGTTTCAGACAAGGAGCAAATCCTTCATGTTATTTTTGCTCAATTAAATATAAAACACAGTTATAGAAACCAAAGCTCCAGTTCTACTTTTTTTCTCTTCACCTGTCGAACTGCATATGTATTTAATTATCAGCACCTACACCATCTCTACCCTTCAATTTTCTTTCTTGCAAGGCTGTTTCTTTATTTGGCTCCTCATTTCATGCACCAGTTAGGAATGCTTGTTCTTGCACAGCTAGGAACTTGTTTGCTGTGGAGATGCTTGCAGGAGTAACCACAATACAATACATATAAATAACATTTTTGGGTTAGAAAGCCTTTCCACATTATCTACTGACAGCTGAACTGGAGTCTCTTAAAGACAGGCAAAAAAAAAGGGGGGGGGGGCGGGGGACACTGAGGCTAAAGGAAAGAAGAAGAAATAAGTATGGAAATTGATATTCACAGACATTCCTTTCACACATAAGTTTTGACTGTTATTTAGTACCCAAGGCCCTTACTAAAAATGTCATTCCTTAATTTTTCTACATACTCAGAGAGGCACTGACTTAGCAGACTTCTTTGAGGAAGGAGCTATATTAAACACAATCACCTCTGTAATTTCCAGGTGTGATAAACCAGTGAGACTGATCATCACTTCCTTAGAAACAGAGAAAGGTGAACCAGATAAATGAGAGCTGGTAGGTTTCAGGACCAGTACAGAAACACTTCATCCCACATAAAGACAATATTTCTATGATTTTAATTAGTCGAACTCTTGCCACAATGATCATGATCCTGACCTTTGTCTGATTGTCTCCGTAAAGGAGAAATTGCTTGAGTGACCAAAGATGGAAGTGGTTATATTTGCTTTAGGAAAATAAGAAGTGAGCGCACACGTTTTAACTTGAAAGCTGTGCTCAATAAAAAGCCCTGACAATGCACCAAGAGTCATAAATAGAGCAAGAAATAATTTCCAGACCTGTCTCTCCAAAGAGAGTGCATGAAGGAAACGGGAAAATCATCCATTGTAGAGCTAAACAAAGATGCTTCATCCCACATTCCTTCCTATTAAGTGAGAAAATAAAGTGTGGCAACCAAAGAAATCAGCAATCACCCTCCTCAGCAAGCTTAAGGGGCATTTTTCTGCTGCTCAGGTCACTGATATTAAACAAGAAGAAATTTCAAAATTCCACCCATGCTCGTGGCATTTTCCACACCAAGTGGGGACACATACAATATGCAATTGGAAGAAGGAGGACTCAGAATAAGCTTGTCAACATCAATTGAAAACTATTCCATCATGCTGCCCTAGCCAACATCTCATTATAAAAGAGACTCTGCTTTCGGGTGGTTGGTATGAACAAGGACAGTGCTTTATCTTTGCGGAGTAATGCCTCCTTGATAGTTTGTTCAAGATTCCAAAGCTAAGGTTTTGTTCAGGATGTGGAAATGTAGAAACCAAGAAATATACGAACTTGTGCAATAGAAATGTATAAATATAATTTAAAATAATAAGCACTAAGTTATAATTTTGTTCCTGAATTATCCATTTTAGGTAGTTACATATACTAAAACTCTCTCCAACATCATGTTTGTGCTACATAAATCTGGTGCAAGAGGGACCCAAGGTATTAATAATATTATTTATACATTAATTTGCAAGATTTATGCAGCACACAGCCTGCAGACAGCTAACTGCCTTCTGTCTGGTACATTTCCCTTACAGTATTTCACATTAAGCACTTGGGAATAAGCAAGTCAACGGGGGGGTTGCTTTTGCTCCCTCTCACTCCTGATATCTTGACTATGTAGAGAAACAAAAGGACATGAGCTTAATTTAATTAATTTCAATTAGCAAATAAAAGATTAAAGGATAAAGTCATTCAGATATTTCTCATGCATAATTCTAAAGGGTGATAATTCCTGTTTGTCAAGTACATAATGTGATGTTAATATTGGATATAATAGCCTACTAGGGCACTGTCCTCTGCTGGAACTGATGCTAATTGTATGGTCAGAAAATAAAGTGTTTACAGTCTAAACTACAGCAACAGCAAAAAAATTCTGGTTTAATTTATTTTATTCAGATTTCTATAAAGGAAGACATACAATGATTGTGTCTGTTTCACTTGCCTTGTTCATCAGCTCCCATCTCTGCATGATTTTTCAGTAAATAACTCCAAGCATACTCACAGTGATATAGTCCCAATAGAGCACAGCAGAAATGTGTCATGGAGTGTCTTTGGGATGAGAGTTTTGAGTCTCAGGAATATACCCCAGTGTAGCCAGTGTTACATATTCACCAAGTGAGGCTACTTCGGAGATGCTACCACAGCAAAAGCTCCTTATGGTCAATAGCAATGAATAGTTTTGGTATGACATAAGACTTGTTCTAAATGGTGGGATTCTGGTCATATGTATTGTTGCAACAGATGGGATATATCGCCCCCCCCCCCCGTCACTTTTCCCCATATCATACATGAGTCTATTTTCCAAAATGGTGGAGAAATGAGTTTGCCAAATGAAACTGGTTTTGTGGATTAATCTTTTGAGACTGTGATAAAATACATCAATAAAACGTGCTTAAAGAAAGAAATTTATTTTGGCTCATAATATCATAGTCTCAGATCATGGCTGCTTCACCTCATTGCTTTGGGTCAGAGAGATGGTTGAAGTTTAAGGTTGGTAGTGTGTGGTAGCACAAAGGTCTGTATTTTGTTGTGTCTGGTAATGGGGGAAGGAGGAAGAGGCGAGTGGGGAGGAAAGAAAAGTAAAAAATGAACAAGTTATGGGCATAACACATACCTGTAGTGCGTGTCCCTGGGGATCTAACTCATTACATTACAGCCCACTTAGTTAAGAACTCATCAGTGAGTTAGTCTATGTACATATTAACCAAACTCATTCTCCAATTGCCTTTCAATAATGCCTTTACTGGAAGCAAAGCTTCAACACATGAAACTTTTGGGGGGCACTTCATATCCAAACCATATAACAAGAGAAAGAATGAATTCTCCTAAAGGGAAGATAATTTTCCATCCTGGACATTTCTTGCCAAGAAACACATGCCGTAGGGCTTTGGTGTGATGTGATAGGAAACTGTGTATTTTGATCTTTTCCACAAAGAACAAAATACCTTTCCTCTTTCCATCCAGAAACTAAAAATCCTGCAGACTCTGCACTGCTCTCTTTATAGGTCTCTCCCTCTACAACCTGTGGACATAGCTCTTCTGAAGCTGACAACACCACATCTTTTCAGCAATGGCCCTCAGTTTGCATAGCTTTTTGTGATCTGACCCAAATTTTTGTTCAAGGCCTGTATGTGCACCCTGTATGGTCCACAGATGTGTTTCAAGGTCAGCAGAATTCCCTCTCAGTTCTGCTCCATTTGAAAACATTGTAGGGAATCCGGACTAACATCACATTTGCCTTTTTGTCCACCTCTTCCCTGGTAACTTGTCTCCTGTGGTACCCTGAAAGTCATTTGAAAGAAAGCTTCTGTTATGGCTTGTAATACTGTTATATACTCTCTCTCTACTGTGGAAACCTGATACAACAACTTGAGGAGGGTCAATAATTTTGGCTTACACTTTGAGGACACAGTCCAACTTGGTTGGAAGGATATGGTCCAGGAATGGTAGGCAGTTAATCACACTGTATTCTTCCCCATGAACCCACATTGATCCAGTTGCCAGTTCCTCATGATCTTTAAATATTGGTTGAAAAAACATAACATATTTGACTTTTATTTACACAAGAGTAGCAATCTAGGTTCATTCACTTTCTGGCATTTTCTTTTCTCCAGCTCAAATGAACATTTCATTTTCCTATTCTCCAGGAGACCTACAGAGGTAGTGGCACAGATTTCCTACCCTATACCATGTGGTGGTATACAATAATCACTCATTTGAGGTCAGTACACACACACTTAGAGGATTTAGTCAAGCGATTAGTAGTTACATTGACTCTAAGACTTTTACTTTTGAATAACAAGCACTTTTAGCATACTCTTTCTCGTTGAAACCATGCTCAGTTCTCTGCAATTTATGTTTTAGCCTCTATAATGTTAGCAAGATATGAATATATGCATGAAGAGTTTCAGTGAATGTAATTACAGTGGCAGAGTGATAAACACATAGCTATTTTGCCTGATAATATTATGTATTTAACAGGTTTATTTGTTCAACAGTTTGAACTTTAATTATATTTTGCCATTTGGGAATTTTAGACATGTAACAATCATAGCTCTTCTCTGGTTATTAGTTTAAGAAGATTGCATTCATCATAAAAAATAATCCAGATTTCTTTATTAAAATTTTTCTCCTTAATGCCTTATAAGTGAACTAAGATCTGATCACTTTCTTTGCTGCCGGTGTTATGTAACTCATTTGTACACAGAACAAATCACTTCCTCGTCTACATAGAGCAGTGAAATATGCCAAAGATGGCCCACAGCCTGAGGCAGTACAGTCAGGTACTGTTATACAAACGGGGAACTCTTCCCCCAAATTCTGTTGATATATTCCTTTGTGGATACATTGAGAAGCTAGCAAATGAAGCAAAAGTAAAAGTAGAGGAAATAGACCTGGAAAACAAAGAACGAGGGAAAGAAGGCAGGCAGGGAGGAAAGGTGGAAGAAACTGCGGAGTGCAGCTAATAAAAAGATGCGACGCTGGGACAGAACTAATGGGAGATCACCAGCTCCAGTTGGAATGGGACTGATGGATCATGCGACCAAACCCGTCTCTCTGAATGTGGCCAACAGCGGGGGCTGACTGAGAAGCAAAGGACAATGGCGCTGGGCTCTGATTCTTCTGCATGGACGGGCTCTGTGGGAGCCTTCTCAGCTTGGTCGATCACCTTCCTGGACCTGGGGGGAGTTGGGAGGACCTTGGTCTTAACATAGAGTAGGGAACCCTGATGGCTCCTTGGCCTGGAGAGGGAGGGACGGGAGGTATGGGTGGATGTGAGGGGAGGGAAGGGGGAGAAGGAGGGGAGGGAAGGGGGAGGAGGAGGGGAGGGAAGGGGGGAGGAAGAAGGGAGGGAAGGGGGAGAAGGAGGGGAGGGAAGGGAGGAGGAGAAGGGAGGAGATGGAAATTTTTAAATATAAAAAATAAACCATGAGAAAAAAAATGCAGGGCCAGTCTTCTTATCAACCCAGGCATTGGCTTCCTGTCCAACCAGAGCAGAGCAATCCCTTGGAAATCATCCGTTGACTATGAGGAAAGACAGGATTTGGGTAAATGTCAAAGAGGTTTGGAAGGATAGTATAGCTCATGTTAAATAGATGAAGTTTGGAGAAAATGCGCTCATGTCATCTGACCATTCTGGTTGGTTTATTATTTGGGTATTGAGGCAGGATGCAGTTCAATCTTCAACCCCAACGAAGCCTGTCCCTGCTTCCTACATTAGAAATCTGCTTACACAAGGCATGTTTGGTGACTCAAATGATTTCTACAGTACATTTTTAAATAAAAACATATATTTTTTCCAAAATTTGTCTTAAACGTGTGTTTTGCTCGGCTCAAAACATGTTGTTGTTGGAGGTGTAACTCACAATGAGTCAAATGCACAGACCTTAAGTGCTCATCTTGTTGAATTATATGCATGTGTACACTCATGTAATGACTTTTCATCCCTGAGAAGGCAAAGTCTCTTCTTCCTCCAGTACTGCCCCCTTTGCACAAGGCAGTGGATGTAGAACTAGTTTTCATTTTACTAAATCGTATTTGATGTCAAAAGGATGGTGATGACTTTGTGATAAAATACGATTGTTAATTTTAGTATTTAGTACATCAAAGTGTTTAAGTACATCTGTTTGATCCTGATAATTAGAATTATAAAGTACATTTTAATAGGAGAGAGAGAACTCATTCATTAATTAAATACACATTCTCGATAATACAGGAAAATCATATTAGATAGTGGAAACAAAGATTAAAACGGAAGTAGGTACTGAAGATCTTGTTCTGAAGTGACTTAGAATTCATTTTCCTTTAGAGTGGTGTTTGCACATATCATTTTGAACTAATACATGTGGGTGCATGCATAGCCAGCTTTTACTTATCTTTTTTTTTTTTTGTACATGAAACTTTAAGTATGATCATCTGATGTTTATATCACATTCAATAAATCTGATCTGTGGCTTCAATATTATTTTTCTACTCTGAAGTGAGGTTAAAAACAATTCAGGTAACTCATACTTGGTCTGGACCTAATGCCTATACTGTAACCTTGTTTTGTTTCCTACAGTCTTGTTACTAATTTGTGTCTCCATTCTGGTCTTTTTGACTGATGTTATCATAGAACTAACTGCTTAGTTTCTGGCACCATTTCCTTGTATGCTGTGTCTTCATTGTCTCCAGCCCCTCTGATTTTCATGAGCAACTGTTCCCATGTGTATGTATTCATACACATTTAAAAATAGAAACAGAATGTTTTAAAGAAAACAATAAAATATTATCCATTTCCCTCTTTAACACACATATATGTCTTTGTTAGTACATGAATGTATATAACACATATTCATACAGAAAATTAAATACCAAAGTATTTAAACTGTCAGTACTTTGTTAGTGTCTTTGCTGTTTATGTCAACTTGAATGAATTATTTGGCTCTATGCTTTGTAGAAATCTGTAATTATAGAGTATTTATAGACTAGAGGAAACTGAAGCTTAATGTATATAGGTATATGTAAATATAAAAAATTGCACATTCTATCAAGCATAAATAGAATTGTTTTATAGAAACATTTATCCTATTTGTCTTTATGCTTTCTCTGAAGCTGTAGTAAATTATTATTTTTGCTTGTGAAAGAGAATTTAGAATTTTTGTCATTATTTAAAGCAAACTGTAGTTGCTCCTACATGCTTTGACTATTCTACTGGAGATGGTCCTACCTTGGTCACTTCTGACATCAGAACATGGCCTTGCTCCATTGTGATGTGAAATATGATGGGATATTTTAATAATACCACTCTGTTACTGATACAAACAGATATACTAACTCACAAAGTACAATGAAAAGGTGCCCTTGGCCAAAACCTATGCATTGTTAATTAGTGGGCTTTGAACAATGTGCCAAGAATATACAAAATAATAATAATAATACGTGTCTCCACAGTGAATAGTCCTGAAAGAACTAGAATTCCGTATTTCAAAGCATAAAATAAGATTGGTGCTTCATCTCATGCCATATTTTATAAACATGTTACAGTGTATTAAAGACTTAAATATTGAAAATTTAACGGTGAAGTTTTAGTGACTAGGACAAATTTAAAAAAAAAATAACAGAAAAGGGGGTGGCACCTAATACTTACAAGGTACAGAATTCTTGGATAAAACACCAAAATATAGGCTACAGAAATGAAACTAGACACTGGGATTTCATCAAATCGAAAATTTTATAGTAAAATCAACAACCAATGGCATGAAGAGACAAACCAGTTATTGGAAAGAATTTTTTGAAAATAATACACTAGAGGCAGCTACATAATAAACATATAAGGAACTCACTCAGCACAATAAAAAGCCCCCATAAAACAGAAAATGCTAACCCAAAGTACCCAAACAAACATGAGGCCTAAATATCCACTTCCTAGGATAAAGGAACACAAATGGTCAGCAGGTATCTGATAATTGTTCAACAAGAGGTGTCAGGAAAATACGAATTAAAATTTCATGTGAAGTCACCTCATACCTGTGTGAATGGCTGTTTGCCAATACACAGAAGGTATGTGCTGGCAAAGATGTGGCAAAACCTTAGAGCATGGTGGGTGGAAATGTAACTTGATACAGCTATTATGGAAAAATAAATATAGATCTTACCATATGACTGAGAAATTCCACTGAATTTGATTATCAAACAGCAATGGGTATGGGTGGGAAGGACTATTTAGCAGTATATAAGATAAATTCCTATCATTTGGAAAACCCTAGAAAAATAAGCCCACAAAGAAAGGGAGCCTGCTATGTATACCTGCAATCATTGCACTGGGAGGTACAAGTAAAAAGGTAACCAGTTCAAGGCTAGCCTGGACTGAACCAGACAGATACAACAACAATGAGAGAATAAATACTGTGATAATCTAGTAAATTAAGTCTATTTTGAGACTAGATGTTCTGTGAGAGATCAAATACAGTTTCAAACAGTAGAGTAATTCAAAATGGATATTTTGAAAAAATTAACTTGGTGTGAAAAAAAACTCATTGCTTAGGTAATTCGTGAAGTGCTTCATCTACTGGGAAGGTTATTTTTCAAGGGTACACAATAGTAAATATCGACTTTACGTAGCCCCATGGTGTTTTTGAAACTGAATATCTCTGCAAATATATTTTGAACATAATTATTGCAAGCTGCTGCTGGGTCCACAATAATGACTTAATTTTTGACAATGGCTTAAAATGTAACTTCATGTTTCGGCTACTATTTCTCATTTGTTTTACTAATGTGTGACTTCTTTATACTTTTCATTTTTCTAGGCTTTTAGTGTATCACGCTTTATTACCTGAAGACAAGGTGATGTTTCTCCATGGCATTTGTCACAGTAAAGTAAGTAAGTTCTTTGTGGCACTCCTCGAAGTCAGTGCATGTGTTTAGATTTTTTCATTTGGTAAGTATTCCCTAAAGAATTTAACCAAAACTTTATTTTGAGCATCCTTGACACACTAACATATGAGAGTACAACCCCTTTGAACATTCATTTAATGTCATATGTAGCAATTTAAAATGATAAACTTCTATGAGCAATTAGTGTATTTCTTCAAAAGTAAAATTTCAAGAATGTACATGGGTGAAAACAGAAAGGAAAGTAACAAAACTGCAATAACTCCTTAAATTATCCCTTGGTCCAACTAGCGCTTTTAAAAAAAAAAAAAGAAATGGATTTATTTTAGTTTTCACTAACCGCGTGTGTGGCGGGGATGGGTAGCATTATTGTGTTACAGACACATATGTATTAAGATTACAGACTAACTTATGAAATCAGTTCTCCCTACCATATGGGCCCTGAAAATAATTCCCATTGTCATGCTTGAGAAAAGGTACTTTTACCTGCTGAGCTGTCTCATTGACCATTATTTTAGAAACTTAAAGAAAAATTTTGCTTAAAATATATTTATTATATTTTGTTTATGTGTGTGTGTGTGCCTATATTTATGTATGTGTACACATGTTCACACGTACATAAGCATACATGGGCACAGGTGCCTGTAGAGTCCAGACAAGAGAGTCAGATCCCCTGGAGATAGAGTTGCAGACAGGTATGAGCTTTCTGATGTGGGTGCTGGGGTCCAAGGGCAGGTCTTCTGCAAGAACAGTAAGTACTCCTAAGTGATGATCTTTCACTGTGTCCTAGTTATCTGTCACATGTGATAGTGTATGATCTATCCTTTAAACCCATGTAAATCTTCTGGTTAGTCTTAGAGGCAAAGGTATATGTAGTTATATCATCACTGGTCAGAGCATTGAAGAGACACTAGGCAGAAGAAAACTTTGAACAGTCTTCTAATTTCTTATGCTTCCAGAGTGTTCCACATTCAGTGGAAGGAGCCTTCTCCCTGCCATATTTATTGTTTGTGAATGTTAAAAACTTAAAAGTAAGGAAAAGTGCATCAGAAAACCACCAAGGGTCATTATTTTTTTTTATTGTACTCAGGCCAACATTTATAATAAGTATACTTCTGAAAAAAAAAAAGCATGAAGAAATACTGCAAGACACATTCCATATAAGGTTTCAGAGTGTGTGAAATCCAATGTCTAATATGATCAGAGAAAAAAATCTTAGCTTTGTGCCCAGATAATTTTTAGTACTTTCATGCAATGCAGCTTAGCTTACACTAAAGAATTTTGTTTGCCTTGTTAAAACTAGAAGTAGAATGAAAATGAGTTGACTTAGTTCCTCTTGTTACTATTAGGATAACTTGATTTCACTGAAATCATATACAGGATGCATAAAGCATATTATTATTCCAAAGAGGAGTGATAGAAAAGGGGTTGTTTGGTCTAAGCGGGAGGAAGATCATTTGTTTCATCAGAATGAAGTACCCAAGTTATGGCTGATGAATGCATGCTTCTACTGGCTCATTTCTGTGCAGACTTTACACAAATCAGTTATGAGAAACAGTAGATTTTAGAAATATAGTCATTAACTAGTCCGTAAAAGTTTTTTTTTATTAATTTACACATACTATCTGGAATTCCATTAATTCTCTGAGGTGTGTGACAACCTCAGATGTCTGTCTAGTTATCAGTGTCAGGATGGGTATAGGGTATTTAGGGACAAGTAGCAGATGAGGAACATAGAAAATCTTTCTGTCTGAAAATCAGGATGGTGAAGTGCTGTCCACGATTTTGCACAACCCTGGTTAGAGTCATGACCTTGACAGAGGTAGATTGATACAGGTTCTGAAAACGGGTATCTAGGCATGAGTTCTATTTCCTTATGCCATCCTTTCCCATATAATATTTGAAATATTGGGCACAACACTTGGCTACTCTCAATCCTTTTAAAATAGAAATAGAAAGAGCATGACTCTTAGAGTTGTTGTAAGAACAAGATGGAGCTATATTTATACGTGCTTATGTTAGCTTCTTTAAAAGACTAATAATGGCTATCACATTTAGATAACCCAATATGTTTTGTACATAGATTATACATTGATCTATATATGTATATCTTTGTACTCCCAAGATTTATCTTGCCATGATTTCTTATGATTATTAGATGACAGTTTATTTCTTATGGAAGTGTGAGTCATAAATAATATTTATTTAAGATTTGGGAAAAGTCACTCAAGGCTGAGCTTTGGGACATATTACCTAACAAAGTACTAATCATGATATGTGTGGCATCACCTCAAAAAGTGTTAAAAATGAAGAGATGAGGCTGGTGCTCATCTTTCAATGTCATTTTAGTAAAATCATTATAAAGGGCTTCTTCCAGGAGTGTTATTATAAAGGTCTTCCTCCAGGAGTGTTATTATAAAGGGCTTCCTCCAGGAGTGTTATTCAGTGTTACAAGCCAGGTAAGAGAAAGAGTTCTTGGAAATTGTGATCAACAGAATATAAAAGAAAATGGATTAAGAAATTCAAATTATGTTTTTCTTTGGGTTCACCTTCTTATATAGCTTCTCTAGGATTTTTACGAATTATAGGCTCGATGTCCTTTATTTATGGCTAGAACCCAATTATGAGTGAGTACATCCCATGTTCATCTTTTTGGGCCTGGGTTACCTCACTCAGGATGGTGTTTTCTATTTCCCTCCATTTGCATGCAAAATTCAAGATGTCATTGTTTTTTAATGCCGAGTAGTACTCTAATATGTATATATTCCACACTTTCTTCATCCATTCTTCCACTGAAGGGCATCTAGGTTGTTTCCAGGTTCTGGCTATTACAAATAATGCTGCTATAAACATAGTTGAAAGTCCAGTTGGAATGGGAGTGATGGAACATGCGACCAAATCGGACTCTCTGAAAGTGGCTGATGGTGGAGGCTGACCGAGAAGCCAAGAACAATGGCGATGGGCTTGGTCTCTACAACAAGGACGGGCTCTGTGTGAGCCTTGTCAGTTTGGTTGCTCACCTTCCTGGACCTGGAGGGAGTTGGGAGGACCTTGGACTCAACATAGTGTAGAGAACCCTGATGGCTCTTTGGCCTGAAGAGGGAGGGAGTGGGGGTATGGGTGGAGGGGAGGGGAGGAGATGGCAATTTTTAATAAAAAATAAACAAAAAATAGAAATTTTCTGTCATACATATTTTATAACAGTAGAAATTGAAACTATTATTACAAGAGTTATTTATACTTACAATAAGTTTTTATAAATTGTAAAAATATTTATGATCATGAACTCATATTCCAAAATAAATAACTTTGAAAATAAAAAAAAAGAATTCAAATTATCCTCAGCTTTTATGAAAATAGCACATGATGCAATGGACATAATTTTTTTGGATGTTGACCCGGGTAAGTTTTAATGAGGTCAACTTATCTTGATGATGGTCTTCTTTTTTTTCTTTTTTTTTTTTTTGGTTCTTATGGGTTTTTTTTGTTTTATGGTTTATTTTTTTATATTTAAAAATTTCCATCTCCTCCCCCTCTTCCCCTCCTCTTCTCCCTTCCCTCCCCTCCCCTCCACCCATACCCCCCTCCCTCCCTCTCCAGGCCAAGAAGCCATCGGGGTTCCCTACTCTATGTTAAGACCAAGGTCCTCCCAACTCCCCCCAGGTCCAGGAAGGTGATCAACCAAGCTGAGAAGGTTTCCACAGAGCCCGTCCATGCAGAAGAATCAAAGCCCAGCGCCATTGTCCTTGGCTTCTCAGTCAGCCCCACCATCGGCCACATTCAGAGAGTCCCGTTTGGTCGCATGTTCCATCAGTTCCATTCCAACTGGAGTTGGTGATCTCCCGTTAGTTCTGTCCCACCGTCTCCATGGGTGAACGCATCCCTCATGGTCCTGACTTTCTTTCTCATGTTCTCCCTCCTGCTCCTCATCAGGACCTTGGGTGCTCAGTACAGTGCTCCAATGCAGGGCTCTGTCATTTTCTTCATCTATCGCCAGGTGGAGGTTCTATGGTGATATGCAAGAAATTCATCAGTATGGCTATAGGAACTGGCCTTTTCGGGCTCCCTCTCCTCAGCTGCCAAAGGAACTAGCTGGGAGCATCTCCCTGGAAACCCGGGAACCCCTCTAGAGTCAATTCTCTTGACAAACCTCAGATGGCTCCCTTAATTAAGATATATGCTTCCCTGCTCCCATATCCACCCTTCCTGTATCCCAAGCATCCCATTTCTTTGAGCTCCCCCCATTCTCCCCTTCACGCTTTTCTCTCCCCATCTTCCCTTGGCCCCATCTCGCCCCACCCTCAAGTTCCCAACTTTTGCCCGGTGATCGTGTCTACTTCCAATATCCAGGAGGATTACTATATGTTTTCTTTGGGTTCACCTTCTTATTATCTTCTCAGGGATCCCGAATTATAGGCTCAATGTCCTTTAATTATGTCTAGAAAATGATTATGAGTGAGTACATCCCATGTTCATCTTTTTGGGTCTGGGTTACCTCACTCAGAATAGTGTTTTCTATTTCCATCCATTTGCATGCAAAATTCAAGATGTCATTGTTTTTTTACCGCTGTGGCCAAAAGACACTTAAGGTCATGCTCAACCTCCTTAGCTATCAGGGAAATGCAAATCAAAACAACTTTGAGATACCATCTTACACCTGTCAGATTGGCTAAAATCCAAAACAACAATGATAACTTTTGCTGGAGAGGTTGTGGGGTAAGGGGTACACTCATCCACTGCTGGTGGGAATGCAAACTTGTGCAACCACTTTGGAAAGCAGTGTGGCGGTTTCTCAGGAAATTCAGGATCAACCTACCCCAGGACCCAGTAATTCCACTCTTGGGAATGTACCCAAGAGATGCCCAATCATACTACAAAAGCATTTGCTCAACTATGTTCATAGCAGCATTATTTGTAATAGCCAGATCCTGGAAACAACCTAGATGCCCTTCAGTGGAAGAATGGATGAAGAAACTGTGGAATATATACATGATGATGGTCTTCTTGAACAAAATATTTAAAGACCACATTGGGATCTTTCTGATATGGTGTATAATTTCAGAGAAAGTGACAAGTTGTTCATATCCTCTCATTTTCTCTCATTCAGGAAACATCAGATTTGGTTTTTAAGTATCAATTAGCTTGTGTAAATGTTACCAATGAGAGGACAAAGGAATTAAATTATTCACATAAATGTACAATGTAAATCTTTGCTCAAACCCAAAACAAGTTGTGAAACATAGTATCAGCACCTAAATGGTGCTCCCTTTGACCAATAGACCTTTTGATATGAAATGGACCACACTATTATTTATAACTCACAACATAAGTTTCTTCAAATTCCACATCGCATTTGATTTTTCCTGTTTGGTTCCCCAAACTGCTTATTGAGGCAATTTCTGGCTATGACTAGAATTAAAAACACACAAGTACTGAAATAGGACCACATGCTATTTTCACAAAACACGGAGTAGGAAACGTTGGCAAGATTGTAAGAATTATCTTGGATGGTTTCCTACTAGCTTCCAAAGAAAGCAGATAAACAGTATACAGATGCCCAAACATTTGGATTTTCATCTTCACAAAACCCACATACAAACTTTGCAAATACTGTCCATGATTCAGTCATCTTCACAATATATTTGGAAACTAGAAAGCAAAATCAAGTATGCATAGAGTTGGTGGGAAATGGAACCTGGATTCAATGAGTGACTATGAATAGCTGTGCTGTTGAGACTTGGCTGAGAGAGGAGAGCTGCAGGGAGGTAGAGGGGCTTGTGCTGTGTATTGTGCTTGTATGAATAGCAGGGCTACAGTTTCTGGAGGAGATTCCCCAGCAACAGATCAAATGCATCATGATCCTAGTCGTAGGAGCTGTTAAAACAGCTGTTTCATGTGTGAAGGGTTTTATGCTCTAAAATTTATTCTAAGTATTTCATACTATGTGAAAAACAATTTACTTTAGCTGCCAAAATAGCCTAAAGAAGATGCGATTCCGTAAGATTATTGTGCTTTACTCAAATGCTGTGGATGGCACCATTTTCAGATTAAAAGAGATTTCTATGTCTATAAATCTACACAGTTCAGACAAGACTTTAATTAGACATACAATCTTATCTAGACATAAAGATCCAAACTATGTCACTAACCGTGTATTAGCAGATCAATGCTTGCCACAATGCCTACCTCTATTTGTTAAAAATGAGAGGGTCATTTACCAATATGAATCATAATGCTGCTAATGTTCATAAGATTTGAGTTTGTAGAATAAACTTTGGCATGGTTGAACGTTATTGATTTAACTCTGTAAAATATAACTTGCTTATTTTATACCACACCTTCTCTGAACTCTACTGTAGTTACCATATATTCGCAGTGATAGTTCCTTTTAGGATGTGGTTTTCAACTGATTAAATATATTCCACATTAGAGTGGAATGGACACAGCTTACTCAATTCAGTGGAAAATATTTAAATTATACCAATGTATTAATGCACAAATTCTATTTATTAGGAATTGGAATCAAATATTGATGTTTCTGATTTTATACCCATTTCTAGAAAAAGAGTGCATACCTACTCTTGAACACACAGAAATTATTTTATTTGTTCATTTAACAATTGCTTATTGAGAAAATACAAATGACATAAAACAGTGATGTGTGGGCTTTTGGTGCTTATATATGGTAGCAGGGAAGAAAATAAGTGTGACAACAGAGATATTAATTACATGACAAGTTAAGATCCAGGAAAGTACAAATAGAGGATAATACACAGTAGGCTATGGGTGAGTGGGAAAACATACAGAAAGGCAATAGGAGAGAAGGTTTTGAATCATTCTGTTACCAATAGCTAATAGCAACTATTTAAATGTGGAGAGCTTGGTTTGGTTCCTGGTTTCAGAACTTTCTATCCATAATCAACTGGACTACTTCTCAGGCTGTGATGAGAACAGAAGTATAAAAAGCAAGAATGCTTAAGCATCTTCCCAATAGCATTGGTCCCTCTGTGAAGCACAATGACACTGGCCCCATGTATCTTTCATCAAATTCTGATTTTTTGCAGTCATTTCTAATAGATGTCTACTCTTGTATCCAGATAAGACCACCTGAACTGCTTGCTTTGGTCCAGTTCTTGTTCCTTTTATATCATCCCTGTGGCATAGATTGTGAAGGTAAACATCAAACCTCTCTGTACTTCCTGCGTAGACTGCAGGTATTTCCCAACCTCTTCTATAGTCAGGCACTGCTCTGTAACTGATGCACAGGCAAAAGGATGTGACTGTCAGTGCTGTGGACTGCACAGGATGCGTGCTTACTCGCAGTCCTCTCTCTTTCATCCTCTCATGGACCTGATGAGTTCCAACATACAATCCATCTTCATTCTCTATCATTTAGAGACATAACGAGTGCCTACACACAGCTCTTCCTATTTCCTCATCTGTTACATATGATTGGTGCTTACACACAGTCCTTCTACCTTCCCCATTGGTTAAACATAATGAGTGATTGCACTGAGTCCTTTTTCATTCTCTCCCTGCTCACAGAATTCAGAGAAGCTTAAAGAACTAAAAAGATGTTGGGTCCTTGAGGTAGAAAATGCCTGGTTCTCTACATAGCTCAGTGTAGAAGCAAGAATTTTGTACTATACATTATTAAGTATTTTGCTGTTCCTTGTTAGTCTAGAGACTTGGAGATGTATCCATTCAATAATCAACATCACACACACTAAACTAACATTCCCTGTGTATATTCTAGCAACATTCATTGCCTATATTTTACCCCTGTTGTGAGTCGATTTTCTATAATATGCTATCCAAAGTATATCCTGCACATTGAATATCTATACATCCCTAATTTAAAATCAATGAATCACCAGCGGCATAATATTTACAAAATTAAAGGTATTAGAGAATGCTTGCTTCTAAGATAGGAGAAAAGAGCAGATGTCATGATTCAAACTGTAACCCTTTATTTCCCATGGAGTTACAGTTAGTTTGAGACATCATCTAGCAAAATTTATGAATCAAAATACCTGATTTTTTTCTATTTAAGAACCAAGTTATAACTCTGTCTCGAAAAACCAAAAAAAGAAAAAAAGAAAAAGAAAAAAAAAAAAAAAAAAAAAAGAACCAAGTTGTGTCTTACCAGAACCTTGGGATTGAGAAAATTCAAGTATACCTTAAAATCACAACCATATTAATATAAAGTCTGAATTATCTTATTGATTTTCTTAAGGTGCTGGGAATCAAATCCAAGCATGTGTTAATTTTTGGTGAACTCTAAGCTACACACCCAGTCCTCTTAATTTTTTTGTTAAAAATATATACTCTCTGCTTATGAGGTGGCATAGTTACTGTAGTATTCTGTGATATTCCGTCTGTGTTCTGACAAATAAAGCTTGCCTGGAGATCAGAGGGTAGAGCTAGCCATTACTTAATCACAAAAGTCAGGTGGTGGTAGAATATTTTACCAGCACTTGGGAGGCTCACACCTTTAATCCATCACTTGAGGAGGTTCACGCCTTTGCCAGGGCCCACAGATATGGGTCCTGTTTCATCTTGACTAAAAGCTCAGAGAGTTTTAGGTTATTCTTGAGCTTTCAAAGTTGTTGACACCCGGTATGGTTACAAATGAGATCCTGGCCTAGGGTGTGGTTAGTTAGTATTCTGAGAATAGAGGTGGATCTGCTTCACCTTGACCAAAGGTCAGAGAATTCAAGTTTAAACAACAGAGTGCTGGACTGAGGATGCTAGTTTATTCCTTATATCATGTTAATGAAGTCTGTTGCCTCCCCCTCCCCTTCTGGAGTAAAGTATATAAGCATGTGGAAAATAAATATGGCCGATTTCACTGAATTTCCCTCCCAGTGCTGTCCTGTGTTTCTGTCTTTTATTTCTCTCATACCCCTGTCTCTTTTGCTTAATAATTCTAATCCTCATGCTCCTACCCTGAAACGCGAGAATCTCATTGAGGTTAGACCCTGACTCGCCTTTAATCCCAACACTTGGGAGGCTCATGCCTTTCATCCCAGCACTCGGGAGGCAGAGAGAGGAACTGATGAAGTGGGGTGGAAACAGAATCTCAGGCTCTTTCAGACTGTGGGACAGAGAGGAAGGAAGCAGCTGGAGGCTGCTCCAGGTTCCTTGATCACCCAGGTTTTTACTTCATATCTGACTCCTGGTTTTTATTGCTTAGGATTAATTAGACTAATGCTTCATTGTAGTACTTGCTATGATATCTGAAGGATATGAATTTGGATTTCAAGCATCAGTGTGAAAGCTGGGTTCATCTGTAACCATAGCACTAGGTTATAATAAAGCTCAAGAGAGGCAGCCCATTGGACAACATAACCATAAGGTCTAGACAGATAAATGAGCTTCAGGTTCAGTGATAGATTCTGTCTCAAAATAAACTAAATTAATTTAAATAATATAAGGGAAATATCGCTTTTCTCCCTCTGAAGCTTGCATAGCTTCTTCAGGCCTTATAAGAATAAATCCTCAGGGAAGAGACCTAAAGGTCAATTCCACCTGGATTCCTTTAAGTTCTCTGTCCACATTTGAAAACTAGCTCCCATAGTCCACATGTGAGAACTAGCTGCCATAGTTCCAGAAGGAGCATTGCAAGCTTTCAACCGAAGAAAGTACAGGAGTAGCACCCAGCTATATCACCTACAAACAACATTGAGTAGAACAATACGATATCCCTAAACATGCAATAATGGTACCTATTTTGTGGGAATTACCATCAGCTATCTAATTTTACGTAAATCTCATTAAATGAGATGGAGTTTAGTCTGGAACTATAATCTTGCCCCACCATCTCTGCTTGGTGATACAACGACTCTAAGAGTATCTATGATGGTCATTTTCCTAAACCAGTACAGTTTCTAACTGCATCATTGGTTCTCACCCCCTCATTAAAAAAAATCTTATTTTTGCAGCAATCAGAGATCATTACTGAAAGCCACACTGGTAGAAATACAAAGAACAACTGATCTTGGGTTGCCCAGCCCCAATTGATATATCTATATCACAATACCTACATTTAAAGCACAAGGAGCATTACAGAAGATTATAAGATTACTGAAAGATGATAAGAGATAGAAGACCAGGAAATCTCCTTCAAGGCAGTGTCTCCCATAAATGACAGCAAACTGAACCCATGAAATTTCAACAATATTGGTGCCTAAATAAGACTTAAAAAATGACATCACTTGACATATCAACATGAATGGAAGAAATCTCACAAGGCTGCACTACTAGATGAAGAGCTACAAGCCACTCATGATTGCTGAGAGTTAATCAATATTCTCCAGAGGCAAGCCTACTGTCAGGTTATACAATTCCAAGCAATCAGCTAGAAACATATTCAGCTGAGCAACACTAAGTGAACTCACCAAGTTGTATTTATAAATATATGTTTTTGTGTAACTAATAACTAAAGAATAAGAGGCCATGAATTTGAGGAGTGGTGAGCCCAGAAGATGTAGGAGGAAGGAGAAGATGGAGGAGACCAGTGCAAATATATACATATATGAACTTCTCAAAATAAGGTAGAAAATAGTTGCAGACACTACTGCCAACTTAATTCTACACACGTGCACATGAGCATGATTGCCTTTGTTCACACTAGTATGAACTATAACTAGCACACACAATATATTGTACACACTATATGACTATTTAACCTTACTTGACACATGATTTTCCTTTTTTGTCTCTTTTCTGTTTCTTGGTATCCTCTCATTACAGAAATGTAAGCCGAGGCCACAGTAAATGTCAGCATGGTTGAAACAGATGAACGTACTGAGAGTAGCAAGCACTGGAATAGGAAATAGAAGCAGAGGGATTCTCATGCCTTGCTGACTGCAGTGTAAAATGGGTAATAGCTCCAAATCGGGCATGAAAATTCTCACAAAGCCGTATCTGTAATACTATGGGACACAACAATTGCGCCACTGTGTGATTTCCACTCTCATTGGTGAAGTATTTCCTCACAAAAACCCTGTCTATGATTGCTAAAAGTGACTTTACTTTGCTCTGCAGTGGATAAATGGTTAAATAAAAAGCACTACATCCTTGCTTTGGAATAAAAAAAATTATGTATGAGTGCGCATAATAATGTACATGCATCATGAGGTAGTTAAATTAGGATGAGAGAAAAAATACGAAGATAATCATATGCCTATAATAGTCACAAAATATATTCATGTGACGGTGGTTAGTGGGACAGTAGAGTAAGTAGCTAATAAGTAGGACAGTGCTGTGGGCTGCACAGGGTCTTGGTGACAGCAGGATGGCTCCACAGCTTCACTGAGGTGGTACTTCCCTGGTTCTGTGTGAGCTAAAGTTGCACAGAGATAAGCATGCATACATTTGTAATGAGTACATAAGAAACTGGTCAAATCTGACAATAGAGTAGCTTTTTAAGCATAGGTTTGTTTATTAGTGGTGAGCGTTACAGCTCCTATTTGGAAGTTGAAACAACTTGCAGGAGTTTATTCTCTCCTTTCACCATGAGAGTTCTGGGACTTGAACTCAGATTATCAGGCTTGACAGAAAGTGCCTTTACTACTGCAGTATCTTTCAGGCCCTGTCTATTAATAGACTGAACTAATGTCATTTTCCTGGTTGGCTGCATGATGCTCTAGATATGAAAATTATAACTGCTGAAGAGGTGGGTACATGATATGTCTTCACATTGTTTCTGTGGGTTCCATTTAATCTAAAGTTACTGCAAAAACAGGTATTATCCTAATTAGAACAAATTAGAAGTATATAGAATCAGATCCATAACAAAAACATGTAACTTTGCTCTCAGAGAAATGGCAAGCCTAAATGAGGTCAATATATGATTTTTAACCTGGTGAAGACTCCATGTCATCATGAAGATGGCAATTCTTTCATAATTCAACCTGCCTGAAATTCTACCATCTCTATTAATTTTCTAACATCCAGGCAAACAAAGTCCAGATAAAGCTAAAATCTAACAATAAAAAGCAGCATTATAAAACTTGCTATAAAGCTATAAAGTCCATTTTAAAAACCCATAAAATCAGCCTAGCATAGTGTCCATGTCTGTGATATCAGCATGCCAGCACTGGGAGGCAGAAGCAATACTGCAAGATTAAGACCTAGATAACAGAGAAATATTCTGTCTCAAAGAAACCAATGTCAAAAAAAATAATAAAAGCCAGCAAGAGAAATTTCAACAAAATCCACTCTTGTTTTGGTTATTACATATTAGGAAAGCGGTATTTTCCTGAAGAAAATGTAAATGACCCATCTCCTAACAGGACGACAGGAAGTTAGATGAGCTGGATGAGAGTAAACTAAAAGTTCCTGTTTGTCAAAGAATATGCAGGAAAGTGCAAAGGAGAGTAAGTATTTCAGTGCTTATAGACAAATCACAGATCATTGCCCTGACATAGTAAAGGGATTCTACAATAAAAAGGAAGAAAATCAAACAGAAAAAAATGGTATTTCATGTAGAATGTAAAAATTATCAAATAAAAAAATGGAGACAGCCATCGTCATTGTCACTTAGGGAATAAGAGTAAGAGGATGGGGGGCAGTGTTGTCAAGCATTGTCTGTGGACATTACATGGTTGTTGAACTCATGAATTTATACCAGCTGTGGTTACTTGTACCATTCTTCCAAAACCTTGAACCCATGGACAGTTCATTACAAATGGAGGATGGCCTGTAAGGCCCCACCCCTCCCTAAAAGATTATTGTATGTTAGTAGCTGTCTGAGGGTGGAGAAGGATCATCTTCTTCAATGGTGTGCCTATTGTTAAGTTGCCCATGCTCCTGTAAATACTTACCAAATTCAAATGCGTGGGTCACCAAAAGATGAGACATAAAAGCAGGAGGGGCATGCTTGGAAGAAGAATTCCAACTAGAAAAGAATGGAGATAGGAGAGATTAAGAGGGAGGCAGAAATTATGAGAATGCTTTCTACATGTGTATAAAATTGCCAAGGCATAATAGAAAAAAAAACATGTTATAAATTGAACAAACATACTAAATATGGTGTGGAATATTTGCATCAACTTGGCATCACATGCAGAAATACTACCAGCTCCATGTGTGTACCCCACAACAACTCTATCTACCTATCGTTTGCAATAGAAGAAACCATTCATGACACCATTTTGGGTATCTATATCTAGAAGGTATACATGCTGGATTACTCAACCTTTCTATCACCAGGTGACCTTGCAATATATATTTAAGCTTTAGTTCACAAAAGGTTCTGTAATGACAGTTATTTCAATAGAAAACAGATAAGCCAAAAAGATGATTGAACTAGAGCTAAAAATGTCATCAAATATAAGTACAAAAAATATAAAGCTGAATTGTCAAAGTTAACTACAAAAAGGTACATATTTTTAAAAAGGTGAAATGTGTGTGACACCAAGCACTTATATTGTTGATGAATGAATAGGTGGATGGATGGATGGATGACTGATAGAGACTGAGCACAGACATCCATACTATTTAAATTGCCATTTCTTTAGAAAATCTGAAGAGAAAGTGTTGGGAGTAAGCCTTTGATGCATCAGTGTTTTATAGCTTAGAAATGACCTAAGGCAAACAGGGCACATCATGCTAACACCTGCTAAATCTCAACAACAGTGTCATTGTCATCTTCTTCCATAATTTTTATATATTGAAAATGCTTGATAATTTGAGACACAATTTCCAAGCAATCATGAAAGAAATAGGCAATGGGCAGATAGCAACACTGCTAATCTTAAAACTGCAGGTTTTTGTGGCAGTTTCTTTCATCCTTCCACTTCCTATAGTAGTAATAATCTGGAGAATGTCCCGGGAGGGCTCATTTTGGGGGGGTACAAGTCTTTTCAATGACAGTTTGAAGTGGGGATGACTTCCTGCAAATATCACACTTCATTGAGTGTGTGCCTCAGGGTCAGAATAGCGGGGGAATGCCAGGATTTTGAGTAGAAGTGCTCTTGGCATTCTGCATGGGCAGATCCCTCTAGTTGGTAAACATATCAACAGTATTCACACCTGCCTGCTCACGTCTTTTCCTTTTGACTCTTGAAAGTTAGCAGAACTTATAGTACAGTCCATTTCCACAGACCTAGCAGCTAGGGAAAACATAATAATAATAATAATAATAATAATAATAATAATAATAATAATGATGATGATGATGATGATGATGATGATGATGATGATGTCTCTGTCTTCAACATTTTCTTCAGAGCAGAGAGGTCTTCAGAAGAATCTTCTCAGTGATTACTTTTTTATGGGGGGGTAAAGTATAAAAAATAATTATGCCTCAATAAGTTCCAGGCTTTTATGGGCTTGCATTCTGGTGATCTTTTGAATTTTTGTTTTCTTTCCAAAATGTTCTTACTCTATTATCCATTCCAATTTGCTTCCCAAGCATTGAGATAAAACATTTCTGAGTCAAAAAACCAACACTCTTTCTTGAATATAGGAAATAGGATTTTAAAGTCTACAGCTACTTCTTTTATATTTGAAAGTCTTCATTGCCCCACACCTAGAATACACTAAAGTCCATTTACAACGAGGCTGCCCATGTTCTGATTAAGTCTTCTTATATCAAATAGCAGTTTAAAAAATCCCCAAACATACCCATAGCCGAATTTGACTGAGAGAATTTCTCAATCTAGACTTCTTTCTCAGATGATGCTCATAAAGAAGGGTCAATGCAACTTAAGCCATGTGGAAAGCCAGGAATGCCCACATTAAGAAGGGCTTCTCCTTGTTTCTGGGGTTGTGTTCCCTGTCACCTCCTGAAGACAGTTCTACTTTTACACGGCATTCATTAAAAGTTCCAAATTGCTAATGGCTGACTGGTGGGACCAATTAAGGAGAAGACGAGGAAATCTGGCAGGGGGATACTTGGGAACCTATAGAAAGCCTCACAAGAGCTCTTGTGTGAATGTCCACATTTGGAACTCCTCCCATCCCCTTGACAGGAACTGTTTGTTCTAATGAAGTTTGTCATTTTTCTTCTTTATTCTCTCAGGACATATGTTTCTCTGTCCCCAGATTTAATCATCTGTAATTGTCGCTTTCACTCTCTGGCAGAGGCCTTTTTGAGTTCTCTGACCCTTTAGCCATATGAGTGCCCACTATCTCTTTCAGTAGACCATATCTCTGCAAATGTCACTGTACCTTCCTGTCACTTTTGTTTCCCTTCATGTGTTCTTTTTCCAGGTCATGAAATTCTTTGCCCATCTTGTGGAGGGAAATCAGTAGTACCCCTAGATGACCACTGGGTACTCAAGAATCCTGTGACACTAGGCTGTGTCAAGTTGACAAGGAAGATGACTGAAACAATATGAATTTAGTGTATTTTTTGGTTGGTTTTTCTGAGAGGTAATTATAACTCTCTTTCCCAGGATTATCCCAGTCTTAAAGAAAAATAGCACTTTAACCAAAAAAAAAAAAAAAAAAAAATGCATGTATACTGGAAACTGAAAAATTGTGGTAAGTAAAGCAATTTTCATTTAATGTAAACAACACTGATCATTGCAGACTTCAAATCACTTTAAAGTGAGAATCAGTGACTTCATGCCGGAGGCATGCCTTTTCTCCGGAGCTAGAACAAAGGGCAGATTCAGTTTATCTTGTTATCCCATGCCTTGCTTTGCTTCAGAATTGCTAATGAGGTTTAAATGAGAAAAATAGGAAAAGTCCTCATTACATTGTCTGGCATATACATGGTGCCATGGTTCTATCGTTGCTAAGTCACACTATCCAGTCATTCAACTAAATGCCCACCTAAATTCTGATGTGGAAGGTCTTTGCAAACTTTATGTTCCTAATCAGTGTCAACAACAGATAATTATAGATTTTTTTTAGTGGTTCTGCTAATAAGTGAAACAGGCTTTGCTGAAAAAGAGGATTGTGCCTAAGAGACAAGGGCTGAAAATGGATGGGAGGTGGGTTGGTATAGGCCACAGGGGACGAAGTTTAAGTTAGAGAAATAGTAACTGGTTCCTCAGAATGACAACTGTAGTGGATCATAATGCTTCATGAGGTTTAACATTTCAAATAGAGTAGATTCTAAATATTCTACCACACCATAAAAATGGCAAAAAGGAAGAATGGGTCGATGGCTCAGCAGAACACTGGTTGCTCTTTCAGTGGACCCAGGATTGATTCCTAGAACTCACATAGTGGCTCCCAACCCGCAGTAACTCCAGTTCTAAGGGATCTGATGGCCTCTCCTGGCCTCCAAGGCACTATGCGCGCAAGTTAATCACAGGCATACATTTAAGAAAAACTAATCATACCTATAAAAAAAAACCGCACAGAACTAGAAATAAACAGAGACCCTCACAAAAGACACTAAAGAAACTCAGAATATTATAATGGGATAATACAAAAAAACAGTAAATGAACAGATTTCTAGTGTCATTCAAACCACTAAAATTAAACCAAGGAAAGATCAATGATCTAAACACATCTATAATAGATGAGGAAATTGAAACAGTAATAAAAAGGTTTCCAACTAAAAACAAAGCTCCGGACAGATGGCTGTGAAGTACAATTCTACCAGACTTTCAAAGAATCTCTACAGCTAATTGTTTTGAAATTATAAAAATCAAGCAAGCAAGCAAACAAACAAACAAAAAAGCAGAAAGGAAGGAAGAAAAAAGAGACAGCACAAGTACTCCCAAATCCTTTTTGAAACTATTAAAACTCTAACACTGAAATCATGTAGCAATACAACAAAATAAAAACTGGACAGAGTTTAAAATCCTCAGTAAAATGCTTGCAAACTGAATACAGACATATATCAAAAAGTTTGTCTGCTATGACTAAGTTGGCTATATCTCAGAGATTCAGGAAAGTTAAACATACACAAATGAATCAAATATAATAAATCATGTAATGGACTTATAGGCAAAAGTAACATGATTACCTCAACAGATGCAGAAAATTCACCATTTATTCATGATAAAACTTCAATAATTAATATGGCTGGAAGGAACATGGCTCAGCCTAATAAAAGTTATATGAGAAATCCCCAAGCAACATTGTCCTAAATGGAGAAAAACTGGAAGCAATCCCATTGAAATCAGGAATGACATGGGCTGTCCACTAATTGTACTTCTCAATTATGTACATGAAGCTCTAGCTGGAGCAATAAGGAAAGAGAAGTAAATTGAAAAGATACACATAGGAAATGAAGTCAGATTATCCCTATGTATAGATTATACTATATATGAGATGTTAAAAATTATATCAGAAACCTCTAAGCAGAGCTAACGTAACAAACAGTTGAGTGATGTGAGTGAATAGATGCCAGGTGTGCATCTGACAGAGGATTAATATCCAGAATACATAAAAACCCACACAAACATAATATTTTTTTTTTAAAAAAAACTATCTTTTTGTCCGGCAATCTTGTCTACTTCCAGTATCCAGGAGGATTGGAACAGGGGACCAAACCGGACTCTCTGAATGTGGCTGACGGTGGAGGAGGACTGAGAAACCAAGGACAACGGCAATGAACATGAATTCTACAGCATGGAGGGGCTCACTGTGAGCCCTGTCAGTTTGGTTGCTCACCTTCCTGGACATAGGGGGAGCTGGGAGGACCTTGGACTTAACATAGTGAAGGGAACCCTGATGGCTCTTTGTCTTGGAGAGGGGTGGAGAGGGGGTATGGGTGGAAGGGAGGGGAGGGAAGGGGGAGGAGGAGGGAAGGAGATGGTAATCTTTAATAAAAAAAAATGAGGAAAAAAACCTATCAAAAACTGGGCTAGGGAACCAAAAAGAACATTTTTAAAAGATGAAATAAAATTGTCTAAGAAATACCTCAAAAGTATCTTACTAATTAGGGAAATGCAAATCAAAACAACTTTGATGGTTCATCTTACTCCAGTCAGAGTCTTGAGGATCAACAAATAACCAACAATACATGCTATAGTGGCGGGAGATTGAAGAAAACCTTCATTCAGAGTTGGTATTGCAAACTGGTGTAGCCACTATAGAAGTCAGTGTAGAAGATGCCAATAAGCCTACCATATGATCCAAAAATAAAGTCTAACCTATGACCTCGAAAGCAGTCTTTGGCATTCCAGAGTAGTTAGAGGAAGTACGTAACCTACCAGTAACAGTTTTCTTGAATATGAAATCAGGACACTAGACATGATGGAATCAAAATGAATTAAGAGAGTGAACACGGTGTTTAAAGTTGCCTGGTTAATGGATGACAAATTTGAAAAGAGAATAGAAACTAGGAATGTCTTCCATTTCTGGTCTAGTTATTTTGATATATAGATGCTTTAGTGTGGACTGAAATGATCCACAGGAGTCCATCAGCTAGATAAGCATGGCATTGCATATTCCTTTAAAATGTTTCTGAGGGCTTCTTCAGAAAGACAACCCTGACACACAGCTTTCTTTTCTAGCAGTCAGATGTTTATTCAAAAACAGTCACTTTAAGAGCAATCAGGATTATTTTAGGAAGACTCCTGCAGGGTGGTTAACATATAAGAAGTAGACTACAAGCTGCTCACCTGTTCTTATCTGCCCAGGTGTTGTAGGAGTCAGGCCACTGTGCCTGGTCTGCCTAGCACTCAGTCTCAAGGTTTGACTACTTTCAGATTTAGCTCTCAATGGGAGGCCCTGGGGTCTCAATGTGGTTCTCCTTAGAATCCAATCCTTCTTCAGTCCTTCCCTCAGCCATTTGGTTGCCACTGTGCATAAATGGGGTTCTCAACGCTTTATCAAAGCATAGACTGAAGAAATCTTGAGAATGTCAAATAGACTCTGGTTTTGCCCCTTCAAAATCAGATGCAGCCTGGACAATCTTTCTGTTCCTTATTTATTGTGGCTGTTTTACATATTGCATTAATAGTTCTTCCTTCCAGCTTAAAAAAATAGGTAAGAGATTTTTATGGTGACTTTTTAGATACTTTTCATATGATAATAACTGAAGAGATCTCATCCCTAACTCTCAGTATGTATGTTCAAAATACATAGATGCATAAAATGCATATGCCATTAGATTTATGCTTTTACTTCCTATTAATTTTTCTATGTGTAATACTGAGTCTGTTATGCTACACATAAATATATAGATATATATATGTGTGTATGTGTGTGTGTGTATGTGTGTGTATTTCATTGTATTATCAACAACATAGAGATAGTACTTATGAATTATTTCAATGGTTGCCTAGAAAACACATTACTTTGGAAAGAAGTCTGAAGCTTTTTACTGAAGAATTTTATAATTGATATTATTTTTGTTTCCAGTAACAGAATAGCAAAAGCAAATTATTTTAAAGAACAACATGCTCTATTCCTCAAGTATAATTGTGTTTCTAGGAACCTGTCTCTAGTTCAGTTCTATATAGAAAAGAATATACAAAAGACTGTGCTGTTCTTGACTAAGGTCAAAATAACCAATTATGAGCATCTTTTCAGCTTTGAAATTAGGTAATGTGGAAACCCTGGAGAGATATTATGTGTTGGCAGACTGGCTGATGGAGTGCACATGTGCTCAATGGGTCCCTGAGGGCGAGGTGAGAAGCTAGAAGCCAAAGCAGCATAGCCCCATACTTAGAGTCACTGCTTTCCATTATGACTTGTGCTTTGCAGTCTGAATAGTTTCAATAATATGTGGTTCACCACTGTGGAAAAGGATGGATATTTCTTTCCATTTTTATAAGAGATTGTCCAAGGACTCTCATCTTTCAGTTTCTTATTTCTTGAACGATGAAGTCCAGGGAAATGTTCATTGCTACTCTGTGCTACCATTTTATTCATGCAGAATGTCCTCTTGGCCAGTCTGAGTAGGTAATAGATTTTGCGCTATCAGTGGGATCCTTTGCAGAGATAATTAGATAAAAAACACTTGCCACCCTAAAACAAGGCATTGAACAGCATCTCTTAATTATTGAGAAATTTCCCTGCAAATAATTTGGTTAGTAAACTGCCATATTCTTTTCAGCAGAGCCACTGAAGCAATAACTATGCCCCCTGTCATTTGTCATAAACCTATATGGCTATTAAGGAATATTCCTGCTCAAAATTGTATAACTATGTAGAATGACATTATAGACTATGTATGTAGACTGTTCAGGATGACTATATAGAATGATCAAATGGCATTTATGCATATTAAAGACATATTTCTAGTAAAGATTGTATAGACAAAATACTTTGTATAAGAATCAAACTCTACAAGTGAAGTATAAAGTTGAACAGAATTAAAGAACTCTCAAATATGTCAGTCCATTTTGTAAAAGGAGACTGCTAGTTTGTTTCCTGGGCACCCATTCCCAAATAATCACACAGAAACTGTATAAATTATAACACCATGTGGCCAATGACTCTAGCATATTCCTAGCTAGGTCTTACATCTTAAATTAACCCACTTCTATCAACCTGTGTATTGCCATGAGGTTATGACCTACCAGTAAGGTACCTAAAGTTCTCTGGCCTGTCCTTCTCCTTCAACAGCTACATGGCTTCTCTCTAACTCTGCCTACTTTCTCTCTCTCTCTCTCTCTCTCTCTCTATATATATATATATATATATATATATATATATATATATATATATATATGTATATATATCTGATCAGATTTACTGCCTGGCTTTGTTCTGCTAAGACATTGGCTAAAACAGCTTTATTCATTAACCAATAAAAATAACACATGTACAAAAGGACATCCCATATCATCTCTCCCTTTCTGTCTAATTAAAAAGGAAGATTTTAACTTTAGCAAAGTAAAATTGCATATACAAAATGGGTATCAAGCAAGAATTGCAGTTATAATATTTAGTCTATTTGTATCTGGAAAAATTAAAGAAAATATTCTACCATCTATTTTATATTTGTAAGTCTAAAGTTTCATATCTAATTGATCTTTTATCATAATTAAGGAAAACTATAATTATCTGTCTTCAACTATTCAAAGACCCCAGATGGATATAATACTACCTAAGTAAACAAGAAGTACATGTAAGCAACTGCCAAAACTTTAGAATGGGCAGAGCTATCTTGCTACCTGGATAGTTACCCAAAGTTCTTCTGTAGTGTTGGGCATCCATCTTCAGCCTATAGTACCATAATATCTGGCATACTATCTTGGCAGTTTTTCAGTCACTTTCTTTTGTATCCTGCAGAATTTCTGGAGATTCTTTCATGAAGCAAGGTCTGTCCCTGAAGGACTATCTCACCTTTTTTAGACAATTCAGCAGTAATTTTCCCGTGGGCCCTGCATGTCCACTTTATACAGCATATCATCTAGTCCAGGCAAGATCAGTTTCTTGCCCAAACAGTTAGTGGTGTCAATTAAAGGCAAATTTCATAATGAGTTACTTAAATGCCCATCAATCTCTCTGAAGTAATTGGTACTGCCAAAAGCAGACACATCTCACTGTTGAGAAAGGTCTAAGTTCTTAAAATATTTTAAATTCCATATTCTGTAATTCTTTGACATGTTGAACATTATCTATCTAACTGAAATATATCTCTAGATATCTAGAAAACCTACAATGACTCAAAGTTTGATCATTATAAATGTCTGTCTATTAATCTGTAATGTTTAATTATACATTCCATTTTTAAATGAGCTGTCTAAACATAATACCTTAAATAAGAACAGAAATACTTATAACAAAATTGACTTTAAATTTGTATCAACAGACCAAGATCCATATAAATGCAAAGTATTCATCTCTATATCATATTTTCCTTATTTTTTTGAAAAGGAGATTGTGATCAATCCCTCTTAAATGAAAACAAATATTTATAAACAATAATTTTTGGAATTTGGGCTTATTTGTCTTCAAACTGCTTCCTGCTTTTTGTTGAGCAAAATATTTTTAGGTTTCATGGAGTACTTTCAGGGGGTCTTGTTCCATCAAACCACATTAGGTTAGAAGGAATCCATGGGTTCTCATCCTCTGCAGAAAAAAAATCAGAACTTCTTTTCCAAAGCAACATATTCTGAGATCTATACTTTCAAGTCAAGATACCTTTATCTTAGTTTACCTTAGCAGCCCCCAGAATCAAATGTCTTTCTGCGGTCAAAAATTCAAAGAGAACACAGTAATAAACATAATCCAGACTATGTGTTTATATTTCACTTTTACATGTCTTATTTTTATGTATCTGAAATTCCTTTCTGACAAGGTGCATTTTAAAATGGCAAGCAGTTTGGTTGCAGTAGCCTTGGATGCTGGCTCCACATCTCTTGGCACTTCAATAAGGCAGAGGTACATTTACCATCAGCTCTGGGACTGCTGGGTGGGAGCCGTGCTTCCCACCTCAACTCTGGGTAGTACCATGCAGCATGTAAGCCCCCTTTTTTTCTGAGTAAAAGCTAAATCTTCCATGCAGCATGCTTTTTGGCTAGGAAATATCTTCATGGATGGTGGCAGGAATCTGCCTTGCTTTTCTCCCTGTGCATGCCTAGCAGACCCAATCCAGCTGCTTTTCCAGGGTTTTGTATATGCTAGTTATATGCTCTCACTGAACTATGTCTTCATCCCTAAAACTTTTTAACTGTGAAGAAAATATCAAAAAATGAGAGTGAATTTCAGCAATTATTTATGGCTCTTGAATGTATGTGTTTGTGTGTGTGTGTGTGTGTGTGTGTGTGTGTGTGTGAACGTGTGCTTCTGCGGGCATCTGTATACATACCCCTTCCTACTTCCAAAGCCTATTTCAATATGTATAATATACACTGAACCATAAAGCAGGTTAGATATTTTAAATTCATAGGCCAAGCCCCAAGACATCAATACTTAAAGATGTTATCTGTAGTATGTGGCTCATTTTCCCTTTGTCAAAATTAATATAATTGTTTCATTTGTCTTAGTACCCAAATCTCTCTGTTGTCTGGTAGTCAGATCCATGAAGGCATGATTAGTGACTGGGATAGTCATGGTCCTGATGCTGTTATTCAGGGAAGATGCAGTGAAGATGCCTTGTGAACCACTCCTCAGTAC
Source organism: Arvicola amphibius (assembly GCF_903992535.2). Lineage (NCBI taxonomy): Eukaryota > Metazoa > Chordata > Mammalia > Rodentia > Cricetidae > Arvicola > Arvicola amphibius. The sequence continues at coordinate 126,786,739 of NC_052052.2, read as the reverse complement.
TGTCTCCATGCATTCTCTTTTCAGAAAAGGAAAAAGAAAAGCCAGAAATGCTTTCTCATTCTTCAAACCATCAAATAAGTTGGTTGAAGACATTTTTCTTAAGAATGAATGTTCTCTCATTTTGCACATTACTTTTTCTGAGTATTATCTCTCTGCATCTCCAAAAACCAGTTCCCAATAAAAAGATTAGTAACCATTTATACGGATCAGAACCAACATTTCCTACTTTATAAAGCCTGATGTAGGAATGCTTAAGCATGTTGATGCCAAAATGAATACTAGTGCATTGAGATTATTTTATATTTTATTTTCTCTGCAGCTTTGGTGCCTGTCTTGGAACTAGCTCTTGTAGACGGGGTTAACCTCGAACTCACAAAGATCCTCCTGCCTCTGCCTCCTGAGTGCTGTAATTTAAGGCATGTATCATCACCACCTGGCTGAGATTATCTTTTAATTACAGAAAAAAATTATTTCTTTTCAAATCATTCAAATTGGCAAATAATTTATTTATGTAATTAAACTTTAGGGTTGAATATGAAAACTAAAGAAAATAAATCAGCCAACAGCAGACAATCCACACAGAATGATTTGAGATTTCACCCCTATTGTAGAGCTCTCTGGAGTTTTAGTCTGCTTTCCACTCAAGTTGTGTTCTGGTCCTGAAACAAAGGCTCTGCCCTTTTCTCCCCATCTGATGTCGCACACTAAGAACAGAAAGGAGGCAACACCAAGCAAAATGCTCCCATAAGGACTGAGTTTTCTAGTGCTTTTAGCCATGTGACCTTAGGTATTGTTTTACAGTCCTGTGTAGTACCCCAGAGCCAAAGGGAACACAGGTAATTAAGTCAGTAGCTGCACATCCTAAAATAGTGCTGACTGGCTACAAAGGAGGCCCCTTTCTTTTTCCTCTGTCTCTGTGCAAATGCAGATGCAGACACTGACCTCTGACCTCTCTCCAAATTTTCTAACTGAAGCTATTATTTTTATTTCTCTGGGCCTTTAGCAGCTGATAGACTGATAAGATTCATTAAATTGTGTGTGCAACTTTCTTTTAAACAAACATAAAATGATTTATACCCCAAGCATTGCTTATAAAAGTTTTTATTGAGGCCAGAATGAAAGGGATTGGTCTCATTAGGGCCTTCCCAGCAAGGACCTAGGCCAATTGAACATACTAATAAGGGAAAGCCAAGTTTTTGAAGGATTTTATATTTAAATGTAGAATTTTCCATTGTATAGCTCTCAAGATTATAAGCAAATTGAGTCAGAAATCTCCTCTTTGTATTCCATTAGAGTCATTACTGAAATAGAGCCACAAAAGGTAATAGCAATAAAACCAAATACCTTGAGGAGTATATGCAAATTCTATGCTAATGTATGGTAATCCAAGTACTGTGTTCAGTGGCCATAAAAATACTAAATACAGCTAATTAAAGGTAGGTAAGTTGCTGTGCTTTCTACTTCAGAGCTATATGTGAGAGGTACTACATTACTCTAATTACAGCAGTGCTGCCATCGGCAGTACATCCAACATTTTAACAGAATTTTTCATTGTGTCATTATTTGTCCATTCCACCAAATATAATCACTACTTCTCTTTACTGAGTTACTGAGAAACTAAGCAATAAATTCATTCCTTAACCTCAAGGAAAACAAACACTTTCCTCTGTAGAATTCTTAGACATGTCATGGCCCCTTAAAACTCCTCTTAGGATAAGTGACCCCTACTAGGAGAATGGGGCTCAATAATCAGCCACATTAAAAACCACATTGCTAAAGGAGCCCAGAGAAACCTACAGGATGTGTTGAGTTCACTGTGAAATTCAGTTCAATGCAGAAGTTCACTACAACGACTTTTGCACAAGAGCACGGTAGAAGTCTATCTGACTAAAAAAAAAAAAAAGGTATTCCTTAGCTAGGTAAAAAATTATGTATATAGTCACTATTGGAACAGTACTTTTTTGTATAGACTTTTTTTTTTTTTGCTCTTTCAAGGGGTGTCTTTTTATTTTTTTTTATTTTTTTTATTAAAGATTTCCATCTCCTCCCCCTTCCCTCCCCTCCCTTCCACCCATACCCCCACTCCACCCTTCTCCAAGACAAAGAGCCATCAGGGTTCCCTTCACTATTGGGACAGATCTAACGGGAGACCACCAAGTCCAGTTGGAATGGGACTGATGGAACAGGGGACCAAACCGGACTCTCTGAATGTGGCTGACGGCGGAGGAGGACTGAGAAACCAAGGACAACGGCAAGGAACATGACCTCTACAGCATGGTCAGGCTCACTGTGAGCCTTGTCAGCTTGGTTGCTCACCTTCCTGGACTTAGGGGGAGCTGGGAGGACCTTGGACTTAACATAGTGTGTAGACTTTTTTAACCATAATAATATATGTATCCTTTATGAGATTTAAAAGTTAACTAAGTTAAGTTAAAAGTCTTCCTCAAACCACCCTGTATTTTGTTCTTGAAGTTGATTATTTTGAGTCACTTTCTGTGCACGCTGTAAAAAAATTTGTCACAAAGTTAGTGGCTTCAAACAACATATATTTTTTTGCTTCATAGCTCTAGAGGTCAGAAGTACATACAGCACAGGCCTCGATGGCAAGATTGAAGATTTCAAGAGCTACCATCCCTGTAGATCTCCTGGAAGAGAGTCTACCTCTGTCTTCTACTTAACTAGTTCTAGACCCCACCTACTGTCCTGGACTTCTGCTGCCTTCTTCCATGTTCCAAGTCAGCAAGAGCACGCTCTGTCCTTTTCCATGACAGTACTTTGACCTTATCTTTCACCCACCTCTTCCATGAAGGACATTAAGTTTCCACTAGGTACACCATAAGGCTACACAAGTTTCCCTTCCTTACAATCATGTGATAAACAACTTTATTCTTATCAGCAACTTTAATTTCATTTCCTTGAAGCATAACACAGCCATATGCTGTAGGTAACTTTAGAAGAGGGGACCACTGTTCTGCCTATTTTTCTGGCACAAGTATATAGAGAACAGATTGATATATGAACAAACTGTAGGCATACTTTTAATACTTTGCTAACTTGTCCCAGGAGATGAATACTTGTCATAGAGTTTAATAAGTGGTAACATTAAAAATATCTTCAGAAATCATTTATAGCCCAAAGGGACGAAAACCAAATCCAACAATGAACCATCATTAAAACTCTCTTAAGGAAACAGGAGTATATTCAAATGTTAAAGAGTAAGTAATTTCTGCAAAAGTAGAAGGCAAATGGAAATGAAAGGAAATTTCAAAGTATGTGGTGTTGCTTAGAAATACAGAGAGCTCTAAGGTTCTAAAGTTGAGTAGAAGAAGTAAGGGCAAACAGGCTCCGCTAAGAGCATGAACGTATAAGGAGTTCAGTGCCACACTATAGATTGTGAACAGTGTGAGGAGTCCTCTATGGGCACTAGTAGATTAGCCTAGTTATAATATGGAGGAGAGCGTAAGACAGAAGCATCAAGAGTTGGCCAAGACATTTGGGAGACAACAGTTCTCAAAAATAGAGAGTGCTGTAAACTTGAAGTAATCTCGTGGTGGTGAAAGCAGAGAGGAAGAGATGGGACTGAGGGCCATGGTGAGAGAGACCTGAAAGGATTTGCCTAGTGGTGGAATGCAGAGCCTTTGGGGAAAAATAAGTCAAAAGTCCTTCTGGGCTTCTGCTTTGGAAAAGTGGTTCAGCTGTGGTGTTATGAACCAGAATGAATGTTACAGGGAAATAAGTAGTAGTAGACAAATAGAGCATTGTTTCAGTCCTGACTACATTGACTTTGAGTGCTTATGAAAGGAGAGTGAGCGTACATTTCATAAAAATCAAATAGAAAAGAAAGGACCTAGGGTACTGACTTTATTTTAAGCTTAAAATAGTTCTACCCACATTGTAATATTATCGTGATAACGTGGAGAGTTTCTTCTCAGCAGAGAAGCATAGGCAGAGGGATCCATGGCTATCAACTGATGGTGGACCCATGGGCACAATGGCCCAGAACAGACTGATCCATGTCTAGAAGGAATAAACTGAGGGAGACACTAAATGCCAAGGGCAAATGATAGTTGCCTGTGTTGTCTGCTTGGCTCAAAGAGGAGGTGGCAAGGACGTGCACCAGAGTATTCCGACTTCCTCTGAAAGGATGATGTGTGCAGCCATTTCCCCATTTCTTCATGACATGTGATCTTCAGATTGAAAGTGGTCATGCCAAGACTAAAATAAGGTAAAGATTCAGGACCAGCAAGATAGCTCATCCAGTTAAAGCACTAAGCCTGACAACCTGAGTTTGGTCCCCCTTTCCCACAGGGTAGAAGAAGATAAGACATTCCCTTGGGTTGTCCTCTGATTTCCCTATGCATGTCAGATGCAGAATGCCTCATCATTTGTGCTCTCTCTCTCTCTCTCTCTCTCTCTCTCTCTCTCTCTCTCTCTCTCTCTCTCTCTCTCTCTCTCTCCCCGTGTGTGTGTGTGTGTGTGTGTGTGTGTGTGTGTGTGTATGCAGGAAGCAATAGAGAAAGGTACCTGACATAGATCTCTGGCCTTATATACATGAACACAGGCAGGAACACCTGCACTGATAGATATATACACACAAATTTGCATGCACACTCACAAAGAGAGACAGAGACAAAGAAAGACAGGGACAAGGAGAGAGAGAAAGACAGAGAGACAAAGACACAGAGAAAAATATGGGAGAGATACTAACAGTCCTTTGGTGGGGTGGCATTTGAAATTACAGAGGTTGCCATTAAGTGGACAAGCAGTGGGCAGGCAAAGTCACCCAAGTCAAGAGCCAACAGTCTGGTCCAGGCTTCTCCACATGCACATGAACAAGCTGTAGCTGGAGCATCCGAACTGAATCTTCTTCCCTTCTTCCTGATGCTTTGCATCTGTCCTGGCTTGGGGTTGAGGAGACAGAGGAAAAGACAGATGAAGCTACAGACTTCTACTTTACACTGACATCATTCCCAGGGTGAAGGTAGAGTATGCTGGTGGTTTGGATAAAATAGGTCGCACAGACTCCTAGGAGTGGCACTTTTATGTCCTGTAAACTTGTTGGAGGTGGTGTGGCTTGATTGTAGGAGGTGTGTCACTAAGCAGTGGTCTTTGACTTCGCAGATTCTGAAGCCAGGCAGCCTCTCAAAGTTTCACTTCCTACTGCTTCAATATTCAGATGAAACTTCCAGCTTCTTTTCAAGCACCATGTTTGCCTGCATGCTACCTTACTTCCCACTATGATGATAGTGAATCAAACCTCTGGACTGTAAGCCAGCTCCAATTAAATGTTTTTCTTTATAAGAGTTGCCATAGTTGCCAGGCAGTGGTGGTACATGCCTTTAATCCCAGCACTTGGGGTCAGAGGCAGGAGGATTTTCATGAGTTCAAGGCCAGCCTGGTCTATAAAAGCTAGTTCCAGGACAGCTAGGACTGTTACACAGAGAATCCCTGTATCAAAAACCAAAAATAACAAAACAAATAGTTGCCATAGTCATGGTGTCTTCACAGTAATAACACCCTAAGACAGAAGCTGGGATCAGGGACTAGAGTACTCCTGTGATAGGTGCAGCCATGTTTTTGTTTGGAGAAATGTGAACTCTAGGATTCTGGATCAGAAAAGTAGTCGGTCACTTTAAATGGGGCTTCATGGGCCATCCCAGTAGAACAAACATGAAAGACTGTGGTGTTGCCGGTGATCTTAACTGTAGGGACCTGACTCAAGACCTTCCAGCGGAGAACAATGTTAGTCTGTGGCCTAGAGACTGTTCTTGTGACATTTTGATGAAGAACGGGACTTCTTTCTTCTCTTGTCAAAAAAAATACCTGAGGCTAAATTGAAGAGTTATGGATTAGTTGCATTGGCAGAAGAAATGTCACAACAGCCTAGTATTGATTTTGTCGTGTGGTTATTAGCATTCATTCTTATGAAGATCTATAATGAAGGGGGGAGCTGAGCAAGAAAAAATCTAAGATGTACAGTTCAAGGAGAAAAGGGGTGCCAGGAAATGAAATAGAGCTAAGACCTGTGTTCAAGGAGATGAATAGATTAAAGAAAGCCTGTGTTTAATGGAGTAAAGGGGATGGTGGCTTCACAGCAAGGTCCTCCCAGCTAAGCTTCCATCTTGTGGAAAGGAATCAAACCAAAGCTCTGAGCTGGGTATGACGACACACTTATAATGCCAGCACCCTAGCGGAGAGACTTGCAGATATCTGCATTCATGACCAACCTGGTCTACAAAGCGAGTTAGTGGACAGCCAAGCTTAGGCAGCAGAGGAAATCATCAAAACCAGAAAGCTAGTGGAGATGTAATTAAAAAGGGGGTCATGTTCCAGGCTCAGAAAGCAGCAGAATTTGTCAGCTTCAGTCACGTGCTTCTGGTTTTAGAGTCAAGGATAGAAGAAAGGGGTTACAGAACCATCTTCTGTGACTATGGAAATCCACTGTGGCCAAGCATGTATAAGGGGTGTCCCCGAATGGAGGCCTAGAAATATCATTGTGTGAAACTGTGAAGGAGAAGCCTGGATTGCCTTGCCTTGACCCTAAGCAGTTGGAGGTACAAGAGTTATGGTATACCTGCCAAGGAGAGCTACTAACAGGGATTGGAACCAGCCCAAGCGAAAGAGGCATGTGGTAGTTAACAAAGTTGAAAGGAATTGGAGATCCGAAGAGCACTTTGACATCAGATGTGGGGATGCAGTGTTTGGAGTTTGCTCAGGTGTTTTCCATCTTGCTTTGCGCCAGTATTTTCCTACCATCTCTCTTTCCACACTTTTGGAATGACACTGTATATCCTGTGGCATTATATGTTGTTTGTATGTGATCTGCATTTTCATTTTGATTTTACAGGGAATTACAGTTAAAAGATTGCATGATTCTCAGAAGATACTTTTTCTTTGGACTTTAAACAAGTCTGAGACTGTGATAGACTATGGGGACATTTGAAGTTAGACTAAATGCCTTTTGAATTATAATATGGCTACAAACTTGTGGGGGCCAGGGAGTGGAATGAGGTTGTTTGAGTAATAATCATATACCTAGGCCCATAGGGAGGGGTATCCTTGCTAGAGCAGGTATGGCTTTATTAGAGAAGGTGTGTCACTAGGGACTGGCCTTTGAGGTCTCAGATACTCAAACCAGACAACTGACTTACAGTTTCACTTCCCGCCGACTACAGATCAAGATGTAGAATTCTCTGGTCCTTTTCCAGCACCATGTCTACGTGCACACGGCCATGCTTCCCACTGTGGTGATAATGGGCTAAACCTCTGAACTGAAAGATAGCCCCAGTTAAATGTTTTCCTTTATAAGGGTTGCCATGGTCGTGATGTCTCTTCACAGCAATAAAGCACTAACTAAGACACCAGCGCAATGATATAGTACCAAATCTTTACTAACTTCCCTTACTAACACCCTCACAGCAGTGGAACAGAACTGATGGGATTCTCTAGTTTGTGCCTACTGGGGAAGGCAGTGAAAATGAACATTCCCATTAAGCTTCTGAGATTCTCCAATGTCCAGGCGTTTGTTTCCCAGAGAAATAATTCATGCCATTTTTAACAATTAGAAAGAGTTCACTCTAAAGAAACAATCAAATATGAAGTACGGGAAATATGCAGTAACACTATCATTTATCACAAGAACCAGCTATTACATACTGCACATGACTGTGAGTGCTCCTCTTCTATTCAACTAGTAATACAGTGTGCATTTACTACCATCAGCATCTCAGAAACACACGAGTATCGTGTCATACAATAACGCTAATGCTCATATCATTGGGTGGTAGAAAATTTTCATGCCATTATAATCTTATGGAACTTCCACTGTTCTACCTTATTGATTGAAATGCCATTGTGTTGCATAGACACACTCATGTGTGTGTGCGTGCATGCGTGCGTGTGCACACACACACGAAAAGAAGGGCATGTGTAGGGAGACAGAGTTATAATATGGATTTTTAATTCCAGGCATGACATGATTATCTCATTTCCATTTGGAGTCGAGATAACTGAGCAGCCATGTACCTAGATAAAGACAAAGTGCAATGATAGCTAGCTGTATTCTGATGCTGATGAAGCTGTTAGCCATCTCCAGGAGGACAAGGGGAAGGAAATAAGAAATACACAGGACTTTAATCATTATTCTTCCCTGTCGCCTACAGCAGCCAGTGATCTTGGAAAATATTGTTATATGCATGTGTGTGGATGTGTGTATGCATGTGTGCTTGTGTGTATGTGGTGTGTACTCACAAATGAGAATGCACATATTCGAGTTTATGTGTGTGTAAATGGAAGGTTAGCTGAAACTGTGATAGTTTATACAAAATCATCATTCATGAAGAGGTTAGACTTTGCCCAGACACAGACAATTTGGGGTCACCCATATTCCTGAAAGTAAGTCTTCATCTGTGCTTTATAAATCCAATTAACTGATTACTGCCCCAAGTAAGACTTGGGTGGAACTCTTGCTTTGATCTGGCTTGGTTCTTTATTTCTGAGAAATATGCAATTTCCACATCTCCCTCGGAAATGTTAGACAAGACATACACAGGTACTTACTCTTATTTCCTCTCAGACACCCTTCTCCCCAGCCACAAGCCCCTGGCTGTTTAAGCAAGGATTATTAGAAAACACAGGAAGAGAAACTACCAGCACACTGAAACCCATCAGGAGGTCTGCAAATAACAGCTTAGGAGTTTTATCCTTTACAAGGGACCTTTGCTCCCAAGGTCTCCTTCAAACAACAGAAAGGTATCATCCTACACAGCCTTCCATTTATCTACTTGGGCTGAGCTGACCCCACTGGAAATCGAACATTGCTGCAGATATTGATCCAAACACATAGACACTGGTAAGGTTCTCTTTGTGTGGAATTCACAGAAGAGCCTGTTAGATGGAGCTCTGAAGTACAGACACATCCACAAAGCTGCTGCTTTCCACAGTGGGATGGTAGAAAAAAATCTTGGGCCACTTGTGTCCACTGTGATGCCTCAGAAATCATTGGATTGGACACAGCTCTTGGATGCTCAGTCCCCCGTCTTGCTCTGACCTTCCATGCCATGTGACCAGTTATTCATGACCTTCACATGCTGTGCTTGGGCTCTGTCTTTCCTCTGCTCCATCTTTTTGGCCTTAAGCTACCGTGAACTCACTAAGCACGGGACTCCACTTCAGAAAAAAATAATCGAAGTGAATGGACTGTTGTTTGCTTTCTGGCCTTCAAACACCAAGGCACTGTTGTGCTCTTTAAAATTGTAAATTATGTCTGCTTAAGAAAATGTCAGTGTTTTTTAAAACAGAATAACAGAGTTGGAAAAGACTGGGCTGAGCTATTTGTTGCCAAAATTTCATGCAAGAGAAATGATGTATTCATCGTCGTGGGCACAGGCGAGGGGTCTGGAGACTAGGGGACAATGCATTCTCAGTTCTTCTACAGAGGGTGATGGATTTGTTTTTTATCCTCACCAAATTATCTGAGTAATGTAAAAGCCCATAAACTTTGAACCAGGGAGATTTCATCACCAACAATTAAAACCTGAGACATATCTCCTAGAATTCAGTTGACATTTTTTTTCCATCAGAAATAAGTTCACTTCAGATAACAGTTGCCTTGGCTGTCTAAGATTGTTTTCATGAAGTGGGGAAGGTCTGTTGTTAATGTTCAGAAGCCACTTCAAGGATCCTCAGGATTAAACCTGTAAATAGGATGGCTGGCTGATTTTAAGTAGAGGAGAGTAAATATTTGTAGAAGACATGCTAAGTTTGAAGACATAGCGCACTGGTAGACATGCTACTTGGACACATAAAAGTTCATCTCTGCAGGAGGATCCAGAACGTGTGCTGAGAGCCAGCCTCTAATTTTCTTAGACTTCCTGGCTTATTAGGAGCTTTGATTAAGCCATGTAATCTTGGTAAAATGGAATAAAACTTGTCACAACTTTTTTGTTCCAAAAGGAAAATGGTCTGTAAAATAAGAGTTTTCACTTTCTAACATTAGCAAGTGCCTTGCGAGAATACCTTGAAAAAGAAGCTTTTCCTGTGTGTGCATGTCCTCTGGATAACCAGTCTAAGTAGGAGTATTTGTTTGAACTGCTCTCCCTTGGACTCTGTTCATAATAAGCAGCTATTGGCATGAATACTAGGAGACCTGCCTGACTTTCTAGTAATAACTTTGATATTTTCTCCTCTGAGAGTTTGAGAGAATTATTTCATGAGTTAGTTCTGCTTTATCATTTCCAGAAAAAGGAATGGATATTTGTTCTTTCCACTTCAACATTACTGGTTTTAGTGGGCTAGAAATTTTAAGAGAATTGATAGTCATGGGGAACTTTGAAAAGTAAGAATAAAAAGAAGAAAGAAAGTGGACTTTTGCTTTTATTTCTTCTTAATCGTTTCAAAGGTAGAAGCACTTTGATCTTGCCAGGTTCTATGGTAGTCAGTAGAACATATTTACCATGAGACAAGATGGAATGCTTGCTGAATCTTTTTCAAGAAAAAAAGAAAAATAAAGGAAAGAAAAAAGTATTCCTACCCTCTAATCTGCTCTCACTCACAGCTTTCCTTAGTAATATGACCCCCAGACTGGACCAGCCTTTCTCATGCACTGGCTTACATACTCCACTTAGAAGCCCTGGGGCTGGAGAGCAGGCTCCACCTGTTACAGAACACTTCTAGGGAAAATCGTACCCTACTGGAGTCATCTTGTCCAGTTGAGCTGTGTGTCACTGTATGTGACTCCACCTTGACTGTGCCTCTTTGCCATCACCGGGTCTTAGGTGGCCGAAGGAGGATGGTCCCAGAAATTGAACCCCGAGGACCAGGGGCTGATAAGTGCTTAAGCAAGTCTCCCGTTTCCCTTTATTCTCTATGCTTTCAAGACAAAGCATTGACAGATGACAGCAATTAACCTGAGTGAGATGTCTACTCTGTGGACAGTCAAGGAAAGAGAGAGGTGCAAGCCAGAACAGCAAAGTCATTGCAGTGGCCATATCAGAGATGGGTTTGGGGGCAGTAAGTCAATGGATATTGTTTGTTCTAGATTTTTTCTAGTTTTTCCTATACACATGCTTATAACAATGGCAACATCAACAAAAGGACTCTGGGCAAGGCTTAGTAGTTAGCTTTAGTCTCGATACACTTCATAATAACAAAAAGAAATGCAAAATATGTGTGTATTTATATATGTATGCTCCCCCTCTCTCTTAATCTCCCCATTATAGATTACTTTGAAATTCTAATAAAGTGCTTAGTGTCTTATAATCTTTTTCAAAGGTAACATGTTCAATGGGCACAATGGGTCTGCCTTATTCTTTCGAAGATGCACTGTACACTCCCATGGTGACTCTGTGAGCTAGGTGCTAGGGCCCCTACTTTGTCGAGGAGAAGAAACAAGGAGTTCAGTAAAGTGGAGCTGTGTCTGAGACTGGGTTCTTAGCTGTGGTGATAAAGTCTTATGTATTTTAGTTTGCCTTCAGGCTTTTGATGCAGTTGAAGCTGGCTTTCCTGATCTTTCTGCCTTCGTTTCAATAATGCACTGGAGTGGACTTACATGAAACTTTCAGTTTCACATGAATTACTAGATATACCACATCAATATCTGAGAAATGTGGCTTACGGACATACATACAAACTTGCACGCACACACACATTGTGCGTACATATTTTACTATTTAATATAATACATATATATGTATATATATATATATATATAATCTTACTAAAATTCCTAACTGACCTATCACTTTTGAAATATTAGTATTTCTACACAGTGAACTTTGTTGTCTAGTACCAAACCAAGGCCATCATGCCTTAATTACAACATCTTATAAAGCATTTATAACAAAAGAAAGGTAGTAGTGGTTTCAGGAAATATTCTGATATTTTCCACCATTTTCAACTTCTGGGGTAATATTTTGCACACCAAATTTCAATTTATTCCATTTATTCTAACTTTATTTTGAAAATATGAAGAAACTTGTTACCCAACTCAGTCCATTTTTTTCTCTTAAAATTCAATTAAAACTTCTCAGGATCTTTTAATTGCTTTCGTTAACAGAAAATATAGAATAAAAACAAACAATTTATCACACCTTTTAACTAATTAAAGCCAACTTTTATTCTTGAATACAATCTTATAAAACACATGGAATATAGAGCATTTTAATTACATTGCTTTTGTAGAACTTTTCTCTTCAAAACTGACTGTGAACCCATAGTTCATTGTGGTTTAATTAAACTACATTCATTTAGACTTTTGACCACATCAGCTAAACTTGTTTATTTTTCTCTATATTCAACCAAAAGCCTCTTAGTAATAGCATAAACTAACCTCGGATATTAATGAAATTGTAATAGGACTAAGTTGGGAAGTAGCCTCTTGTAGCCTTTCAACGTCTGAACTGGAAAATCCTTCAAACAGAGGAGTACAGGCATAAAACAAAGAAAAACCAAGGAAGCTGCAAAACCCAGAGGTATAAACTCAATGTAATAAATCAGAATGTCAAACCTAGGGTACTTAAGATTCTGGCCTTGTTTGGAAATTGTCCTGTGACCATTTGCTGAGGAGACTTCAACAAATGCCTGCTTACTCCAGACAAGGCCCACTGAAAACCCAAAACCAACCATAATGCAGCTTGCTGAAATACAGACTTTACTAGGAATTTCTTATATTTCCATGACAACCTACTGGAAACTAAATCAGGAAAAGCTCTCTCATGGCACCCATTTGTGGGGTGATAGAGCCTCCCGAACTCTTCCCAGCTAACAACCACAAACTGCCAGTACATCACATGTCCTCTCCCACTGCATGACAGAAAGGAAATGCTCCTACTGCTGTTCAGGTCACCTTCAGGTGATCACAGCTGATGGGAGTTCAAGAGGGCAATGGCTATGTCATGCCCAGAGAACAGGACTCCACAAACGAAATTCCTGTGTGTATTTGGGAAAATTTCCACCCAGGGTTGTAGTGTCCGTTATTCAAAATTGGAATTTATCAGGCCAAGGTAATAGATTGTTTTTGGTCATCTCTCTAGTAATCAGAGCTGCCCTGTCCTATGAGCAAATTGGTTCTCAGACTCCCATATCCCTGAAAGCTCAGCCTCCTTTTAGAAAGTGGTATAGTATTTAAACTGTGAAGATCTAAGTCAGCTATAGATTATTTATAGTATCTAATACAATGTAATTGCTATTTAAACAGTTACTCCATTGTATCGTTAATTGCCTTCATGCCAAGAAAAGCTAAGATCTGTAGAGTTCAATACTGAGACAGTGTTTACTCTTAATATGTTTCACTCACTGTTAGTTGACTTCATAGACAGTGCAGCAGTGGATAAGGAAGGATAAATTTCTAATGCATCATAACTTCTTACTTTGAACTGTTTGAAGGTCTATTTTTATGTTTCTGTGCTTCTCTTTCATTAAGTGTTTGACTTTGGTGTTAGGGGAGAAGTCTTTTCTACTTAAAAGTTTCTTAATTTCCTCTCCTGTTGCTGTGATAAAACACCGACAGAAGAAACTTAAAGGAGAAAGAGAATATTTTATCCCACAGTACAGGGGGAAAGTCAAGGCAGCGAGATCTTGAAGCAGCTGTTCACTGGACAACCGAAGTCATGCACACTTTCTGGGGCTCCCCTGGCTTTCTTCATTTCATGCAATCCAGATTTTTCTGCCAAGGGAATGGTTGTACCTGCCGTCATGCCAACTAATGAAAGCTAGAATATCCTCAGCAAGCATGCCCAGAGATCCATACCCTAAATAATGCTAGACTATGTCAAGATGATAATAATAACTATCATAACTCCCCTACACACACACACACACACACACACACACACCAGAACACATTAAAAATAAAAGTTTGAGCCTATGACCTGATTTCTGATCAGTAAACACACTGCCACGCAGTTACATTCCCAATCTCGGTTTTGAAGCTAATGCATTACCACTCACTGTTTGCTCTATAGCTCTCTAGACATGCTCAAACAATGTAACAATCCTGACTATTCCATCAGACTAATACATAGTTAATATTTTGATGATTTTAGATTTTAATGTCCTAGGAACTCTCTTCCAGATAACTTTACAAACTTATTTTTACTGTATTGGTCTACCCTTCAAACATTCTTCTTCTTCTTTCAGCAAAGAGAACTCTCATCGCTTCTAAAATATAACTGAGAGGGCAATAAGCCACTTGTGTATGAATAACCTAGGTGACTAGAGAACTAAGGCATGATGGGACAAGACTATGCAGTGAGCAATTACTGTGAAAGGAAGGAAAGGAAGCAAAGGAGACTGGTTTGTGATAGTTACAGAAATGGAAGGTGGGCACAGTTAAGTAGATCTGCAGAATAGATCCCCTGACTATCAAAGGAATTAAGTTTATATCTCCAGGAAGTTCTGAAAAGACTGAGAAATTAAACAGGTAAAAGTGCACCGCTTCAATGGTCATTCAAGACTGGCCACTTAAAACAAGTGGATCTCAGGGTGTCATGAAGCTTTGCGGTCCTCTGTGAGATATTTTGTGTACCCATGGAAACAGGAATAGCTAAACACCAAGAATGACACTGAGCCAACATCCTTTCCACTCTTCAGATTTATGAAAGAAAACAGAATGCTTTTCATTTTTTAAATATGTCTACTCTGTTTTTATACAGTAGAATAATCCATAGCAGAAGGATGCTTTATCAGTCAGCTAATAAGAGTGTGTTGTGCACTGCTTCCAAGAGTCTAAGAAAGTAAGTGAATATTAAGACTGATCATAACAACAGGGATGGGTTGGCTGGCTATCTCCACTATTATCACTTTTGCAAACTTTTTATTTGTTTAGTTTTAGAAAAAATCAGGTATGATATATTCTAATATGGATACAGAATTAAATAAATTCATCTAGATAAATAAAGAAATGCAATCCAATTTTTAAAACATACAAACACATTTCTGCAAAAAATTACACATACACACAAACATACACTTGTATGTATTCTTTTTAAGAAACAAATTTTTCTGTTATTTGAAAGGTGGAAATTTTTATATACTACTATATAGATGAAGCTTAACTATAGCCCCTAGGCACATTTTTTTTCTGCAGAAAAATATATTTTAAAGATAATTGCATTAATTTCTAGAAATTTAAACAAAAACTTGCATGTGACTATTGCATATCAACCCTCCAAACTGGACTATGAGGCCTCTTCATCTTGTCTCAGTGCTTATTCTAAACACACACAGAAAGTGGCAAAGGAGTATGCCAATTAGGACCTCCAAGAACATTAAGCTTCCCTGCACGCTAGAAAATACTACAAACAGATTATACTTTCCTGTGTTTCAATTTTCATCATTACTAAGATAGACATTTCCATGTTTGACTTGCTGTGTTTCCTGGTAGCAAATGTTCTGATAGGGTTCCAGGTATCAAGATTGCCAAATTTTATCGAGAATCGAAAATTGAAGAGACCTGAAAGGTTTTGTTTCTCGACACCTTTGCTTGCAACATCAAATGCTACTAAGCACACACTTACTATGTTGTGGTGCCTGCAGAGCTGCTCTTTCTAGAGAAACAGCCTTCAGACACAGTGTCTTCAACACTACTCCTGCCATACAGAAGCTGCTAAGTTTAAAAACCATCACTTGGGACTACGATTCTTTCAAAATTCCATGGTAAAATTCTGCTCTGGAAAAGAGAGATAAAAAGCAAGAGTTTCACAATGCCAGTTACCCTCTCATTTTAATTTATATGATCTCAATGTCCCTATTGTGCTTACCCTGACAGTCAACCCAGGGACATCTCCTCTGAGTAGGCAACTGCTTAAGGCAACATCAAAGTTGCAGGTGTTTTCGTCTATCCCTGTGAAATAAATGGAATCCTTTGATTTTTAACATGTGCATCCACTGTGACTTGCCAACTCCTTTCTCAAGGCAACTTGATACTGTATTTATTTTTATATCAGAGTCTCACCATTTATCCCTGTCTGTCCTGGAAGATGCTATGCAGACTAAGTTAGCCTCCCACTCATGGAGACCCACCTGCCTCTGCCTCCCACGACAGTGATTGAAGACCTGCCACACTAAACCAGGTAGACTCCATATTTTTTTAAGTATAAAGATCTCATTTCTCCTCATTTTGATTTATCCAAAACCTTATATTATTTATCACAGAGCCATGATGAATGTTAAGGAAAGGTTAGTAGGGTGACTTGGAGGGAATTGTGAGAACTGGAGAACTCTTTTGGGATTGGTGAGGAAAAGGTCATTTCCCTAAAAGTGTAATGTGATGTGTGTGGATCTGTGTGAGACAATGGAAATAGTTCCAGTTTTATTATTTTAACTTTCATTTTTGCTATACCTAGCAAAACTACCTTAACTTATTTTAAAATTTAAATCCTACTTTATTATATGTGTGGCAATATGATTTATGTGACAATTGTCAATATAAGGGAAAGTTTTGTTACAGTTTTAAACAGAAAAGAGGGGAGTTCCCGATTTCAAAATGCTCCCAAATCCCACAATATTTAAAAGAACTCACTTTTCCCAAGTGTGTCATGTGCTCACTTTGTGAACACACTTTGGGACATGTGTTCAGTGACTAGTTGTGCCTAATTCCTATTGGCAACGGCAATGAGATTAAGCAAGTCTGACTTTGACAACTGGCCCCTCAAAGGAACAACACATGCTGGACCCCTTGGGAATGCAAACATGGTTCTTGCTCCTTCAGTACACAGCAAATAGAGTTCACATATCACTATGAAGGCAGAATCTCCGACTAGAAAAGAAATTAACTGTATAGCCTCTTATATAACCCATGTCCTCTTCCCCAGATAGGGATCCTAGCATATAATGTGTCCATGTATGTATGTAAACATGAGTAACTATTGGTATATCCTAAAGTTTAGAGAGGACACCAAGAGAGGATAGTAATAGGCCATGGTGCAGGATGGCATCTAGGCAATAGTTCTAGATTTCAAATAGTATGGTGAAGATCAGGATGTGAAATAATGTCATTGTCAAACAGGAAAATACGCTCTGTTTGTTAGCACAACTTTTTTTTGGGGGGGGTGGTTTCTAATTTAACACTAGGGCTTTTGGCTTTCATTAGGATACACAATTGGCTTTCATTTCCAAACACCTCAAGCAGGGCTGAAATCACATAGACAACATATATGTGACCTGTCCTATTCTTCAGGTATAATAAATTGGTTTTTAATTACTAAAAATTTTCAAGAAAAAATAATAAAGTTAGCTCAGTTGATATGCAATACCTTGCATTTTTTTCTTTTCTTAAAGCTCAGTCTCATTGATACATATGGTAAGAGATGTAAAGACAGAGGTGACGGTTCCCTAGGACACTGCCTTGCTGCAGGTTAAGAGATGTTGGTTTTAGAGCCTGCACAGACACTGTTTTGTTTGGCCTCTTATCTCAGGGTGCTTGACAGTTGGAAGAGTTCTAAAATATACTGGAAATTTACTCCTGACACAGCTGTTATAATTTGGGTTCTGAGGAGCAATCTATGTGGTTTTTGATCAATTTTTTCAGATTCTCAAGAAAGCAAACTCTCAGTAAGGAAGAACATCACATTTTCAAAATGCCCATTTGTGTTTGGCCTAAAGTGCTTTCAAATATAAAATGAAATAAATAAATAAATAAATAAATGGACTTATGTGGGTCTATTACCTGTTTCTTGTTTTCTTCTTATAGTATGTTGAAGAGGGAGGAAAAGCAAGGAGAGAGAAAGAAAAAGAAGAAAGGAAGGAAGAAAAAATGCTTAAGTTCCTCTCTGAAAGTCACCCAAGTATATAAAGCAAAATGAAAGTACAGATTGATTCACATTTACATAAATTAGCATACCGCTCTTTGTCCGTTTGGTAGTTCTGACACTCACTCTGCCAAGCATGCACTAAGAGCTGGACAAATGACAGAAATCACTACTGCCTTACAAAGCAATGGTTTAAAACCCACAAAGAGCTGCTACTGAATACTTAATACTCAAAAAATGAGCTCCACTAAGTGCCATCCAGTTCCCATTATCCATAGAGCTGTCTCGATGTTTCCTTCTGCATCTAGAAGTTAGAAATTGGCTAAACGTCCCAGGCTTTGGGCTATACAGTAGAAGATGGGTAAAAGCATGAAAGAGGGTAGTCAGATTTAGAGAGAAAAGCAAAGAAAAGGCCTCAACAGAGCTGTCGTTATTTTCTCTTGCCAACTGGCTCTCAGAAACCACTGACATCCTTGGTCAGATGCTGAGCATGTGATGCGGAATAGCCAAGGCTGGCACCCTTCACAGAGAGGAGCATCGTGGGCCCACACTGTGCAGGTGCTCCTGTTCCCAAGGGTCTTCCAAGCAGCAAGCTCCTCTCTGAAGGGATTCCACACAATAACCTCTTAGTTTAAATGGGACACTTACAGAAACACGGGATGCCTTGTTATTAAACTTAGTAGCTCTTGTTACCGCCCGTCGCCTGGTTTGCAAATGAGAGAAGCAGATGCAAGTGATACAGGCTTTCCAGTTCTTGTTTTTCTGCGTACTTAAATTGGTGCCCACACTTTTGACATTGCGAGGACACAGCTCTCAAATGATATATGACATGAAGTGGAAAAACAAAGAAAAAGAACAATAGCATCCTGAATGCCCGGATCACAGAAGAATTTCACAGCAAATCGTGTCGAAGCTTCCCACCAAGACAAATTTACTAATGTCTGGTCACACCATCAAACAGAGCAACGAATCCAGTGTTTACAGACTTGTTTTACTGACATCATGTATTTTAACTAGTCATAAGGCTGACCTTTCTTTGCAAATGTCCTCGACCTGTTTTCTTGTCTACTATTCATCTTCTTGGTGTTGGTTTTTGTTTTGCCATGTGCGTTTCCCAATTCAAAGCTCTTATTTGTTCAGCTCCTTTTTTACCATTTGGCTCTAACTTTCCATGTGCTTAGTACTTTCTTATGAAGCTAATATGGGGGGTGATAACATGTTTTTCAAAGTTAATATTTATTACCAACAGAGATAAAGCAAGAGGCAGGACCAGGAAGTGATACCTACCAAGGTGCTAGTCCATATTCTCTAACAAAGCAAAGCTGTGTTATGCCCCCACAGTTATGACTCTTAACCAATGGTCTTCTAGATGACAACTGGGAAGAAAGATAGTCCTAACACGACAGCTTGTAAAACAGATTCCATGATTCCTTCTACATCGTTGGCTCAATTTTGCCCTCCTAAACTTGTGGGAGAGCTTTTTTTACTTTTCACTGTGGTGAAATTCGGATGATTTTTTTTAGCAATGTCTATGAATCAAATGAGATGAAAAGTGTTTAAGGTTTTTAAATATTAAGCAACAGCACATAGTCTTCTCATAGGCCATGGCTTCAGTTTTATTTGGATAAACCTCATAAAATATAATTTTTCAACTCCTCTAGACTTCATCCTGTTGAACTACAGTCAGAATGGAGAATCTAAAATTCTGCTCAAGGATCCATTTTACCTTGCTGTTCGAGGAGGCACCGTGCATCCAGTTGGTCTCAGTCTTCATCCTCATTTTCCATTTGGATTTGCCTTCAATATTTATAAAGAATGGCCGTGAATACTGTCTTAATCATAATGGTTGATCTAAGGAGTCTGTGAGTCATCACTGGTGCCTATTATAATTGTGGGTGCCTTGAGATTTTAGTAAATAGGAGAAATTTTTAAAAAATTAAACTAAGGTAAAAATGTAACGTGCCCAAGGCTTCTACTCACCCAACGATCCTCATTAATATTCTAATTGAGTATCTTAGGTTTTAAATAGCCTTTGGTCTTAGAACTCTTGCCCAAGAATCCCTAATGCGTGTTTCTTACAGTTCTAATATGACTGGAATCCTTTCTATTTTTACCTTCTTGTTCCTAGCAAACCACTTCCCATGATTCATTTTTTATTGGCAATCAAATAAGGGCTGCACTAATGGCATGTAGAATTTAATCAATTAATGGAGTTCAATAGGCTATTTCCACTTGCAATATTTTGAGAGGTTGATTTTGCAATCACTTGACTACTCTGAGACTCCACAGTCACAGCAACTAAAATTCCAGCATATCCTTAACCTCAGTGGACCAAACAAGAAACAATGGATGGATGTGTAAACTTTGCTTCCCCCATACGAGTAGACACATTGCTGATTCTCTACTGACTTGGAATGCTTTTCTTAGATTTACATTTCCAGGTAGTTTTCAAAAATATTGTTGCTGAAAAAATTTCTTTTGTGTTCTGACACTATTTATCATGTATGCTTTTTTATTTTTTTTAACAGTGCCTACTGTGCCTCTTATATCCCTGGTAATAAATGACACAAAAAATCCAAATGTAAAATAATGTTATTGCAACTATAAGAATAACGAAAGGGCAAATAGCAAAAGGAAGTGTCTTTCTAGTCTGTAGTCAGCCAATCTGTCTGTCTCTCTGTGCCCCCCCTCTCTCTCTTTCTCTCTCTTATTTCTTTTTTTTGTGTATGTGTAGTTGAGATGAGGGAGGGATAATTGTCAATTAAGTCTCAGATATTTTTCATTCAAGTATTTGGATTGCTGATTAACATGTCTTGATAAATTTACATGCCGCCTCTCTTATAAGGGATGGTTTATACAAATAGATTTAATAGCTGCAGGTACATTGTTAGCAAAATGACCTTAAATAAGTGTGTGATGTGGAACTTTCCTCTGTATGCTGTGATTACCATTAATGAATAAAGAAACTGCTTTGGACCATAGCAGGGCAGAATTTAGGTAGATACAGGGAAGACAAAACTGAATGCTGGGAGAAAGAAGGGCAGAGTCACAGAGAAGCCATGCTGGCCCGCCAGAGAAGGACGCTGGAACTGTAGCTCATAAGCCACAGCCATGTGACAATACACAGATTAATAGGAATGGCTTAAATTAATATGTAAGAGTTAGCCAATAAACTGGGCAGTGGTGGCACATGCCCTTACTCCCAGCACTTGGGGAGCAGAGGCAGGCAGATCTCTATGAGTTTGAGGCAAACCTGGTCTATAAGAGTTAGTTCCTGCAGGATAGGTTCCAAAGCTACAAAGAAACCCTGTCTCAAAACACCAAAAAAAAAAAAAAAAAAAAAAAAAAAAAAAAAAAAAAAAAAAGCCAATGAGAAGCTAGAGCTAATGGGCCAAACAGTGATTTAAATAATATGGTCTCTGTGTGATTATTTCGGTTCTGGGCAGTCAAGACAAACAAGCAGCCCCCTTACAACAAGTGTGAATTGCTCATTTGTAGCCAAAGTCAGCTAAATGGTATCAGAAACACCTGGAGGGTTTGATAAACCGGGTCTATCCCTCAAGTTTCCTTTTCAGTAAGTCTGGGATGCAGTCCAAAAAATTGTATTCATGGGAAAGTTTCATGGTAGTGCTGATACTGCAGCCTGGAGACTTAAAAATGACTATTCTAAGGCATGAAAGGAGAGGAAGAGATCTTAGGGGAGGGAGAAAACAAGTAGGTAATTAAATGTATAAGGTACAAAAGAAAACCAGGAATACTAGGGAAGGGAATGGGAACTATCAAAAGAGGAGGAGAGGAACAAGGGATAATGAGAACTGTGCTGTTCTTATAGATAGATTAAGATGACCAGATAACAGAGAACACTGCAAACAGGGCAGGGGCAGGGAAAGAGAGGAGGCTAAGGGGGGTAAGAACATGAGGAAAAGGGATGGTCCAGTTAGGAGAAGAATGGAGTTGGAGAGTAATGAAGGAGATAACTTAATAGAAGGAGCCATTACAGGGTTAGCGAGAAACCGTGGGCTAGGGAAACACCCAGGAATCCACAAGGATGACTCCAGCTAAGACTCCTAGCAATAGTAGGGAGGGTGCCTGAACTGGTCTGATTACTATACTGTAACCAGACTGGTAAATACCCTAATTGCCATCACAGAACCTTCAAACAGTAACTGATGAAAGCAGATGCAGAGATTCACAGTGATGACTATTTTTAATTATCAATTTGACACAGTCTAGAATCATCTGGAAAGAATCTCCATGAAGAATTGTCTAGATCAGGTTTGACTGTGGGTGTGTCTATGGGAGATTGTATTGTTTGTGCTCATTACAATGGGAAAAGTTGGTTCAAAATTGCGGTCCTTGTTGTCCAGGTTTGGTTCCAGGACTGTTTGTGAGTGGAGAAAGAAAGCGTGAATGCATTCATTGCTCTCTGCTCTTGGCTAAGTATGGAATGAGGGTAACTGCTATAAGTTCCTTCCACTTTGACTTTCCTACTATAATGAACTGTAAATTAAACCCTTCTGTTAGAAGTTACTTTTTATCAAAGTATTTTCCTAAAGCAACAGAAACAAAACAAGGTCAGCAAGTGGGTTATATATGGCTTGCTAGAGCCTCCAGTCACACTTAGATCACGTCACATACAACATGTTCAGTGGGGCCAGAATAAATGTGAATTTTTTATTATTATGTAATAAGTATAACTTTTCAATTCAGATGATGTCTAATAGCTGTAAATTTCTGTGCATTCCATATATTTTTGCACACCTCAAGTTTTATGTGAAGATTATATTGGGAGACTTGAGGAAACAACAAAGATCATTGATGGGGGAAGAGGAAAAATAGCCTAAGGGAGGTAGATAATAGATCAGAAGTGATGTGAAGGGGAACGAGAAATCATAAGAGGGGAATTTCAGTAACATGAGGGATGGTGGAAGAGCAGAGGAGGGAATGGGGGCATGACCAAAACTATTGAAAAAGGCAGATGGAAATATAATATTTCATAAGCTTCATCATATATACATACATATATATATATAAATAATTTAATTGAAGTTACTTTACATAAGGGTGATTAGGCTTTCCAAGGAGCCATAGTTTAGCCAAGAGAAAAGCCTAGGGATGGATTAGGAAGGTGGCTTGGTTCTGGGAGGACATGCAGGGAGGATCAGGGAATGAATATGATTAAAATACATTGCATGAAATTCTCAAAAATTATTAAAAATATTATTTAAAGAGAATAACTTATTCCCCCCCCCCCCGTGCTTTCTTTTCTTTTCACTGGCTCACTTCAGTAATATTTGACCATAATTTATAGACTAGGTGCAACTATTTCACTTTTTCCCCCTAAGTAAAACAATTCAATTCTAAAGATTTTTAAGGTAATCTCACTTTGGACAAAAACCAACACTGGAGAGAAAAGTAATAACAAATAAACAGAGACAAGGAAGTAATGGGAAACTGCCTGGTCTTCTAATTTTTATGCTTTGGACTTGAGCATTAACTCAGCAAAGTCCTTCTCTGCAGATAAAAATGCTACTATTCTTCATAATGAGTACTAGGCATCCCTAGTTGGAGGAAGGACCACTTGCAACTGATATAAAATAGAAGTTTTAAGAAATGATGCACAGAGCAGATGCAAAGTCAATCAGCACCGTCCAGAATTAGAGGCTGGTTGGCTGAAGTGTGAAACACGAGGTTGGACCCTGGCTGACCACACTCATCAGACAGAGGCTTGCTAAGCTAACAACATTTTTCCTGCCCAGACTCCACAGTCCATTATTGTGTACCAGGTTAAAGCAAGGTTAAATGTCAGGACACCATTTGCTCAAACACCTTGAGCTGTAAACAGTTTGAGCTGAAGCAGATTAGACGATCCCTGAATGTTTGAAGGAATGAAAGCAAGCGGTTGTTGAGATTTGACATGTGCTTATTACCCTCCTCATTTTAGCTTTGTTTTATTTGTTTTCTTTACCAGTCTGGGTCTGCCAAATACATCGACCCACTTAGATCTTCAGATTCAACCATGACCTGTGACCTCACTTCACTTGAAACCAGACCTCTCTTGTTTGGGAGACATCCAGAGCTACCTCAAGCTTAAAATCCAAACACTCTTTCTCTCTTTGTATCTGTTCCTCTTATGTGAAAGGTATGCAAGCCAGAGCAATCCCCAGTGCCTATCAAGGGTAGAGCTCTGATTTAAGACTAATGGGTTGGGTCGGCATGATTTGCACCCTATATGAAATAGTGATTGTTCCCATCTGGCTGCAACCTGAGTAGAGCTTGAGATGATTAACAAGGCAGTTAATAAAATTGTGGTAAGAAAGGGGAGAAACTCGGTCTTAACCTATCTCAGAATTTCAGGGCAACGGGAGAGTCACCTTTTTAACAAAGAAATGTGATCACATAGACCACCACTGCAAATTCAGAAAAACTCTCCCAAGTTAAGTACCAGAGTGTAAGACATAGTCTACCTATTCTATCTTGTAAGTTATTCTAAGAATAGTATGAGCTGATGCAACAAGAAGCTTTCTACACACATGCACACATGCACACACTAATTAGGATATTTTACATCTCATTTCCTCATGTCAGGAAATAATAATAACAAAAACAACAGAAGAATGCTTTTATACTCTTGTCTGTGTCTTCCTTAGTGATTTTCTAGGATGAAAACAAAATACACATGTTTATGCCTGTAATTCTTATACCCAAGGATAAAAATAAAAACACAATAAAAGATGTATGACCACTGAGAGTCTAAAAGACATTCTGGCCATCGAGTTTTCTTGAAATAAATCTCTTGATGTGAAAACAGACAAGCATCACCACCCTTCAGATGCATTGCCACATTTTCTGATTTCACTGTCTGTAAACGAAGGCTTCTCATTAGGTTCCTAGCTACTCAGATGCAAATTAATACAGAAACTAGGTTAAATTATAACACTATTTGGCTGATGGCTCAACCATATTTCTACCTATCTCTTACATCTTCAATTACCCCATTTCTATTAACCTACGTATTATCATGAGGCTGGGGCTTACCAGGAAGGTTCTGGCATCCTTCTCCTTTGACAAGTTACATGGTGTCTCCTTGACTCTGCCTACATTCTCTCTAGATCTCTCTTCAGAAATCTACCTGGCTATATTCTGCTCTACCACAGGCTAAAGCAACTTCTTTATTAACCCATGATAATAAGGCATACGGAGGGGAGTCCCACATCAACTGTACACACTGCATGTGGAATATAGGACATTTGATGTGAACCAAAGATAGAAATTGAGATTATAATTAGACTGAAGCTAAAAGTAGTGCTACATGGAGTTCAGAGGGGTTTGAAAGGCTAAAGGAATATACAACATACAATCAAAACTTAAGAATACATGAGCTTTAATTTTTATTTATTTATTTTTTTATTTTGCCACAGTTTCTTTAGCGTCTGTCTCATTTACCCATATTGTGAAAAACACTAAGTGTACTCCAGAGCCAGTGAGAGCAAATTGTATAAAAAGGGTGAACGCTTCTACTTCTCTTTTCTAATTTCTAATCATACAATGAGACAATATAAATTAACCATGTGAGGCAATTAGTACACATACCTTATGGAAAATAAAATCCTGACAGCATCAAAGCTATGCCCTAAAGGTTGCTAAGATGTTAACCTGAGTGTGGTGCTTTCCTTCACTTTCCAGAACCACATTTCAATACATAGGAAACAGAACTGAAGAGGTAAATGGTAGAGTTCTGATGCAGGAGATTGCTTCAGAAACTTGTCAATTGTGTAAGGCTGAGCACCACCGCGAAAGTATACAGGGCTCTCCTGAGACTACACTTCTTGACTTGCTCTCATTTGATAAAAGCAAAATGAATAATAATTTTGCAGGAGAATGCAGTCTTTAAATACAGGGTCTACTTTATTATAGACTGTAATTGACAGCAGTATAGGAAATTTATTTTCTTCTCTGACACCCAATGGGGTGATGTTAATAAAAAACAAATAGTGTTCAAGATGACAGCAGAAAGAGCCTTTCCTTCTCATGGGCTCGTTTGGTTCCACTTAATTTGTCCTTGGGAGACCTGGCTATGATCACTCTATGGTGATCTTTGCTTCTGCACTAGCATAATTTGCAGGTGATAACAAAGAGTTCCACAACTTTGCTTTTAAACGTAGGACTCCAGTTGACAAGCCTATGTGTTGCATTGCATTTTAGTGTTGTGTTCCACCAGGTGGATGGATTCTGATACTCATGCCCTTTTATTAGTCTCCTCTGTAAATAAGGGTGAGCCTAAAAGTTGTTTTGATTAATAAAATATGGTAAAAATAATGCTGTCTCAACTTCAGAACTACTTTCTAAGAACTGGTGACATCTACTTTTATATTCTTGTGAGGCCTGGCTTCCACATAAGTTGTACAGCAAGCCATCTGGGAAATCATGTGCTGTGGCCACATGGAAATAACATAGAAAAGCTGAATTCCAGAAACTGATTAACTGTAGGAAAACCTACAAGGCCAACTAAGACACAGCATAACTGTGCTAGTTACCTTCTTATTGCATGGGGTTAGTAGTAGGAAGAAGGTTGGTTCCACTGCAACTCTACTTTGGAAGGAGAGAATAGTGACAATGTCTTCTGCTTTTTACATAGACCAGAATACAAGTGACCCATGACATCACTCACAGTAGGCCCGTCTTCCCATTGCAATTAACCCAATAAAGATAATCCCCTACAGTCTGGGTCACGGTCCATCTTTCAGGTGATTCTAAAGTTTGGCACGTAGACAATTAAGATTAGACATCAAAGAATCCAAAACTCATTGTCAGCGACAACCATATCTAAGGCAGGTAAACAAAACAGCCACTGGATAAGCCAAGAGATCACCTTGTAAATCATGAAAAATAACAAGAGAAGGACGGTTCTAAACATGGGCTAAAAATGAAAGACATGCCAAAGTGGATGAGCAAAAGTTCAAGAGGACTCAACCTTACACGAAGAACTATAGACAAGTGAGGAAAAGTTGGGAGCAGGAGACATTATCGTACCCATGGAAGAAAAGATGAAGCTGTTGTCCAGTGCCAAACAGTCATCCCTAAAAACATACATGCAAGTAACATTATATGGACTGAGTAGGTTATCTTTAACAATAGCACTAATTATGCATATATATACATATATATGCAATAACTGAGAAAAGGTCATGAATTTAAAGGTGTATGGTTTGGAAGAAGAAAACAGAAGAGAAAAATAATTATATTAACCTCAAAATAAAAAGAAAAGATGGCTTACAACCTTTATTTTCCTATAGATTGCTACACAGTCACACAAAACCAAAACACTTCTATTCCCTTGCCTACCTTTACTTAGAAATTAAATAGAATATTTTTTGTTTCGTTTTGTTTTGATTTCCACAAGCAGCCATACACTGAGGTGTCGCTTTCGTATAGTAGGCCTAGTTTTTGTTTTGTCTTCCAGACTGGAGTCTCCAGTTTATGAGGGAGATGGAATCCCAATTGGCTTTCTCTGGTTACCAAATGAAGTTTCCAGTACCAGTACTAGATTTCATACTATTAAATTGTTGTTTGCTCCAAATAACCCAGGCTGTTGCCAAGATGATAGGCTGTTCTCCACAAACTCATATCAAAGTCCAACCATGAACAAAAAAACCCAAACAACTCATTGAACATGGAAAGGTAGGTAGATCTAGTACCTACATAGAACCACAACTCCCATGTTCTGGTATCTTTGGTACAGTAAGGTACTCTGCAGGCTACTAAAAGAGAAATGCAAGCACCAACACAACCACAAAACCTTAGATCTCCTGTCCTGCTTGCAAAATATGCTAGATTGGTGGTTGCACAAACCTTGTACCAGTAACCAACTGATGTCTGATTTGACTGTATGAGATGGAACCAGTACCTGGCATTGCTTGGGTGACCAAGAACTGAAGGCTAGATAGACTGGAAACCTAAGGTTAAAATCAAGTTAGATATGACTGTTTTAAAAACAGCATAAAAAAGATTAATAAAATGACACCTAATTATATTCTGCTATACACATAGATCAGAACCTTATTCAATCATCATCAAAGAAGCTTCCTTCTGCAGCAAATGGGAAAAAATATGGAGACCAATAGCCAGACATTATACAAATAAAGAGACCTTGGAACACACAGATATGAATGAGATATCACCATCAAACCCATCTCTTCAGAACTCATGGAACCCTAAGAGGAAGCAGAAGGACTTGGAGAGACAGAAGAGACAGAGAGAACAAGGCTCTCTACAACAACTAAACAAAGCTCATGTGAACTTACAAAGACTGAAGTAGCAATCACAAGGCCTCCAGAGACAGGCACCATGTCTCCTATATACATACTACAGTTTTCAGTTTTGTATTTTCATGGGACTCATGAATGTGTAAATGAGTAGGTCTCTGATTCTTGTGTATTCTCTTACAACTCTTTTATTTTTCTGTTGGCTTGTCTTGTCCAACTTCTATATAAACTATTTTGTTTCATCTTATTATATTTTATTTTGTTATGTTTTGTTGTTATCTCTTTTTTTGGGGTTTTTTCGAGACAGGGTTTCCCTGTAGTTTCTAGAGCCTGTCCTGGAACTAGCTCTTGTAGACCAGGCTGGCCTCAAACTGAGAGATCTGCCTGCCTCTGCCTCCTGAGTGCTGGTATTAAAGGTGTGCGCCACCACCGCCCGGCTTGTTGTTATCTCTTAGAAGCCTTTTATTTTCTGAGAGAGAGAAAGGGAGTAGATCTTGGTGTGAGAGGAGATGAGGAAGAACTGGAGAACTGGGAGGAATAGAGAGAAAGGGAACTGTATTTAGATTACATTATGTGAGAAAAGAATCTATGTTTAATGAAAGGAGAAAAATTAAAAAGACACTTGAACTCAGCAAAACATATACCAGTGTAGAACACAGAATTCCCTGGAGTCTTATGATGTTCCTGGGCTCAGACTCAGCATCCACGCAGCATTTCATTTGTTGCATTTCATGTATTAATACCTAGATCTTTTAAATGAATAGCTACATCTATATGTGCTTTGTTTTTGTCAACTTATTAATCTTCAAATATAAGGCAATTAAGTACAAAACTATCTTCTTTCAAATCCTTGTTGTCAATTCAATTTTCAAAAGTTCAATATTGTTGGGACATTGTTCTCTATGTTTGTATTTATCCCAGTATTTGCTACAGAGTCTCTTTGAAAGAAGTATCATAAAAATTAATGAATGGCTGGCTCTGTAAGTGAATATATAAATGTATGAATAAATGATGCAGAACTCAAGACCATATAAAGTTTTCCTGATAAAGTACACTTTATATGACTTACTCAGGATTATCATTAGAAGATAAAACAGGGCTACATTATGAAGACAAGGCAAAAAGAATTCTTACTTAGTCTGGTATTTTTTTAAAGGTGAAGAATCTCTCTTGTTCCCATGAGCAGCTTATAATTTATTGAAAAAATAAATCTTGTCTCAGTGTTGAATTCAGTACCCTAAAATAACATGATAATGATATAGCCACTTGATCTAAAAGGAGAACTGGAAGTTTTAGTTGGCTTTGAAATAAAGCAATAAGAGCAAAATAAGCTCCCAGTTGTCTGAGGCAGGAGTTGGTAAGATTCCAGAGGAACATCTACTCTGCAACATTCTACAGAGGCATAATCACCCCTTGGCACCATTCTACCTGTCTCTGAGACTAGAAAAGTAAGCAGAGAAACCTCAGAGACTGAGATGTTCACTCAGCCTCAGCCCTAACAGGATAATTCTAGCATTTTTCGGTAAGATTCAGGTTAATAATGTCTATGTACAAATTATGAAAACAGAATGTTAGAAACCATATAAAAAGGCAGAGAAGAATTAATGGCTATTTGTCTACAGTTGTAGAAATTAGCTCGATATGGGAAATAACCAGGCTAGCTAAAGGATAAAACAGTTGTATTTTATTTATTATAAGGGGAAAGCTCATGAAACAGGAAATGGAAGTCCACACTGTCATGGAGTACCACATAGAAAGAGAGCACCTGGTCCATTCTCCAGTTTTCTCTCAGGCTCAAGGAAGTCATGCCTTAACTAGGTTCCACCTCTTACAGCTTTGTTAACAAAGCTTCCCCCATCACCTTCCCCTTTTGTCTAAACAAGAGTAATCCAAACCCAATACAACTATATACAACAGGAACAGATATCAAGTATAAAATTACAACCAACATAAACACTATTAAGCAAGGAACACATTACAAACGTTTTAATAAACATTCTATTCCAAAGAGTCTCTGCTAAATCATAAGAGGAAGATAACTGTAACTATCTAAACTTTAACCCCATCATAGGCCTGAAAATGGAGATAATATAAAAAAAGCCAGGCGGTGGTGGCACATGACTTTAATCCCAGTACTCAGGAGGCAGAGGCAGGCAGATCTCTGTAAATTCGAAGCCAGCCTGCTCTACAAGAGCTAGTTCCAGGACAGACTCCAAAAGCTACAGAGAAACACTGCTTTAAAAAACCAAAATAAAATAAATGTAGTCAGGAAATGCAATCAAGCAGCTTCCAAAGCAAGCAGTGTATGGGAGAGACAATTGGCTACCTTAGCAATCACCTAAAGTCTCATTTGCAATGTTGAGGCAACCAACTTTGGCTAAGGACTAGCATAACTGACAAACCATTTTCAGAGGCAAGAAAATTTTCAGAACCATCTTTCTCTGTCTTGGCAAGGTTTGACAGTCTTTTTTGTATCCTGTTTGTCCTGTCTGGACATTATACATATTGTCAGTTGTCGATGCATGGGCAGTTCCTTGCCCAAAGGCCAGTTTTGCCAAGAAGAAAACACACTCCAAGTAGAGTGTCTCTGGTGCTCAACACTCTCTCAGGAATAGATTGGTGCTGTCAGGAGCAATCATGTCTCATGTCAACAGAACCCTATGTTATTTAAATGCCATATTCTACAGATCCTCGAAGTGGTTGAAGATTACCTACCTAGGAAAAATACAAATTCTATCTATCTAAAGAACCTAATCAATCTGACTATATGTATAACAAATATTATACGTCAATAGTTGTTCATGTTTAATACCTGTATAACTTAAAGACTAAAACTTCATGTCAGAATATTAAATAATCTGTAAACAAATGTGCAGAAAATGAGGACAATGACTGCAAAAAGTAAATAATGTATGAGTATTTTTATCATATATATATATATATATAATTCAATATGAAAATATATCCTAAAAGTTGTGTCAATATACAAAATGTCCTAAACAGGGGTAAAACATGCATATATACAACCTGACAGAATAACTTCGTATAGATATATAAATACTTCAAACAGAAGTAACAAATATAATTTGACTTGTATCAATGTACACAAACTATACCAATGTAAATTATCCATAAATAATAGCTCACAAGTATTCACTCTATTATCCACTATTATTATCCTTTTTTAAACCTAAATAGTTTCTGTTCCAACCCTCTATCTTATACAAATAATAATCAACAATCCCTGAATGGTGTTCCCAATCCTGAGGACAAACTCTTCTGGGAGAGGGGATGTAGTCCTCTAGAATTGCTTCTAGCTGTCATGAGGGCAATTTTCCCTTTATGGGATCCTGCTAAAGTAAAGTGATGGTTAAGTTTAAAGATTACTGTCTAGCATAGTTGCAAATGATTTCTAAGCAGTAAATAGGGTTTTTTTCAAAGTTCTTATTTGGACTTATATTCAGAACATCATGAGAAGGTACACCATTTCAGCAGCTGATACCCCCCCAAAACAGAAGCACTATCAGCATCATGATGTCATCTCAACTAAGTGGAGTTGTTGCTGTGGGGCCCCATCTTCTTCCTGGAAACTTCAAAGATTACTGAAGGAAAAGCATCTGTAGGAAAGTTTATTGTTCACTGTGGAAAACATAAACATCATTTATATAAACATACATTCAATGAAGAATACGATATCGACAAAATAGGCTTGGAGAAAGTAAAATTTTTTCTAAAGTCTTTTTTTTTGTCCCATACTAGATGGCTCCCGATATGAGACAGAAACTTTGAATGTTACTTTTAGCAACACACTTGGATTTAGAGAAGTACAGAGCCATTGTCCAACTCTAAATCCAGCTCTATGTATTTACATACAGGCATATATATATGTATATATATTGACCACCTATCTTCCTAAGTCAGATGATTGGTTAACAAAGCTTCCCCCATCAACCAATAATAAATATAAAATTAGAAAAATATGAAAAATATAGAAAGAAAACTTGAGCACCATAACCTAGACAAACTACACACATGAGCCAAATAATAATAGTAATCTGAAAGGGTAGCTTCTTCTGTCACATAAATTAAATGGGAGTTGTAGTTTGAAGGATCAATGATAATCTTTCTTTATGATAAAAATTTTACTTTTCTTTTTGCATTACAGTTTACCCTGAAGTTTAGTAGATTAAAGAAGAATGGCTTATTTGTTCATAAGGATTTAATCTGAGTTGAGCTTGGCTTTCGTGTGGTGTCAGTTGGGTGTCCCAGCTGGTGCTGGAGTTTTTGCTGTGTCAGTGGCTCCTTCACTTGGCAGACATGTTGATGCTATGCCAGTTGTCAGCAAAGGTTGAACAGTTGCCAGCTAAAGCCAAGGCCTTTTCCTATAAGGAGGCTAATCTATCCCCGACCCTCAATGATCCAGACTTCTCAGGTTCATAAAAATCTCTTCTCCTTTGAGCATAGTTGAGGGTTTGTTCTCAGTGCCTGATGTGATTTGAAGGTAGAATGTCCCACACATGCCAGCATGCTTGAACACATGACTCCCAGCTGGTAGCACTGTTCTTTGAGACGGTGAAACCTTTAGGAGATAAAGCCTGACTACAGTAGGTGGGACCCTGGGGATGGGCTTTGAATCGAATAACACCCTGGTCCAACTTCCAGTCAGCTCTCTGCTTCCCATCCAACCAAAATGTGAGAAGGGAGGACTCCTAAGTGCTCCTGCAACTATGGAGTAGGCCTTCCAGGTCAGGAAGGCTGTATTCCCTCAAACTGCAAACTTTTAAATCAATTCCCTCTTCTTCCCTTGGGTTGTCTTCTGCCACATAGTTGATCACAATAATGAGTTAAATAGCTAAAGCATTCCTGAGGTTTCTTCCCATGGCGATGAGCCTCCTAAAATGCAATTAATTCCTCTTGGACCGACGAACTGTGAGCTAGTGAGACAAGTTATCTGTCCTTTAAATCCCCAAAAAGTAATATCCAAACCAGAGTATGGGCTGTAAGTAAAATAAATCAGTGGCTTTAAGTCACTTGCCACCAAACCATATCATCTGAGCTCAATCTCCAGGCCCCATATGGTAGAATAAGAGAATTAACTCCAAGTTATCCACTGACCTTCATGAGCACCAGAGCATGTGCACATGTAAATACACACACACACACACACACACACACACACACACACACACACAACTAAGTAAGTGCAATTTATTTTTTAAAAGAGGAAACACCAGAATGACTAAAATCAAAAACACTGATAACAGCTTAGGTTGGAGAGGATGCAGAGTAAGTGCCACACTAGTGCAGCCTGGATGCTGAGACTGGTGGGGGGTGCTGGGATTGAGACACAGAGGCTTCTTTTCAGGTGGAAGAACAACACCTTTCTAATCTTATGTATTTTCCCTTCCTCGGGTGATCCATGAGTTTCCCTTTTAGGTTTCTCCTTGTTACCTGGGCAAAGTTCTTGGAATCCAGTCTAAGTGAAGGAGGAGGAATTATATGAAAAAGAAGGGGAGGTTAAGATTATAATGGTTAAACCCATAGAGACAGCTGACCCAAAGTAGTGGGAGCAGGATTTATTCCTGGTACATGAACTGGCTTTTTGAAACCCATTTTCTTTGGAAATAGGATTTTTGCTCAGCCTAGATACAGGAAGAGAGCTTAGTCCTGCCTCAAAGTGATGTGCCAGACTTCGTTGACTCCCAATGTGAAGCCTTATTCTCTTTGGGGAGTAGATGGGGGTGTGAGGGGGGAAGGTGAAGGGAGTGGGAGGAGGGAAGGAAGTGGGATTGTTATGTAAAAAATTAAAGATTGTTTTAAAAAATAAATATTTTTTTTAAAAGTAAACTAGCCATCACATTGTCAGACTCTCTTTCAATCTAGGTTGGACCCTTGATTCTTAGCACAATGATGAGAATGGTTCCTACTTGTCTCACCAAAGATGGTGAAGATCTTCCTGATAAGGGTGGGATTGAGTTGCTCTTACTCCAAATGCTTGGGACTACATTGATTTCAAATTCTGGAGTGCCTTTTTATTCACATTCTACAATATTTTCTTAGACACTACCAGTTGAGCAGTGTTACACCCTAATTCTGAAATCTAAGATTCTACAAATCTAAAACTATTTGAATATTATATTGGTTCTCAGAAGATTCAACTATATGAGCCTTTTGGTTTTCAGTTTTGTAGGTTTGGGATCTTTAACATATAAAAGATTTCTCAAGAAAATCACCTTATTTAAATGAACTTTTGCAGAAGAGTAAGTTTGCTGAAAACAAAGCAGAAGATATAAGACATGGTCAAATGCAATATAAACACATTGAATATTGTTTTATTGAACTTCCAAATGTGTATAAAACACTAATATTTTTTTTTATTTGCTAACCCACTGACAAATTTCAAGACATATAAATCATAAAAGAAAACCTTGCTGAAACTATCCAAATTGTGTTAGCTGCTTTACCTTCTACACAGGTCAAGGTGTAGAAGAGTCTTCGCATGACAAAAGGTTTCCTACCTGACTTGCAGGCAGCAGGCACCACAGGCAAAGCTAGTATATTTCACCTGTTTTCAAATTTGGCAGAAGTAAAATATGTGGGACACGGTACCCTTGAGGATCCGATTCTATTTACTGACTGTATTTATCACTCATTCATTCTGTCATGTCTATTAGTACATCATTCTTTTATTGCTGTATGGTTTCTGATAGAGTTTTATGCTAGAATGTGGTAATTCTATTTCACATTGCTGAACAGCCATGTTATCTCTACTGTGAGACTACTACAAACGAAGCTGCCATAAAGCCCTGTCCTATGGATCCATTGGAAAACAAGGCTCTCCTGTGGGTGGATGCACCCAGCTGGGCAGCTACTTTAGAACTGGTGCCGATGATCTCTTTCAAGATATTTGTGGCTATTAATAATGCAACCAGCTGTTCAAGAAATGTCAGTTGCTCCACCTTTCCTCAAATACGTTGTGTTTTTTATTTTTGTGCTCTTCTGTTTTTAGTAACTTCTTCCTAATTGTATTTTATAAGTAATATAGAACATAGTTTCATGTATTTACTCTATATGAAATATAAGATTAGAGAGTTCAGCTTTAAAACTTTCCCTGGGAGACATCATTATAAAATCTTTTTCTTGGCAGGGGAAGCAAGGCAAGAAAATACAACTAAGTTTTCTTAACTCAGCTATATTGGGATGATTTACATATGCTGTCATTATTAATTCTTTTAACAATCACTTGTAGTAGGTGTTTTCCAATGACTCCAAAGGTCACATATCTAGGAAGAGTTGGTTTGATTTTGCAACTCTTTTTATTCCTTTCCTCTCCTAATGCCTTCATTTCCTTTTGTGCTCATATAAGTTGGAGGGTTTGGATATGTCCTTGCTTCTAATAAAGAATAGGAGAATAATAATTATTCTGAAGATTTTAACACATTTTAAAGCTATTTTCTATCTACCATGTAGTGGGATAGTCTTTGGCATGCCTTTTGGTTTTTTTAAACTTTACAATAAATCCTCTTTATCTTTGTAATTGGAAGCATCTTGTGTTTTCATTTTGAAGGGTGAACAAACACTCGGCTCCTTTCTCCTGGCTCACCGAGAAGCTAGGTCCTGAACTTTTCAGATCGCATTATGTGAGGGTAATCAATGACCTGTTTGTTTCATTACTTATTTCCAATGCCCTCTCAGCTTCCACCTCTAAATTAATGAATAGCCTTGTCCCAGCTCACAGGGAATCAAATATTTACACTCTTCCCCTTTGCTTCAGCAATCCTCCCTTATCATGGATTGTCATTTTACAAAAAAAAAAAAGTGGTCTCATGTTTACACTTAGATTCATTGACATGCTTAGCCAACTAAAGAACAAAGCCATTGAATGTCAAGTAATTTGAGAGAAAAACAAACAGTTTTCTTAGTCTCAGAAGCATTTCATGTTGTGTCTGAGAAAGACTCTACTGGTTAGTAAAGGGTTTCACTCACTGTGTACAGGGTAATGTGTTTTCTATATGTCTGTTATCTGTTCCTCTTTCATACTCACAAATCGTAAATAAATCAAAATACAAAAATGGAAGTTAAATTTTGACTAAAAATTGCAGTGCTTATTTATTTTAAAAAATTAAAATATGCCCCCAAGGTAGCCACAGACTATCCACTGTGACAGTCAAAAATGAGATGAATATAATCCAGCATAGTAAATTTAATACATGGCATACTCAGTAGAGAAATAAAAATAGGTTTTTTTCTATTTGTTTGATCTTAATTTTTGTTGTATAGATACATTTAAATGCTACTATGGCTTCAGAATGCTTGCTTACCTTGTGCCAAAACAAAAGTCCATTTATTTCAGTATGAATCCTTTTCACAGCAAAACTAATACCTCTTCCTTCTAGTGGTTTAATCATTTCAGTTTCTGGAATGGACCAGACTGACTTTTCAGGTCTCCATTACAAATGCATGTGTCATTCATGTGCCGTCAGAGCACAGACATGAAGTTCTGAGCTATCTCAGATGGTGTCTAACACTGTGAAAGACCTCTAGTAAGTGAATGCCACACGTTCTGTCTATATTGGCTCTCAGTATTTCTATATGGTATAATATTTAATAGCATGAGCTAGTCACACAATATAAAATCCTTTTCTCACATGTGTGGGATTGACACAACTAAGTCAGTTGAAAGAACACCTAGAGATTTTATAGAAATATGCTATTATGTGGTTGGTGATGTCACATATAGATTTAGTCAGATGAAATGGCTTCCTCCTTACTTCATAATGTTGAACTTTGATTTTTATCTTAAAGTAACTTTATGTAAAAAGTCACCAGTAAATTTCTAGGCTAGAAATCAAAAGACCTAGTTCCTTCTTTGGAACAACGATTCTAGAAATTCAGCTAAGTTATTCTCCATTCAATCTTATCTGAAATAATAGAACTAGGCTTTCCTTAAAACAGAACAGGACAGGCTAGAAAGGTGACTTGGGAGTAACAGTGCTTGATGAGCAAGTGTGAGGGCCTAAGTTCAAATCTATAGAACCCAAATGGAACTGGACATGGCCATGTGTGCCTCCTATGTCTCAGTGCTGGGACAGGAGTATAAGAGAGCAGAGGATCAATTAGGCTTGGTGGCTACCAACTAGCTCCTGGCTCAATAAAAGATCTCAAGAAATACTAGGGAGACTGATAGCACAAAGTACCTGGTGTCCTCTTTTGGTTTCCTCATGTGCATCTTGTGTACACATAGACAAATTAAATTTTACAAAACTAAAGATAAATAGGAGACCAGGGAAGAAATAACAACAAAACAAGCAAACAAACAAAAACCCACCTAAACTAAACAAAACTGAGAGGTAAGGAAGAAAGCAGATTACTTAGTGATCAAGCACCATGCTTGACTTTATATTCACTGTGTGGGAGATATTTCTAGCATGTCAATGTATAGACACTTGAGTAGATATTCTGATAACTGTGCTTTGGTCGGACAGGTTACAGTTGAGTGATTCAAAGTTGGGGTTTCCTAGGAGAAGCTAGAAAAGAAAAAATGGCCATGCCAGAAGGTGTGAACTTCATTTAGAGAAAAGATCTTGTATCCTTGTGGAGTTGATGTCTTAGTTCATACAAAGCTGAGGAATAGGAAATGTGACTTTTCTATCTCTCCTGGTTAACTGAGGTTTCTTACAGACAATGTGAAAATATTATATCCAAATAGGTGTCAAGCCAATGGAATGACAAAGGACGATATTCCAGACTGGTACTCACCAGAAAAGGCTTAGAATTTATTTTAAGGCATAACATGAGATTCTTTCTATCTATCTATCTATCTATCTATCTATCTATCTATCTATCTATCTATCCATCTTTTATCTAATTGCCTGTCTACCTATCTATCCATCTACCTTTCTTTCTCCCTCTTTTCTTAAAAATAGATTCTTTTCTCATACAATATATCCTGATTACAGTTTTACCACCTCCCCCCCAATCTGTGTCAATTCCATTTCTGTCTCTCATTAGAAAATAATAGGCTTCTAAAATATAACAACCAAATATGAGAAAATAAAATACAATAAAATAAAAAAAACATGGCACCAAATTTTATAAGGCAAACCAACAGAAGGAAAAGAGTCCCAAGAGAAGGTACAAGAATCAGAGACCAACTCTTTCACACACTTAGGTGTAGCACAAATAATAAAATCTCATAGACAGATATTGGGAGAAAAGCAAAGCAGCCAGCCACTGGCTCTTACCTCTACCTCAGACGGAAATGGTGAATCCTCAGAATGAGAAAGGGTTGAGACATGTCTTCTGTCTTATATGCCCCTCTAGAGTTGTGATTAAATGCATGTACCACCACCACCTGGCCTCTATGGATAGCTAGTGTGACTACCTGGTCTATATAGTTGATCAGTGTGGCTGTTTTACCCTCTAATATTCAGACAAGCTTTTTTAAAATTGAAATATAACTACACTGAGGGAACAATGCTTACCAATATATATTGTAGGCATGCCTACATAGGCTTTTGCACAACCAAGATTAATTACAAGGACACTAACTTTTCCCTGTTCAATCCACGCAGGAATCACTTAACTTAAAGCTGTGCCCTTTCTACCTACCACTCTGGATTCAATTCAGGGCTCTGTTGTCCTTGCTTCAATTTTGAGAAGTTAGTCCATTCTATTTCCTTTATAGCTATAAAAGATTATTTCACTAAATATAAGAGAAGAATATAATACAGCAGATGGAAACTATGAAGTGGTGGCTTTAGCTGTTCACCTGCGGTAAGAACGTAGTGGATCTAAAACCAGATGTGGTGGTATACACTTGTAATTCTTCCAATCAGGAGTCTGAGGCATGAGGATGATGAGTTTAAGGACAACAATATTTGCTTTTAATGTTTATAATCTACATCCAGATTGTGTCTGGCTGAGAAAGCTGAATTTTGTGTGTAAGTATCCCAATACATGTAATAAGAGTCTGTCAGACATCCACATTCCCATTCTTCCATCCCCTGATTCTTTCATTCTTTTTTTTTATCTTTTCCCTCATTTTCTACTCTCCTTAAGCTTCTTCCATTATGACTAACCATGGGAGTGTCACCTCGCTTATCCATCAATAATGTCACCGAAGTCAGAAAATCCTACCTTGGGTAGAATTTTGTCTCCCAGGTGAGGTATTTGGACAGTGGGCTGCATTGGAGTAGCCCCGTTGAGTAAATTGTCTTTCTAAGAGTTTCCTCTTTTAGAGATTGGAAAACTACATATTATACTTGGTGAATTTGTGAAGTAAAAAAAAATGAAACTACCTTATGCTAAAAATATCTTCTCAAAAGCCTCAAAAATATCGAAGGCAACAGTTCTCAGAGGTCAATACAGAGACTTACATGGAAGATTTGCTAGAGTTTAGCACCATGATTTCCTCTTGATCAGCCTGAAGTAGTACCAGGGAACCTAGAGACTACCATGAGCTTGTGGACGTATTGAAGATGGCACGTTGGAAGCCTAAGATGTTATGATGTGGTCTCCCCTCTCAGGCTGTCCCTGTTTCCTGTACTTCTTTCTAAATCCAAGTTTCTGAGATGCCAATGACAGAGTTAAAATGCATTGAAAGTGGTTTGCAAGCCATGCATAGTTGCAGGTTTTCTGAAACTCACACCAGTGTCAACAGGAAGGCAGGAGGATATAAAGCTCACATAAGGAGAGAGCAGCATCTCAAGTAAACTGCATTTGAAACTTCATGTTTTCCCAGATGCTGTGTTAGCTTACAGTTTTCATCATTGGGAATAGTTAATATTATCTTTTCATAAGACACCCCCCCCCAAAAAAAAGAACGCTGATAAGGGTCCTCTTACAGTCATCCAGCTTTTCAAACACTAAAGGAGTAATTCTAGTCTAATTGAAGGAAGGAGCTCAAGTCTCTGCAACCTTCAAATATGACAGGCTGTGTTCTAAGTGGTCCCATTCAATACACACTGGGGAGACTCAGTTAGAATATTTGAATATGAGCAAAATAGATTTTAAGACCTTGTGCAATCCAGTTAGCATCATCCCGGCTTCTGGAGAGCTCAAAAAAGCTGGTTAAAGATGGAAAAAGCCTGTTCCAAAATTATCTATAAGAAGTGGGAACAGTGAGGACAAATTTTGAGGTGTCCAGTAAAACTCTGCTTGCTTACCATGAGAGAGTGATACCAGGAGAGCAGAGAAACTGGGTGTCTATAGATGTGTGTGAGAATTTTGCTTCTATAGAATGTTTATGGATATGTATATGAAACTGACTAAATGTCAGAAAAACCAGGTCTCAGAACTAATATTCATCCACCAAGCTAGTCTCTCACAAGCAGTCACATATACTTCTAAGTAAAAATAGGCGATGGGTCAGCTTCAGGCTGTTCCCATGGCTTAGATCAACTGTCAAGGTCTTGCAAAGACCCACACCAGGAATCCCTGCTAAATTTCTTGAAGGTACAAGCATGTGTCTGGCAGGCTGCATGGCTCTTGGTTGCCCTCTGCAGGGGTAAGCATTGGAAGCCTTGTTTGAGGAAGACTCTAGAGACTTGCAGACCTTGGGAAGATATATAGGCATGTGGCAATAAATTTCAAGGCCTGTCTGCCTCTTTAAGGGCCTATCCATTGTGGGTGATTTAACCAGCAGGCAATATTTTCAGGAACCAACTTTAGTGCTTCAGACGTGCAGGGGAGTTGCTGACTTGGGAAAATGGAGTAATTCAGGCCTGGGACCCACAGAAGGATGATCATTATTTTTCCCTTCCCCCTCATTGGAAGGATCCAACTTCTGGGGTGTGACCCTATGATAAATCACACTAAAACAAAGAGCATGTGTAAGCACACATACACAAACACCTCTTATTTTTATACGTTTGGTACTTATGGCAGTGGAACTAATGAAAAGCAGATTGGTCAAAGCAAACTAGAAATCCAGTTTGCAAGCACTCTCCCACTCAAGTCTCTGACAATGCTTAGCTCTTCTCTGGTAGGGAAGGGTCTCAAAGAGATTTTCTTCAAATGAGTTTTTTTCCTTATGGAGGAAATGAAGACACTTTCTGTGGGTCAAACACAATAATAAAAATGCGACCCCCTTCTTCAAATCAATGCTCTTCCTGCCTTCCAGTCTCAAGGCCAGCGTGAAAGAACGCTTATAGTTCTGTTCCATGAGGCTTTTGCTGTGAAGTAGAAATGGTCAGCTGAAAACGGAGGTGTATTACTTATAGTGCATTCATAAATTAATATTGATCAACTCTCGAGGTATTTTTTAACTTTATGGTGACCTCACACTGTCATTTCCTCCCATATTACTACAGCTGAAACCTGTGAAGCTTGCTATAGAAACACACATTGAAAGGCAAGACAAAGAAGGGTCTGGGGAGCTAGCTTCATCAATGTAGTGCTTGCAAGGTCCTTCTGAGAGCCTGAGTTCACTCTCCTGATGCCACATTAAAAAGAAGCATTAAGGGGCACGCATGTAATCCCAGCATTAGAGACATGAAACCAGGTGAATTCCTAGGGTTCTCTGGACAGCCAGACTAGCCTACTTGGCAAAAGGCTATCTCAGTATGAAGTAGATGGCTCTGAGAAACAATAGCCAAGGGTGCGCTCTGCTTTCCTTATACATGTGCAAACATGTACATGCACATATACATGTGCACACATACAAATGTGCACACAGAAAGAAAGACTGAAGACAGAATATGATCTGATGACTGCACATTGTAGTGTGATCACCTTCCCAGGATCAAGTTTAGAAAGAACACGGGCAAGAGACATCTTGGATAGAAATGAAAATCTACACTTGTGCTTGTTGAATACATATGAAAGCAGGACCAGTCAGTTGAGTATGGTGGTTATGATATTTGTGGGGCAAATTAACATTCACAGAGGGGCCGATATGTTGCATTGCTGGTTTTATTCACTGCAGGCATGAGAAACACTGACAGATAACCAACCACTTGGGACTCAATTTCCTTGTGAGCATGAAGTTGAGTGATAATAACATTTCAATGTGTATTCTATAGAAACACACATTGTTGACAGAGGTTTTCTGTCCTGCCTGGTCCTCCAGTCCCAAGGAAACACACGGATGTCTGCATTAATCATAAACTGGTTGGTTTATTAGATCAGGCTTCTTATTAACTCTTTCTTATATCTTAAATTAGCCCACAATTCCTGTTTGTGTTAGCCACATGGCTTGGTACCTTTATCAGTGAGTCATTCTCATCTTGCTTCCTCTGTGACTGGGTCACGACTGCAGACTGACTCTTTCCTCTTTCCAGAATTCTCCTGTTCTCATTGCTCCACCTCTACTTCCTGCCTGTTAGGCCCCACTTACACTTCCTGCCTGGCTACTGGCCAATAGGCATTTTATTAAAATGATACAAGTGGCAATACAAAAGGTCATTGTCCCAAAGCAACACATCCCATTGTATACAATGAGCCCTTAAAATATTTCTGCCATGAAATAGCTGTGACAAAAATCAGTGCAAGAGACTTGAACTTCTTCATCATCACCTAACATTTCAGAAGAAATGGAGGTTCCTAAGAAGAGATGTAATAAACCATTTGTCCGTAATTTGCCATCTTTCTACCTGATGTTGCTATACAAACACTGGATATCATTATTGTTCATGCCTTTTACAGTTCTAAAATTCTAGGAACTTCAGCTGACATGATAGGATGCTAGGAGATTATGGACTGGAAACAGAAAGTTAGCCATGCAGTATGGAACTCAATACTGTTGGTTTTCCTTTTTAAAACATCATAGAAAATCATTGCTCTATTACCTTTTGTTATATTCCTAAAGAAACATAAGAAGGAAAAGGGCATCATTATTAAAATGAGAAAAGCCCAAATGTTTGTAAGATACTAAAATGGAATCTGATGTTAAATGAGAAGGATCCGATGGTTGAATCAGTAGCACTTTGCTCTTTGGTAAAAGACAACATGTTACTTAACTAGAAAATTTAGTCTATTTTCTATTTTTAACTTCCCATACTACTAAATATCAAAGCATGCCAGCAAGGTAGGTATAAAGTACAGAGCATGAGCTTCATTTTGGTTCTTCACACCTAATGTAGAAAAGGTGCAGTATATAGCAGTGAGCCAGAGGCTACAAGAGTTAAAGCAAAATATGGAAAAGCAAACAAGAAAGAATTTATTTTTAAGTCCTAGGAAGAGTAAGTAGAGGTTGGGGTTCCTAGTGGTATCTTTATGTGAAGTGTTATTAATAAGCAGAAGGAGATCAGTTGGTTGCTGTAGTTATTGAGGAAGGAAGGGCAAAAATGTCTTTCCACTGAGGTCCTGAGAATTTATTTTGGATGGAGTGAGCTTTGTTTTGTTTTGTTTTTTTGCCATGATTTCAGACGTCATGGTCAGTGGTAAACGACCGTTTGACAGGGTCTAGAATTACTTGGGGATGGGTCTCTGAATATGCCTGTGTGGAATTCCTGACCACATTCCTTGAGGTAGGAAAACTGGGATGGGAACCTGGTGTTTATAAATGGAGAAATATACTTTAATCTTCAATCTGTGGTCATGAAATTAAAATTTATAAGCATTAACCACAATCAATATTTAATAGGTAGTTTTTAAAGCTAAGTTTCTTTGCTTTAAAAAGCCATCTACTGTGGGTGGTGCCAACCTGACCTTGAATTGTATGGGAAAGCAATCTGAGTGAATAGTCTGGAACAATTCGGGAAACAATGCTCCTTCATCGCTTCTGCTCAGTTCCCGCCTCCAGCTTCTTACCTGGAGTTCCTGTTTTGGCTTCTCGCCATAATGGAGTGTAGCTGTAAGTCAAGTGAACCCCTCAAGTTGCTTTTGGTTCTAGTGTGTAGCACAACAAGAAAAACCTAACTAGTATGCACAGCCATGTACCAATGCAATATATCATAGGTTTAAGATTAATAGTATGTTGATAGGTTAGGCAGTATTTGAAGTGTGCACACATATATAAATCCACATGAAGCTTACAGTACACACAAATATATTGCTATATTACATATATATTTGAATATATATATGTATATGTATATAAAACTCTACAATTTCTCCCAAGGCTTTTTCAATAGCATTTTCTCTTCTTTCCACGTACTGACAGCAATCTTACATCATATTAGAGATGTGCTGCCTCTGGTGTCATAAGAATCCTTCTCTTATATCAGGGTCAAAATAATTCTGTTTTCTGTGTTTCAGACTATTCTACACTAATCAACATGAATCATATTTCTTCTCAGTATAAAAGCTAACATGAATGAGTGTTCTCATTCTTTATATTTAAAAGTATTGAAAGCCAAATCTGTAAAATAAGCCTTCGATAACCTTTTTTCACATTGTTTTCTGTTTCAAATTACAAATTTTTTTAGAAATTGAGAAGTCCTGCAAGTCTGACCCTGCTTGAGTTTCTGATGGGCAACTGACAAATGTTTCCGGTAGTGTTTTTGCTGTTTCCCTTAGGGTTTTCTATCTTCTTGGAATTTTCCCCCTGAATGTGGTGTTGCTGTAGAGCACTGAAGTTTGGCTTTCATGGAAACTTCACAGCAGTAATTACGTATTCTGTCTGCAATCATCTTTAATGTCCCTTTCTAGAATTAGGTTGTCAGTTCTAAGAGTGTCTGTTTTGTTTATTCCT
The DNA here is from genome assembly GCF_903992535.2 of Arvicola amphibius. Taxonomy (NCBI): domain Eukaryota; kingdom Metazoa; phylum Chordata; class Mammalia; order Rodentia; family Cricetidae; genus Arvicola; species Arvicola amphibius. The sequence goes on along the minus strand of NC_052052.2, from coordinate 126,742,091 downwards.
CTGTCCCCTTAGGCTAGCACCAAACTTGTCACATAGTAGGAGTTAATACATATTTATTGACAAATGTCTGAGAAAACTTTCCAGAGTTGATTTTTTTCTCACGTGAATCTTTTTTTCTCTTCTCAGAATCTTACTTTGTTTATACAAGATGTTTAGGGATATCCATGAGAAAAAAAAATGCATGGTTACGGTAAAAGCTCTCTTTCTTCTCCTTTCATCCTGCCAGATTTTATCTGACACAGGACAGGCACAGAACTGAGCACATGTGGGGTCCTGAACACAAAGCACATGCAACTATGGAAATCAGGATCATGTTGTTGTGTGCAGCTTTTTTATGGCTGTGATTTATACCCCTGCTGCTAGAGCTGGGAGTCTGGGGGAGTGTTGTGCTTGTAATTAGAAAGTGAAACAGATGTGAAGCTGCCAGTGGAAATGATGTTTCTATTATAATGCTTCTCATTGCTCACTGATCATTTCCATTTCACCTATTGAAATTCTCACTGGAAAGATCTGGCCGTCAGGTAACAGTCACCATTAGAGAGTCTGCCTGCAGTATGGGCCTGAAATAATGCTTGCTTCATGACGCTTTTAAAAGAAGGCCCTGAAAGAGACCATCTGAACGGGAAGCCTGGGAAGAAACAGACATGAATTTCAACATTCTTAATTTCCTCGTTTCCGAAACCAAGTAGTGGATGTATAATCTTAATGACATGAGCAGTGTTTTATAGAATTTACTCAGCTTGTCATTTTAACCCAAGTCTATGTTCTCCAGTTGGCCAAAGTAGAGGAGAAAGGAGACCTTCATCTTTAATAAATCTAAGCTAAATAAATCAGAGACAGATGGTGCTAGCCTAAGCAAGCACCCACCAATGCACTAGGTTCTGTGATAGGCAGTAACATGCAATCCACCCTCAACATCCCTTGGAGAATTATTCACACAGCTGTGCTGATACACACCTGACAGACTTTGGTTTACTTATGCCTTGCTGAGGCCAACACCTGCACGGGAGGAAGGATGGCATAGGGCTGGTTTTAATAGGATTTTGTTTTCTCAGATAAGCGGTACTAAGCACCAACTAGGTAGACCCTACAAGTAAGGAAGATCTGAGTCTGGAATCTTTGCCCTAGAGGAAGACGTCCTGCCGTGGAAAGGTAATAAGGTCAGACTTAGACCACTTTACCCGGCCTTGACTTAGCAGAACACTGCGGGTGGGAGTCCAAAGTGATGTACAGTCTTCACTGCTGGAGAAAGTTGGTCAAGAAAGTCGATGATGAAAAGTCAGAGGGAAAATTATGGAATGCCTAAGGGATATGAGCATCATCCGTATGCAGGTGTCGTGCTGACCTCTATCTCCTTTCAACTGTAGTGGAACTGCTGCTGAAGGCAGCACAGTAGTTAGGATTAATGAGAGGATGATATTGCTGAAGAGGAAAGCATGTGACAATAGGGGATATTAGAAGCAGCTTCCGTCCATTTGATCTCTTCCTCTGTGCTGGCTCCATTTGCCCTGGCTCCGCTCTCATCTTGAAAACTGCGGCAGCATAGAGATGAGGAGTGAGATTAAAAATTCATTGAGTCTTGGTCTAAATGGGGAGATCTAAGAGCAAATGGATGTATTTCATACTCACAGTGTCTACCAGGAGGTCAGAATGAGCCTATACTGTGTCTGTTCTCAGAACTATCACAGTGTGTGGTCCGTGCAGTACTTTATTACTATCTAGCATGTTAGCGATGTCGCTTAACACTTCACCAACAGTTTTGAGCACCACATCAGTTTGGTGCAGACTCTGGCTCAGTAGACCATTTGCAAGTATAACACCTTCTCTTGGCTGCAAGGTGAAGCTACAGACAAGGCTCTTTGACGTTGAGGAAGGAACACTTCTCTGTCTGGTTTCAGTGCCACTAGGGGAAATGATTGTCAGTATTCAAAGACAATGGTCTGTTCCTTCTTTGAAAAGAATGCTGCTCTCAAAAGAAAAAAAAAAACAGGAAATTTAGGAAATGAGTTGCAGAGATGCACGAGACAGACCAGCTTTGATGTGCCTTTGGAGAGCCGCCATCAATAAGATGATGGCCAAACTCATTTGATAAAACACAGAGAAAGACAAATTTAAACTTCTAGTTTAAAAGCCTGCATAAATACATGTACTCATACACATGCCTCTTTGATCAGTTAATGGAATTCACCAGTAAAACACATTTTCATCTCCAAATGGTTGTTAGTCAAGTTTTTCACCTTTTACTTCACATTCCTTCATAATGGCCTTTTGAGTTCATGGACTCACCCTCCACTCTACTTCAAAGACAGATGTGTGTTTATTATCCCCATTGAGCCCAGAAAAAAGAATAGCTTTTTAAAAAGAACCTTGCAAATTTGCACATAATACCCAGCATTGCACAGGAAAATGACCACATGCAAGATTATACTTGTAAAATCATAGTCATTGAGAGAAAGATAATCTCCATTACGGGCACCTCCAGCTCTGCTCTGCCCATTAGGGGTAAGTGTCATCCTATGATGAGAAGTCATTCATCACATGAAGTTTAGTTACTAGCGGAGAATGAGGCTTCCTTACAGTTCTGTACATAGACTTAAAAGAACAAATCTCTAGTCTCCAAGTCATTCATTAATAAACACTAAGCTGCATGAAGCCAACCTCCTAACATCACAAAACTGCTCACAGTTAAGTCTCAACCCCACACTTCTCTGGTATCATATTTTAATTGTAGCATGACAATAACAAAAGGAAGTAGAGGTTTCGTCACAAGAGTACTGTGAGAAATACAGGCATGCTGGTTCACACTCATATGACTCTGCTTGGTAGGCTACGCTAGAATTGATACAAGTCTAATGCCAGCCTATGGTAAATAAGGAGCAAAACCAAAAACAATAATATAATATCCCATAATTACATAATGACTATGAAAGGATGAGAAGCCTTAATTCCTGGTTTCAAAATGCTACTTGATATAATATAGCTCAAAAGAAGAGAAGCATTACTTATTATTAGAGTTTTGAGAAAAAGTTTATTTAAATATATGTATCAACGAAAACACAGTTGAAAGGATCTGATTATTCAGTGATATGTTTTTGTCTCCTATTTCCATACCCTTTTGAACAGTCATGAAGGTCAGTGTAATCTTTGAAAGAGACAACACAGCATCTGTCTAGCTTGTTCCACCCAGGAGGTCAATGTGCCGCCATCAAACTGGGTTGATGTGCTGGGCACCAAAGTACAGCAAATGTTCAACTTCCAATGAAAACTTGCAGGTGTTTCAAGTCAGCAGGGACTTCAGAGATTTCTTATAGAGCAAGCCTTGAGGGAACCAAAGATAACCTCTGAGATCATTGATCACACATTGTTCCACACAGGAAAAGTGTGCTCCACTACAGAAGAAACAAAAACATTTCACACGCATCAAATGTCCTTTTGTCCCCAAGTCAAAAGTTAAAACATAACACAAATAACTAAAACCCACCCCAAGACAAAACCCACTACAAACAATTAATAAACAAACAAACAAACAAACAAAAAACCAGACCAAATAAACAAAAATCAGACTCTAAAGTGTGGGTTTGAGGGAAAAGAAAACCTGCTTCCTGAAAGCTGCCTTTACAGGATAGGTTAATCGGACCCAGGTGAGTTAAGGCCCCTTTGCCTCTCACCAGTTTGAATTCTGTTCCTTCATGCTTGCTTGTCCTCAATGGCAAGAAATTTCCTCCTTCCCAAATTCAAGACATCTGGGTTATTAAAAACTTAGTCAGTCCTAGCTAATAAGTCTACAACCAATGTTCTTGACAACACTTAAATAATATGTTAAACTAGTGTCCTAAATGATAGTGTGTTACATGTATGAAGTCTCTTAACTCTGTGTCCTTTGGCCAGCTAAAAAAAATTTCATCTCCCAAGACTTTTATAACTTTGAACATGTATAGTCATTAAGCAGAGTGGTTTAATAGTGTGGATGTTGTGGTGTGATTTAAATCACTGTAAAAGAATCCTTTATACTTTTCTCTATCACAGAAGACATTTTGATCAAAACATCATCTTTCTATTCATCCATATCCACATGATAAAAGAGGAATAAAAACGAACAACATGGAGACTAGTTAAAAATGCAAATTGGCTTTTTATAATACAAAGTGAAATACAGTTTGGGAAGAGCTTATTTCACATGCAGTTCTGTTTCTTGAGGTTATGTTTTACAAATGAGATACTCTGTCCTTGGCTATGAGAATCTATAGCTGCTTGCAAATATTAAGCCATTAATAATTTTGGTCTCCTTAGGGTGAAAGAGTGGAGAGCATTTTGTTTTTAAAAATCTAGAAGGAACATAGCAAAACTGTGCATGCCATTCCCCAGGATGGCTTCAGTGATAAAGTATCTCATACAGCACTGCATTGAGTTACTACTCATTAATCTTCTGGGTTATTTTTCACCAGATAACATTTCTTTAGCATACGCCAAATTTATGTACTGAAAATAATGCATGGAGGTTTTCAATACAAGAAATGATATTGTGTGTTTAACTTATGTAAAGCCCTTGGGAGACTTGTGGATTAACCCTTATCAGTAAAAGAAAATGCATAAGATATTTAGGAGATAGTATAATTAGGTACCTGTAGGCAATCCCTGGACATATAATATTGCAGAGGGCTTGAAGAGTTTTTAGGCAAGCTCTGGCTGTTTCCTGCCACAGGAACAGTTACACTAATAATTTGCAGTTTTTCACTATCTAGAAAAAAATTATCCAAGAAATGTAAAAAGACGAACTAGTGTGTAAAATGTTGAGATAACCAACTATTTATGCAGAGGCTTTTGAAGCAAAAGCAGAGTGTCCTGGTAGAACTGATTGGAGCTGAGTCATTACGCAGGAATGGTGAGCGCACACTATAATAATAGGAGTCATATTATGTATTGTCTAGCTGCACACAGACACTTAGGCTGTCGACACGTGCAGCCATTCAGTCAAGCTGGAGTGCCAAACTTTTATGTATCACGTAGACACATTTTTATTGAGTGACAAATTGCCTAACTTTTAAAATATCTTCAAAGAATGTTTCTCATAATAGCCCTGACTCCTTCTTCCAGCATCCTTCACTCCCCGTCCATCAATAGATCAATCAATCATTAATCAATCAATCAGAATGAGGCATTATAAACATGTCAGAACATTTCTGTTTCAACAACTTGTGAAATTCAAAAACGAAAGAGGTGGAGGAAAAGAGTATGCATGTATAGTTGATAATATTTTATTTTCCAAATAAGCATATATATAAAGATTTTTTAAAAATATGTGTATGTGCATGTTTCTGTGTAAGTTTATGTGTACTGTGTGCTTACAGGTGGCCAAAAGGCCAGGGTAGGACATCAGAGCCTTTGGAAATAAACCAGTGTCTTCTGCTTGATCAGTAAATATTCTTAACTTTACCTGCTGAGCCATCTCTCCAACTCCTAACACAAATTAACATAATAGAAACTTTCAGAACCAAGTACTATCTCATAAGTGCATAATAAAAGACATATTTAAAATCATTGAGAAGCAGAGATATATTTCAGACAAACATGCATTACTTTCCCAAAACAGAACTTTACTGATACATATGTTGACATATGCAAACACAGTTACAAACATCTGCGCACGCGCACGCGCGCGCACACACACAGAGCTATCCTTTTATGCTTTGATGTTATGGATACTAAACTGCTAATTGTTCTTAGCATTATCAAAAGTTGGTAGATTTTGGAAATACATGATTGCTACCTGACATTTCCTCTTATGCAGTAATTGCCAGGCAATCTGAGCAATTTCTGGTAGTAATTCAACAAGGAAACAATGGTAGGAAAATAAACTCAGGTTGATGTGTGCACCAGTTACTGGTTGCTTTTCCTTGCAGCTTTTGGCTCTTGCATATGAGACTGGGGCTCTGAAGATTACTTTTATTTCACCCATTTGCCTCCTCAGGGAGAGGTCATTTTCTCCACATGGGTCTTGATACAGGAAGCTGTAAATCTTTCTGCTAGAATCTGAACTGTATTTTCCTCCAATATTTGCAGGACCAATTTTCTTTTCACCCATACAAAGATTCTTACTACTGCCTCTTTAGTGGTTTAGGGGCCCTAATTAGTGGCCCTTCTTCTGAATTTCCAAATTTTTACAGCCCATTTTTGTCCCTTTGTTCTATGGGCCCACAGACCAGAAGTTGCTTCTTGCCGCTATAATCTCCGTGACAGCGGTTCTCAAGCTATGTCTCAACCTATCAGGGGTGGAATTATCCTTTCACAGGGGTTGCCTAAGACCAGCTGAAAACGCAAATATTTATACTATGATACATAACAGTGGAAAATTATTGTTATGAATTGGTAACAAAATAATTTTGTGATGGGGGGTCATCACAACATGAAAAACTATATTAAAGTGTTATAACATTGGGAAGGTTAAAAACCATTGCTCTGGGATATCTCAAGAGACAGTAAAAGTGATAAGCAATTTATATGTTAAGTTTGAACACACTCACACAGGGTTTCTTAAAAGCTTTTCTCTTGAGGGAATGTCCCATGAAAGAAATGCTTACATAGCCCCAAGTATAAAGGTGTACAAAGGAGGTATACAAATCAAACATTTTCTGATATCAGATCACAACCAAATTTATTTTATAATAGTTCTTTGGGATACGGTTGCCGTTTATTAAAGATGAAATCAAACTTGCAAATGAGTGCAATGGAAATGTTGGTTTATTCTTAAAAATTTAAATCATGGTTGAATTTTTATCTTCTGTAACAAGTTGTTACGTTGTATGAACAGAAAATTTTGTGTATACAATAAAATATTGTCAGTTCATCACATGTAGTGATCTGGTATCTTGTACTGAGCCAATGTACCTCAGATAGTTCTCATTGTTGTGTGGTGTAATAGTATACACAGATCATAGCACATATGTTTTGTGTTCAGAACCAAGGATGGAGTGAAGTTACAGATTACAACACAGGTGAGCATTGTTAGAAGTACATTGTATGTGGCACAGTTCCTTCTGAATTTCTGATTTTTGTACATTCATAAACCTTCTACAGTTAATACATTTTTACTGCTCTCCCACAATTGTTATATGAAGCATGCTGGCACTAGGGTTGCTAGGTTGCTGGGAAAGCATTGTTTCTGAATGTGTCTCTGAATAAGTTAGCATTTGAATCATTTGACTGAATTAAGTTGATCATTCTCATCCATATATGTTAGATAACACTTGAAGTCTGAACTAAACAAAAAGGGAAGGAAAGGGCAAAATATTCCTCTGAGATGGGGATTTTATCTTCTGCTGTGTTTGGGCATTGTAGCTGCTATGTATCCGGGCTACAGACTTGCAGCTGAGCTCCTTACAGTTCTCATTATTAATTAAACTCTGGAATCCTGGGTTCTCAGCTTCAACATTTATCCTGTACTTCTTGGCTTCCCTAAACGTGTGAACTTATTTCCACATAAGTCATGCTTCTCTGGAGAACCGTGACTTACTTGGCGAGCGCCATCCTTAGGTCTCATTTCTGCAGGGCGCCTGCTTTTGTAAACACAGGGTTATTGGAATACAGGCCCAATACTGCTGATAAAGGAGGCAGCTGCTTTCTTGCTTTCACTGTTAAGACGTGATGTCCACAGGATTCAGACTTTTTCTATCTCCCCTTTTTAGAAAGTATTTGCTGACCTCTGACTTTCTGACTGAGGATTACATTTGTTTTTCTTTCTTCTTTTTTCAGGCATGCTGATGTTTGAAAGAGGGTCTTGTTATAAACTCCAGACCATCACAGAATTCTTGATCCTCCTGTTTTCAACTCATGAGTGTGACAAGTACAGGTCTGTACCTCCACACCCTGCTTAGAGATCTCTTTTCACCTTTCGGTTACTGGTCAGGAAGTTTATGTCTATTTAACTGTGTTTTAAAATGCTAAACTCATTTCAGGACCTGATGCATAAAGTCTCTTTTTTAAATAACCAGCTGAACTTTCTATTTTAAAACATTTTAAATTATCAAAAACAAGAACTATAAAAACTATACCAAAAGTGAAAAGGCAAAGAATATAATAATGGTAGGTTAAAGATGCTAACAAATCATCTGAATTAGTTAGCACATCCTAATGTTAAAAAGGAACCAAAAGTTTTGTATCAAGAAGAAATTGTAAGTAGCCAAGAGAAAGAGAAACTTCTTAATTGCTCCTACTAGAACAACCTATAATAAGAATATTTACAAACAAGAGTGATTGTCATGGAGACCAGTGCCTACAGCAGATCAAAGAACAACTTGAAGCCATACTGCATCTCAGTGAAGGAAGGCCACAGGTCTATAGAGTGCTTCCCTTCACTCTGCTCTAATCATCTGAAACAGATCTTATGAACATTGGAAATATGGACTCAGATTACATCTCGGTACAATTCTGCATGCTTTTCCTTTACAAGGTACTGTTTGGGTTACAAAGATATAAAAATAAAAACATATATAGGGATGAGCAAAGAAGTACAAAGAGAAACTCATTATTTTTATCCCATCATTTGACAGAAACCCATTAAGGACATAACCACTGGGAACAGTGCTTGGACATGACAGCCTATTAGGCAACTTATTTTTGGATGCTCATTAGGAGGCTGCTTTGCCTAATGCACTATTTTTCTTACCTAGTACACGAGAAAGGCTTTCAAAGTCAGTTAGTTACTACAAGAGCAATCATAGTGTTGACTGCAATCTCTAGGGACTTAATTGGCTTTGTTTCGTTCCAACAGAACTCACTTCTATAAGACATTAAAACTTTATCAATACTTCTGACTTCTATATCTCAGAAGATTTTGTTGCATACAGTTTGTGTTTGCCTCTACTACTCATTCAGTTACAGCCGACTTGAGTTTCTGTGGCAGACATTCTAGGCTTTCACTTGCTAAAACATTTTCATTCTCACCATGTGCAAATAATTTAGCAAACCTTTTCTATAAAAAACAAGAATTTCTGATTACATTATTTGACTTCTGTTATAATTACTTGTTGTGACCAAATGGACACCCAAGAAGCAATCTAAAGGAGGAAGGGTTTATTTTGCCTTTCTGTTCCAGAGGCTGTAGCTAGCAGGAATATGATGTAGCTGGTCATATTATAATTGTAGTCAAGAAGGAAAGACACATGAATGCTAGCATTCAGCATGTTTATTCTTTTTACTCAATTTGTAATTGCAGTTTGTGGGATGGTACTGTTCACATTTAATTTTGTATCTTTTTAAAGTTTCTAGAAACATCATCATAGACCCACTAATGGGTATATTTACAAGGTGATTCTCAATTTAGATAATTTTATAACAAGAAAAGCCACCAAAACAGGGTTATCTAAACTGTTAACCACTCTTGTCTTCTTTGGACAAATAGTAATTATCTTTGACTACATACCAAGATTATATGTTGTTTCCTTCATCTTCCTTCTTTATGTCTACAAAGCTTAGACTGAACTGGTCAAGTGTTGGATAACAAAGAATACTTGCTGTTAGGGACCAGTCTTGACAAAAATACCTATTGTCTGGGTAGAGGTATAGGGATTTAGAAAATACGAAGATGCGAATGAAAATAATAAAATGGAGAAACATATAGGATAGTATTGGGAGAGAATTCCGGTGAGTACTGAGTTTGTCTGTGTTTAATTTCCAACTGCTTAAAATACCACTGACCCCCAAAAGTAGGAGTAAGACAAAATTCTGCATTAACATGATACAAAGAAATGAACATACCAATTGAAGGCTGCAGGCAACGTTCATAGTTAAACATTCTGCTGCTAGAACAAAACAAGACGTGCTCAAACAATAGACCAAAACATACTGTAGACAAATAACTTGTGGCAAAACATTCCTGGGTGGAATTCAAAGTCACCTCCTTAAGGGAACTGGAACTTAGCTGGATCCTCAGACTCTTGTTTGAGGTAGGAACATCCTACTTCTCTATTCCTGGAGTACAAGGGCTGGCTATTAACCACACCTGTTGACAATAACCTTGAGAGAGCAGAACTCTCTGATAACTAGGTGGGTCCTTTGTTTGGGGTAGAAGAACAATAACCTTGAAGGAAAAAGGTAAGTTACAACTCTCTGACCTTTGGTGAATGTGAAGGAAATAGGCTCACATTTCCTGGCCTCCACAACTTGCTGAATCAATAGACCACTTCCTAATTTAAAAATGTCAAACTTCCAAAGCCTGGCAGGACACAGTAATGGATGTACTATGTCTGAACATAGAGACTTGGGCCTGAGTGAGAAGAGTTTGCACAGCCAGTGAGACACATTGCCTTCTGGAGCTGGGAGACAAAGGAGGGGTTTCCTTTTTTTTTTTTTCACCAAGTGCAATAGATTTCCTGATCTGATATTCTGTTGCTTTAAAGTCACAGTTGATGTTTGGGAATTGATGTGCTCAGCCAGATTTCCTGTCCAAAATATTATGTTAAATTAGAATGAATCTATCTTTACCAAAAACCATGTTGCTTTCAGAGAGGTGAATATTAAAACGGGAAAAAAAATGTCAAAGAAGATATTGATGCTTATGCTTATCTCTCCCATAGCCTCTCCTCCAATAAGTACAAAAGGAAAAAAAGTTCATTGATGTCCAGTAGTTGTTAGTTGAATGTTGTATCTATGCAAGCATGAAGAGGCAAAGACACTTGACTCAAATAAATAAATTCACAAAGAATGTAATCTTAATTCTCAGTAGAAATGTTGGTTTAGGTGTAGCAGCAGGAATTCAGAATCACTTACAGTGCATCCTTCACTGGCTGAAAAGCCACCACCATGTTCTTCTATGAATAGAGGACAAGCTGAGAAAAATTACTGGAGACTCCATTAGGTAGTATGTCCTTACATGTTTGCACTCCTAAGAACAACAGATGCCAGGTGGAAGCTGAAGGAGTTTCAAAGAATAGTTTGGGGAAAAGACTTATGTAGAACAAATGCACAGCCTTACACCTTTGAACCCTCTATCTCTTAGATAATGAAAAAGAATGTTTAAGAAGAAAATAGCTAATCACAAGCCAGCATCATAAATAGTCTTTTAAAGGTGCCAGTTCTATTTCCCCATGCTGTTGTTAAGCAACTAATAGTGGAAATTTGGGGAAACATCCTGGGACTACAGAGACAGCTCATTTGTCTCATTTGTTAAGCGCGCTTGCTGTTTTTCCAGAAGATCGGATTTGGTTCTGAGCACCAATATGGGTGGGTGACTTACAACAGTCTCTAACTGCTCCAGGAGATCTGATATGTTCTTCTGGCCTCTGTAGACACATGCATGCATAGCTAAAAAATAATCTGACAGGAAGAAAGCAAATGTAGAAATACCTGGCACATTGCAACCCCATACCACTCTCTTCTCAGGAGGAATTACCACTTACTCCTTTTTCATGACTGTACAGGGTGTAGGTAGAGAAATGTGAAAGTGGGGATTTCCATCTTATAGTCACCTCTATGCAATTGGTTTTAGAAGCTTACCATGTGACCGCTCAGTTTGAGCAGGAATTGTGAGTTGGGAAGTTGATGTCTGGGTTTTCTAACAAAGGCACAGGAAATAATTAAACTCGATCAGTGACCAAACACATGCAAAACTGGAATTGTTAATTGGACTCTTCTGACCTCAAAAGTTTTTCTGAAAATAAAGGGCAATGTTACTAGTGCTGAATTCACCCACCTGTGACAAAATCTCTTCCTTAGGGCAGAACAAACATGAATTGTAATCACATCATGATGGGGGGAAAAAGGCAGTTTGAGTGATTAATGTGTGTGGTCCAGCTTGAAAGTGGGTGAGTGGGGGAAATTAATGATCTTTCCAGGGCTCTTTAATAGTTCCTTAGTTCTGGAAAAGAGCTGAATTTCCTCAGACTGGTGTATTAAAATAAGGGCTAAAGAAAAGCATAACAAGGATACTTATTGTTGTAGTCAAGGTGCTCTAAAGGAAATAAAATAGAATAAATGTGTGTGTGTATGTTAATGATAGAAATATATATATTTGAATAATTCTATCACTATATATTTATTCATATATATATATATAATTTATTATGGTGACTAACAGGATATAGTCCAAATAGTCTAACAATGACTGTCTCCTGATAGAAAGGCCAAGAATTCTGCAGTTGTTCAGCCCATGGGACTCTACATCTCCGCAGTAACAACTGGTGCTGGAGTTCCAGCATATTCCTGAAGAGCTGTGGTTCCCAGTCTCCATTGGAATCCAGAAAAAGTTGGTTCTAATACGAGCAGATGAATGACACAGCAACTGGACATAAGAACTTTCCAGTTGAATTGAGGGAAAGCAAATAAACAACTTCCTTCTCCCATTTCCTTTTATTATGTAGATTTCCATTAGATGGTATGACCAAAATATAGTGTGGGTCTTCATACCACAAATGATACATCAAGAACTTAGCTCATAGGAATGTCCAGATGCTTGGGTTTTCATTTATTCCAAAGGTATTCAGGTTGACAACCAAAACCAGCCATTACATTATTTTTTTGTAGAGATGGAAAAGGAATATGATTCTCAGTGGTATGTCTGCAATTACATAGATACCTATGTGTGCCTATTTATTGATATTTGTACAGAAAATATCTCTAAAGACAGATAAATTATAGAAATACTTTCAAAAGTCCAACAACTGGGAAAAATGAGTAAACCTTACTTATTTAAGGAGTGTTGACATGAAGCTTGTTGAGTCTCTGGTGCCATTTTGAGTGAATTCTGCATAAACATTCATTTAATCTTCCTTACAGTGCTGTACAGCATGGGTTTTATGATTCCCACTTCATTGCAGGCCAATGAAGATCAATTAATTATAAAAGGATCATAAGAACTGTATGATCTGCACAACTACAGAACAATGAGACTGGTTTGAAACCTACACTATGGTTGAATTTCTATAAAGAGGAGAGAATATTCCTAGGAATCCACATCATAATTTGTGCTAACTGTTGACCTTAATTTTAAAAACAACACATGAATAGGTACAGAACTTACTCTAGAGTCTCTGCCTCACTTTCTTTTTCATTATCTGCCTTTAATTCTTCATGGTGAGGATCATAAACAGAAAAAAGAAAGAGAAACCCAACTGAAATGACTTGACGATATTGTCATCCATGATGTGATGGAGACATTGTTCACTGTAGAGATGGTTCTTGTAATGGAACTGAAAGTTGGAGTTGCTTTTAATTAATATTCCAGTATCATCAATGAGTGTATTGTGTGTTTGTCTGTTTGTTTGTGTGTGTGTGTAGATACCTCACATAATCTCAGCAAAAATTCTAGGAAACAACAGATGGTATTTGTCCTTGACTCCATTAGTGTGTGGTTAAATTTCCCCATGAAGACCTTAATTAATCATGGTATTAAAGTGTCATCAGCCACTAAGGGTAAGTACAGCTGCCACCAGTATAAACAGGAGATGGAGGGGTACTTTTATGGACAGGGATGTCTGCTTGAAGAAGACAGAGACTGAAAATAAAATCCTGTGTGTAAGAAGATTAGATGCATTCTATATAACAGCTTCCTTTGAGATGAACCTCCAACTTGAAGGGAAGCTCCCTAAAATACAGAATATTCTAAAAGGAGGTGAAATGTCTCACCCTGGAGAGGGAACCTGTTAAGTTCAGAAGGCAAACAGCCCAATAGCTTTCAGAAACCACTGAAAGTGACGTGGTTTATTATCTGCCTCCTTCTCCAAGCATATTTAACCAGTAAGGAACTCCACAAAAACACTCGGAGCCCACAGATTGCCTAGAAAAAGCAGAAATCAGCTGAGGTGCCTGGAAGAGGCTCAAACTATATGAGCTACCTACAAGAAACACCCTCTAACTTGTTGAGCTCCCTGCAAGTTGTTCAGTGGGCTCTATTTCCAGGTTCCATGAGCATCATCCCTGTTGGTTGTTGGGAAGGGGACTTGATCATGCGGCTATCTTTGAGATTTTTCTGCACCTGTAAGCAAATTCTTACCCATATTCCTTTAAGAAACCCAAATACAATTCACTGGTTCAAGCACAAAATTGAACTTTGGTGGTATACTGACTTTGGTCTGTCATTAGTTTCCTATCCGGGATGAACTGACCTTTTGTTCATGTCTCCCTTGGAATAGTGTCAAACAATAATAGTCACGACCAACCAACTACATGAACATATACAGAAACATCCCAGTGAAACCCATTAATCTGTATAGCTAGCATGTGCCAAAAATGTAAATGAAGCAAAGCAAATGACTGACATTGGCTGAGAACTATCTGAATATAAAGCAAAACCTATAGGATTTCACCATCATTCTTTTGGCTGCTACCCAAACAATCTATTCTCATTAGGATCAATATATTGTTACAAAATAAATCTACTTGGCAATTGCAGTGTACATATCCCTTCCCTGTCCTCCTGCATCTTTTCTGACATCCTGAGAATGCATTTTATGAAACTGAGCTTTCTCTGACATACAGCAGAGTGAAATCCTATATCTCTGACTCTGGAGGGCAGTTGGTTCTCAGTGTCTTAGTATGACTGTTGATACTCATTGCCAGCTTGGCTGTGACTCCCAGTCACTAGGAGACACACTTCAGGCTGTGCTTGTGAGTCTCTTTCCAGGGAGGTTTAACTGAGCAGATAAGACCCACTCTGTATTTGGATAGCGCCATCACATGGGATTCAATAAAAGAAGGAAGAGAGATGAACATGAGTCAGGAATCTGAGACATTGTAGTCTGTACTCCAGGAGACTGGACTTAGTAATATCTGGAGTATTGATCACTTTTTTGTAGTGATAAAGTATGAGGATCAACTTATAGATACAAGAGTTTATTTTGGCTTAAGGTTACAGAGGGGTAAGGGTACATCATGGTGGACAGGCACAGCAGAGCAACTGACAAGCATGATGGCTGGAGCAAGATGCTGAAAGGTTAAGTCTTTAACCATAAGCACAAAGCAGAAAAAGTTAGCTGGGAGTAGGATGAGACCTTAATCTTAATCTTAATCTTAATCAGAAGGTCTGCCCCTCTGACAGACTGTAATAAGACCACGTCTCCTAAACCTCTGCAAACCGTGTACCCAACTGGGTGCAGAGAGAAATTTTGTACCACCAGATCCACAGTCATTCCAGTCCTTCCCCCCCAAAAAACACACAGAGGCTTATATTATAAACTATTTGGCCTATTAGCTCATGCGTATTATTAACCATCTCTTACAACCTACATTAGCTCACAATTTTTGTCTATGTTTAGCCACATGGTTTAGTACCTTTTTTTAGTGAGGCATTCTCATCTTGCTTCCTCTGTGTCTAGCTGGTGCATGTGTCTTTGCCTTTCCTCTTCCCAGAATTACTCTAGTCTAGTCACCCTCGCCCATGCTTCCTTCCTGTCTACTGGCCTATTAGCAATTTTTCAAAAACCATGACGAGTGACAAATCTTTACAGTGTGTAAGAGTGTTTTCCCACAGCAACTGGGGACCAAGGATTCAAATGCCTGAGTTGGGGAAAAAAATCAATGAAACATCAGGCCTAGTGCTAGTGTCTTTCTTTTTTCTTGTCTCTGGAACATCTCATGACTTTACAAACCAGCTGGATAAAACATGTTTGCAGAAATACTAAAATAGCTTTATATAACATGGAGTCCTAACTTCCACTGTAACTTCAAGATGCACTCTGCCTTGCAGTAGATCCAGGTAAAAGAACCCTTTATGATGTTGCAGCTAAAAATCCAAGAGCACATTGAGTCCTACTGGGCAGAAGTGACACAAACCAAGTACTATCAGAATGCAGCAACAACCTATAAAATGTGAGTGTATTATAATTCCCTTTTGAGTTTATAAACTCTGAATACTACTAAGATATTATGTATAACCTATATGTTATGCCAAGTTCCTAGTATATAAAAGACCTAATTGTAAATACATCAAATGTCTGATGGATCTATAATACACATCCTGTTTCTCGGTAGGATTTTAGCTCATAAATATATTGATTTGCTGAATAGTAAGTTAAGTTATTCCCATTGGGTCAAATTGGTGTCTATCTCACATTTCTCATTGGTAACTTATCGTATTTAGAGAGTATAAAGCCACAGAGGCAGGTAGGGATTGCTGATTGTGCTATGATTTTGAAAAATTATACTTCAAGAAAGCAAAATAGTCTATATTACTGATTTGATAGCTATTGAGTATCAAAATAAAAATACCTGTAAGTCTTTCAGATAACTAAATGCACAGCATTGAAAGAAACTATGGTTATAGTGATTCGAAAAGCTCTCTCCTCTTTGTTTTCTCCTCTTCTCTCTGTGTAGTATAGTAGTCTCATGTTTGCTTTATGGTGCAGTGGGAAAGCAGAGAATGTTGGTCCTAGTAAATAGGTATTGAAATATTCCACTGGAAAATTCCATGAACATACGTAATCTGCTTTATTGTAAGTGTGACTTTCATATCTACATTTGTATACAAATAATTTATAAGCCAAAATATTACAAAGCACAGATAATCCATCTGATTGTTCTTCTCTGTTGCTCACTGCATAGAACTAAATAGCTACCACAATGTCTTCCTTTTATGGTTGCAAAAAGCAAGAAAAGCATGATGTTACTAACACTGGGATCTGACTTAAAGTGTCTGGATGCTCTGAGGTGAAAAATCTGCCCTCCACTGCTACTAACTAAAGAGCCACAAGAACAAGAACAGCCACACCCTCTCACACACTATCAGCTCAGCCCTCTTCCATTTATTTTCTTCTAGGTTTTAATTAGGGAATTGTGACATTTGTCTTCAAACATGGGAAGTTTGTCTATCTGTTATTCTGTGTACCTTTTCTTTATTAGATTAGGTGGCATTACCTATACAAACAAGAATCCAACAAGTGCTTCCTCCCCACAGATTATAGAACCAACTGAACCAGAACACCATTTATTTGTAACTTTACACTAACCAGAAGAGCCAACTCTAAAGAACTTTGAAATTTAACAAGTACCACATAGAGCTAATTCACAGTGAGGCCAATTTTTTTAGTGTCTAAAATAGTTTTGTCTGAGACAAAATATCTTGCTGTTTAATAAGGTAGTTAATTATAAAGTAAAATCAGATGTCTGCTCTATTGGTAGGTGCAAGTATAAAAATACATTATATTTTTCCTTACTAATATTTAATATTAATATTCGAGTGTTATCAAACTATGTATCACCTCAGCAATATAGTCTTTGTTCTCAAAATCGACATTGCTAATTAGTTCCACGTATTTGCTGACCCTTGAAATCACTGGATGTTACTTCTTAGTCATTATGCTAGAAATATAGAACCCTCCTTATCTTTTATAATATGTGGAGGCCTAATGCAGCACAAAAACATATTGCTAGTTTAAGCTAGAGGTGAGAGAGATTTAACCAAAATGAATAAACACATCTTTCCAGTTTTAATCCATATTAAGATTCTATATAAGAAAGAACTGAACACTGAATGCTGCCTTCAGAATTAGAGTTCCCCTTGAGGTGGTAAATTTGTTCAAGAAATCCATTAAGACTCTAGAAACACATTGGCTGTCATTTTTTTTTTCACTGCTTGCTGCTTAATTAAAAGGGTTGTCAGACACTTCTGAAAAGGCACTGGTAAATTGTCAAATTCAACAAAAGAAAGAAAATGTTAGATAAAAAACACCTTATGTAAATTATACCTTTCCCAAGCCCAATTCCCTTCCTTCTTCTAACCACTGTTACCATCTTTAAGGTGACTTTTGTCTGGCGTGTGAAAATGAAATGCAATTCTCTTATTTAATCCTTGGCAACATTCCCTAAAATATTCCGTTAAGTGTTTTCAATTGTCTGCTGGTCCCAATAGGATCACAGTAAGAGGTTTTAAATCACGTCTGATCTGGTACACACTGTTTTGTAGTTTCAATATGATAAACATAGACAAGCACTGATAAAATATATCATATGACTTCAAATCAATCTTCATATTATTTCAGGCCTTTTCATTACAAAAACAATTGAGTTTTACTCAAATAACTTGCAATATATTAAAAGGAAAATTATCAGTATACCTGGATTCCTAGCATTATAGGATTGTTTTTGCTTGTGTAAGCTTTTGTTATATAAGAAATAAGTAGCATCTTGGTATCAAACTTATTGTAAGCAGGAATGTGTGTGTTTGTGTGTGTGTGTGTGTGTGTGTGTGTGTGTGTGTAAGATATCTAAGATCGAATCATTCTGACTTGGTCTCAACAGTTTTCTGTGATGCGTTTCTTTTGAAGAACATTTAACAATTCCATCTTTTTGGCAGAGATGTTAACATATACCTAAATTGTCTGTTAGAAGTGCTTCAGTATGTAAATATAATCCTGTTTTAAAGACTGTGTGCACTGTTATTTGCTGCTGCATGAATGTAAGAAGTGATCACCCAGATTCTCTTCCAGCTGAACAAGATCTCGTTGCCACTCTTTAGCATGTGATGAACTTAAACCAGACTAGCATTTTTAACCTCTTTCTAATTCTGTGAGCCAAGAAAGTAAGCAAAAATGAATGCTAATTTGCTTAGTTGTGACATTCCTTATCTGTTGTCATGTTTTCCTGAGGATTATTAATATCCTTGCATTAGACATATGACTCCAGGATCATATGGTGAAAGCAAAAGCTTGCTCACAGAAATCAATAGTTGAGTTATGATAACCTGCAAGAAATGAATTTGAAAAGTGAGGCATTTTTTAGATGGCATGATGATTTTAGTAACTTCTGAAGAATTTCTGGTTTTAAGGTATTGCTGTGGTATTATTAGTAGAGATTCCACATGAGAGGTATACATGACTTTTAATATATTGAAATAAAAAAATTAAGAACTCTTGCAATTTGAAAGAAATAATTTATTCAAGCAAACTGACACATGCCAAATTCCTAATGGTAGATTAATGAGACTGGGAATACTATTACTGGGATAACAGCCTGTTTGGTTAATTTTTAAAATCTTTTATCACTTGCTCTCAGGACAAATGCTGGAACCAGTCATTGTTCTCTGAGTAGCAGCTTTTCAGAAGTGTCGCTTCATTCCTATTTTGCATGTTTTACAAATTTGAATATTCGCCCCAAAGGCAGTAGTACGCCTTCAGCATGAATAAGATGATTGTAGGATGCCAGAATCTTTCTTGAAAAGCATTTTAAAAGTCATTGTAGACACTTTACTGACTTGCATGTGGATGCCAGATGCATTAAGCTGCAGGACTGCCAGTAAAAAAGAAACACAATGAAACAGTTACAGCGACTGACCAGTGATAAACTGCAAAGGGACGTTTGCATATCACGGCTGTTCAGATCTATCTTTGCATCGAGGGGACCGTGATTCAAGCTTAATGTCTGTTTCCATGAACATTTCAGCTCTTGCCCATGACCCCTACTGATTTTAGAGTTGTGAAGATTGGGCTGCAGTAATGCAATATACAGTTTCCCTGCTGTGCATGTCTCGATAATCCAAGTGGAGACAATTTCCTTCGTCCAAACCAGCTGTAGTGCACACACACCTAATACTTATAATTACTGCTGTTTTATATCAACCAAGAAATCTTTTCTGAGGAACAGCCACTCTCTGGAGGATAAAGTTGTCTAATTGATTTACGTTGAGGATTCAGCAGTACAGAGACATGAAGACTTTCTAGCTTTAGCCAGTGAAATTGACTCATCAGATGCCGTTGCATGCATTGCTTTTTTTCAGTAAAGAGAAATGAAGTAGAAAGTTCTAAGCCTTTCTGCCATACAGTCTAAACACCAAATGTGTTTGAAAGTGACAAAAAGTCTTTTTGTATTGATCATTTATTTGCCCTCCTGTGGAAACCAAGGTACTCAATTAGATGACTTGGGTTTAGAACTAGGTAGGGTCTGGAAACATATTAAAAGAATTTTGGAAAAAAAAGAATTTTGTTATTTTATAGATACCTTGACAGGTGACATATACTGAGCTTTGTTCTACATGCACGTGATACTGAAGACAAAGAGATAGGTAGAAGTTCAGAGTCCTAAATCTAATGGGTTGCACACCCTAGTGTGATGACCCCAAGAAAATGGGATAGAAACACTGCCAGACCACGATATCAGCAAGTCCAGTGCATGGAATGTTGTGGATGAAACTGAGGAACAAACAAAGGCAGCATGGCCAAAGTCCCTGTATGCAGTTAAAAGTGACAGAGTAGGAGGTGAGAAAACAGCTGGTGTTTATATAATTATTTCATAATTGTAATTTGTTGGAAGGAGTCGGAGCTCAGGAGGCCTCAACACTAGAAAAAGAACTAGAGGTAATTCCAGAACGCCCAAAGTAAGAGAAATAATGTTCTTCAAGGAAGATTAACCAACCGTTTGTCCAATACCAATGTCAGCGCTACAAACACAATATATCAATAACATTATACAGACTGAGTAGGACGTGTTTATGAAATATAGATATAATATTTATATACATATATCAATAGTGAAAGTAAAAGAGGCCATGAATTTGAAAGGTGGGGAGATAAGTGGAAGGGTTGGAAGGAAGAAAATATGTAATTACATTATAATCTCAAAAGTATTTTTGAAATATAACTGCAAAAAAATCCAACATTTTTAATATGACTAGCAACTCATGCTGACACTGGGATGTTGCCAGCATGGTATGACTGTGCAGCCTGGTGAACTGGAAGATGACAATGGATACAAAATTGTGTTACTCTACCTGATGAGCACCAGTCTGACAGACGGTTGATGAAACTGCAGTCCTGATGAGGAGCAGAAGGAGGGAGAACATGAGAAAGTCAGGACCGTGATGGGTGCGTTCACCAATGGAGATGGTGGGACAGAACTAACGGGAAATCTCCAACTCCAGTTGGAATGGGATTGATGGAACAAGCGACCAAACCGGACTCTCTGAATGTGGCCAACAGCGGGGGCTGACTGAGAAGCCAAGGAAAATGGCGCTGGGCTTTGATTCTTCTGCATGGATGGGCTCTGTGGGAGCCTTCTCAGCTTGGTCGATCACTTTCCTGGACCTGGGGGGAGTTGGGAGGACCTTGGTCTTAACATAGAGTAGGGAACCCCGATGGCTCCTTGGCCTGGAGAGGGAGGGAGGGGGGGTATGAGTGGAGGGGAGGGGAGGGAAGGGGGAGGAATAGGGGAGGAGATGGAAATTTTTAAATATAAAAAAACATGAAAAAAAAACATTAAATGTAAAAAAATAAAAAAGTAAAAAAAGAGAGTTTATAAGATGCACAGGCCACTGTAAGCAATTCTGACATGAACATTGATTAAAGTATTTTATGGTATTTTATACAGGAGAATAAAAAATATCTAAGAATGCTAAAATATGATAATTTTTAAATCATTGACACAGTGAATATGATAGCTCTCTTCACCGTTCTTACAGTTTGTTCTCTTAGATAACAAAGCTTCTAGTAATGGCATCTTAGTTCCCAAATATTCTAAAAGGGTGAATCTCTCCAAATGACTTTTAGAAGAATGATTGACAGCGAGGCTTCAGTAGAGGAAGGAACCTTTTGAAATGGTGCTGGGCAAACCAGACGGTTGCATGTAGAAGACTCCAAAGAGATCCATACCTATCACTTGCACAAAACTCAACTCCAAATGTGTCAAAGACCTCAATATAAAACTAGATTCACAGATTATGACAGAAGAGAAAGTGGGTAATAGTCTTAAACTCATTGAAGAACAGACTTTCTGAGGATAACACCCATAACAAAGGCACAAAGAAGAAAAATGAACAAATTGGACATTATAAAACTAATGAAACTTCTGAATTGCAAAGGACAACATAATTCATATAAAATAGCATTCTATAGAATGGGAATATGTTTTCTACCTACTTAACATCTGACAGAGGGCTAATATATAGAGTACTTAAAAAACTAAAAGTACTGGATATCAAGAAAACAAACAAACCAATCAAAATGAGGTAGAATTATAAACAGAATTTTCAAAAGAGGAATCTCAAATGGCTGAGAAAAACTTTAAAGAAACACTCAACATCCTTACTCATCTGGGAAATGCAAACTAAAACTATTTCGAAATTTTATCTACCACCAATCAGAATGTCCAAGATTAGTAAAAACAAATGACGACTTGTGCTGGCAAGGATGCAGAGCAATAATAATATTAATACATTGCTGGTGGGCATAGGAACTTGTATAGCCACTATGAAAATGAGTGTGGTAGTTTCTCAGGAAGCTGAGAGTAGATGTGCCTCAAGACCCAGTTATACCCATCTTGGACATATCCCAAAAGAAGCTTCCTCCTACTACATAGACATTTGCTCAACAATATCCATTGCTGTTTTACTCATAATGACCAGAAATTTGGAAACCACCTAGATGTGCACCAACAAATAAAATGATAGAAAAATATACTACATTTATACAATATCACTCAATGGTTTAAAAATATGAAATTCTCAGGTAAATGAATGGAGTTAGAAAAAAATCATTATGAATGAGGTAACTGAGACCTAGAAGAACAAATGTGGATGTTAGCTATTGAATCTTCAATAAGAAGCTGCAGTAAAGTTACAGAGCTTAGGTATAGAGTAAGTGAAAGTGAGGAGAAATAGTTATCCCTAGGAAGGGGAAATTGAATATATAGTTATGGCTGGATGAGGGGAAAGTGCTAGAAAGGAAGGATCCAATAAGGTAAGGGATAGAAAAGGGGAACAAGGGAATATGGTGAAGGACAGATAAAATTAAGAACAATTTGAAGGGTCATGTGGAAACAATACAATAGAAACTTCCCAAAATAAACACATGTATGAAGATGATCTAAATTAGATTGCCAAATAATGGAGACGAAAGAGCCTCAATGGGATGTCTGTTATCACTAAATAAAGGTCCCCATAGTAGAAACAGGTTGTATCTAATCAAGTTGTTGACTAAGGGACCCTATGGGAACGCCCAAACTCCAGGCTATTGCCAAGGCTTTTGGTTGCTCTCCACAAACTAAAAGTAAGCACACATTGCTGAAGATAAGACTTACACAACTCACTGAACAAAAAGAAGTCAATATGGTTCCTATCTAGAACCTTCCTTCACTCATGGACATGTACTCATAGTCCTGGAAAGTAATCTGTGCACCACTAAAGGAGAAACATAGGGACCAACCCAACTACAAACTTGTCAGTTTACCATGACGATCTGCCTTCAACATGTGCTAGTGCAATAGTGAAAAATAGTGCAAAAGTCCATGAGAGTAACCAAACACTATGATTAGATTTCAGGACCACTCCATGAGATGAAATAAGCCCACAAACTGGGTATCCAAAAATCCAAAACCAGATAGGCCAGGGACCTAGGGGAAAACAAATGACTACTATTCTGCTGAAGGAATGTAGTTATAAAATTACTCTTAAAGACATTTTTGTTATACTTGTAGATCAGTGTCTTGCTCATCCTTTATCAGAGAGGTTTCCCCCTGTAGTAGATGGGAACAAATATAGAAGACCACAACCAGACTACACAGAGAGTGTGAGACCTTGAAATGCTCATTTCTAAATGGTATATCTCTATTAAAACCTCTCCCCCCAGGGTTTGTGTACCCTGGGGAAGAGGAGGTAGATCCAGTCTAAAACCCAGAGGCGACAGAGGATGCGAAGTCTCTATAAGTACAACAGGATTTTCACACATGCAAACTCACAGAAACTGTGGCAGCATGCACAGGGCCTGCGGGTGTCTTTGTCAGGATGGGTCTGAGATCTAAGAATGGAAGTGGACATAGGTACCTGTTGCTTAACCCAGAATATATTTACAACTGATAATAACTCCAAATGAAAAATTATTTCTCTCCAACTGGGTCTTACTGAGGATACAAACTACCCTTAAGGGCCCCATGCCAGTAGTATATGCCCAACACAAAATTAACTCCATGGCATCTTTGGAAGTTCTTTGTTTTATAATATTTTATCAAGACAGACATTTTATTTTGTTATAGGTCCTTTGTATATATTATGGCTTCCAGTTTTGTACTTTTATGAGATTCACATGTATGAATGTGTCTCTGCATCTATGAGTTTCTCATGCTCTTCTTCCTTCCTTCGTTTTTTTCTATTTCCTCCTTTCTTCTATTTGTTTGTTTTGCCCTATTCTGGCTTGTTTGTTTTCATTTTATTTATTTTTATTCTTTACATGCCTCTTTGTTTTCCAAAGATATATCAAAGGGCTATGGATTTGGATGGAATGGGATGTGAGTAGGATGTTGAAGGAGTTGGAGGAGGAGAAACTATAATCAGAGAAAAAAAGTATTTGTAATAAAAGAAATAAAAGAGATATTGTGTATACATGCCTGTGTATAAACAGATATAAAACACCAGAAGTGATTGGGTTCTAGATTTAGATAAAATCTAAAAACATACTCCCTGGGTTCAAATCCCAGCTGTACCTTGTGCTAGAGTGCAGTTTTTGACTAGCTACCTACCTGTCTGTGCCAACAATGCTTCATTTGAAATCAGATGTAATATTGTTTACTGATAAAATCTGAGGCTCCCATGACTGTAATTGTTTGAATGTGAAGTGTCTCCTATTTCATGTTTGAATGCTTGGTCCCCTGAAGATGATGCTCTTGGGAAGTACTGAAATCTTTGGGATACAAGGCGGTTACTGTTAGCTACTGCATAACTCTATTAACACTTGAGGAATGATTATTTTTTTTTAAGTGGCAATAGGCGAGCATGTTGAGGTAATTAAACTATGAGCCTGTGCATGCGCTTTCCTCTCTGAGGACAGGCTCATTATCCTGACCTCCTTTCAGAACCACCACTGTGAACATCTTACCTTTTTTATTATTAATTCATTTCAGTCATATTAAAGATTTTGATCCAGTAAAAATAGTAATAGCTACTTAGCCTTAAAACCTACTTCCTATAAAGAATTATCTATCACGAAGGAGGAAAAAAGTCATCATTACCTTAAATAGAATTTTAGAAATATTCTTCAGTTAAAGCAATTATAGTTGAAAAAATGTTCTGGGGGTTTGGGCGTCAGTAGTTCTTTTACTGGACTCCAGCATTGTGTGCCTTTGGTCATTGTGAAAAATGAAACACTTAGTCCATAACAATGCTAAACTCAAGCATATGAATGACATGCACACACTGGAGGTGATGGGGCATATTTTCAAAGTCCAAAATAACTATTCAACAGACCTGAGTATTTTCCATTCTCTTTGACGTATCTAAAGATGTCCAGGACAATGTTGATTGTCAAGAGAGATTATTAACTCACCTGACTTATCTCATCTGTGATAAAAATGTATACTTCTTGCTTCCTGAATATAATTTCATGCAAAAAAGGTACACTGTACTCAAGTGTTAATAGTTACTTTTCAAAATGTATTTGGGATAATGTACCCAAACTAAGAACATATGTCAGTGTGTGTGTAATAAAAATTCAGAAAACTATTTCTAACCAAATACACAATACATTAAAAACAGAGGTGCATAATAAGCGTTCACAAGTTTATTTAAGAATCTGACATTTATTTTTAGATTTTAGCTCATTCTTATGAACACTGGCTTCTGCTATCCAATCATCTGTTTATGGATACATATATAAAAGACCAACTTCATGCCAAGCAGCATTTCTTCATATTAAACAACATATTAACACATACTTTCAGGGGTTCTTTTCATCTTTGTCCCATTTTTACCTCTCATCCTTTGACAGTTGAGTCTTCCAGCAAACACTACTACCAATGCTCTGAAGTCAGCAGCTGAGTAGTCTGAATGCCAAAGAGTGGTCCCAAATCTGTTCATTTTGTCTAGCATTGAATTAGAGCTATCAATAGGACTCTGAACAAAACTATGAAATTGGTTCAACATTAGTGTTGGTCAGAGTTCCCTGCCTTATTTCTCTACCCAATTCACCAACTAAATCATAGGGGACCATAGAATCTGCTTTTGGAATTCCAATTTCCGATCAGCTCATTTTATCTTTCCATTTCTGTTTTGATTCTAGACCCACAGCAACCATCCAGGTATAATAAGTAGGGTATGGTCATGATTGCCTAGAATCCACCTTTACTACAAGTCTTTAAAAATCCTGGCCATAGATTGAAGCTAACGTTGTCTTTTTCTAGGGTATAATCAGTGTAACTGAAGTCATGAAACTTCAGGTTGTGTACCGCCTCTTGTATGGATGACTCATAATTTCACTTTGGGGAAAGAGGCAAATTTATTTTGGTTTTCTACGTGAAATGTACAACCCTAAGAACACCCATTCTCACTTAGGGATGAAAAAGTGTATGTTTGTTCTGTCTCTCAGTAGAATCTGAATTTTCCCAACAAAATGGAGGATTTCTCTTTGAAAATTCAGTGAGCACAGGTTGATAGACTTGATAGTGACATTCTAGGTAGTTATCAGTCTCAAGGATTCTGAGCTTGTTCAAGAACATGCTTTAGTCCCTGTACTTTGAAGGGGTTGATCTAGTCTGTCCCTTATGTGCCTACATATACCACCACCTAGGTAAAAATGAAGTGACCAAGAATGTCTGGAGAGGGACACAGAGACACATGGAAATCTTTATATGGGTGGATAAAGTCTGAGTCATATCTTTCAGAGAAAGTGACAAGTTCACAGTAGGTTTTCTCTGGTAGGGATGATAGATTAGAAAAATTATAGTGATTGATACACACACAGAAGATACTAAGATCCAAACGAAGAAATCTTCCTTCAGGAGGAAGGGTTCATGGTACAACTTTGCAAATTGACACACTATTACTGACTTATTGCTCTCTACATCTTTATAACCCAAGATATCTCCTTGGGTTGATGGATGGATGGTCGGCTGCTTCCCCATCTCTGTCAAAAGATGGAGTGCTTGATTCTATAGCTGGGGAGATATATCATCTCTATTTATTTTGATTACATCCAAATTTAACTCATTAGTTAGTAATGATTAACACAAAGGAAAAGAAACATCACACAATGCAAGCAAGAAAAATGCCATGGCTTCCAAGTTCCCTCCTAGGAGGCTGAAACAATCTTCCTCAAGACCCAGTAACACCACTATTGGATATATATTCAAAGGATGCTCAATCATGTCACAAGGACATGTGCTCAACTATGTTCATAGCAGCATTGTCTGTCATAGCCAGAAGCTGGAAACAACCTAAATGCCCCTCAACCAAAGAATGAATAAGGAAAATGTGGTACATTTACACAATGGAGTACGACACAGCAGAAAAAAATAATGACATCTAGAACTTTGCAGGCAAATGGATGGAGCTAGAAAACATCATTTTGAGTGAGGTAACTCAAACCCAGAAAGACAATTATCACATGTACTCACTCATAAGTAGTTTTTAAACATAAAGCAAAGAAAACCAGCCCACAAATCACAATCCCAGAGAACCTAGACAACAATGAGGACCCTCAGAGAGACATATATAAATCTAATCTACATGGGAAGTAGAAAAAGACAATATCTCCTGAGTACATTGGGAGGATGGGGACTTTGGGAGAGGGTTGAATGAGAGGGGAGAAACAGGGAGGGGTGCAGAGAAAAATATAGATCTCAATAAAAATCAGTTAAAAAATAAAATGAGCCACCTGGTACCGACTATTATTGTCAAAATTGTTTTCTCCCCCAAATTCCATTTCTCCTCAAATTTATTTTTGACTCTTTAGTACCTTTCTTCTGATAAATATCTCTCTTAAAACTTCATCTTTCTGTTTTGACATTAATAATGTTTCTATTCCCCACAGTAAACAATAAAATTTCCTAACAGCATACTCTGAAGTCCCCAGAAAATAGATGGAGACCCACAACAATGATTCTGCCTGGCTCATAATGATGCCATCCAGCCAATAAACACCACTGAAAGATAGACTTTGAACTACATACAACCAAAGACAATGCCAAAGTGGCTAGCTGAGATATTCCACCATTCTACACCTCTAGCCAAAACATCAGCTTTGCCCATTACTCTGTAACTGGCTACAAATGTTACAGCCAGTCCTGATGAGACTTAACAATTGTTTTATTTTATTTTTTTTACAGAAAACCACAGAGATACCATTGTCTCCTAGACAGCAGGAAACAATTCTAAGAAAATGACGCCCCCCCCCCTTCCACAGATTTTGTTTTTTCAGGGTTGTGGATAATTGTCATCTGTTAGGGGTTGGTTGTAAGCTGTGGTTGGGTTGGGGGTGAAACAATGAAGTTTATACTCAAGATTTTCCCCAGTAACTCCACTGGGAAAAGTCCATCAATCCCACAGGCAAGAATCTCAAAGAGATCTTGAAGTCTGTGGAGCCTCAAGGGCATTGATAAGTTTGTTGGCTTGGTTTCTATTGAAAGGATGCTAGCTTGTCAGCTCACATAACACTTGAAACAGCATGCTTAAGTGAGAGGCATATTGTTAGAAAACCCCATGAGATGTTGTGCTTACTTTATGGTGATGGAGGACTGAAAAGAAGACAGCCTCATTGCTTGAGGGATCGAGCATGATGAAACCAATCATGGAATACCAAGAAAATTGATGAGATGGCCAATGCGTTTGACAGACGTGTTTGATAACATGGTAATAAAAGACTTCTGAGGCAGAGGCTTTGGCTTGCTGCTGAGAAAGACAGTTCACAGATGCTTTAATATCACAAGGTAGGGGCACTTGCTCTGTATCCTGGAATACGCAGTCATGAAAAATTGTAAAGCTGGTGACCCTGGCGGGCTTTCTCTATCTGTGCTCTTCCAACACTTACCAGACAAGGAGGTTGAAGCATAACTCAGTTCACACATAAAGTGAGATGAAGAAGCAGGTTAAAACTAAATGAACATGGTGCAAACTATTCATTCACAAATACCCATTAGCTTTCAGTCCTGATTTTTACCTTTCACATATTGTGTGGTATGACTGAAGGCTTCCTCTCTGGGACCCGCACCCATGGTGGATTTTGGTTTGGGTTCTTTTATAGAAGGGATCTCTCTTTTCATGAAGTCTTTCTCCTCCTGAAAGTTCCCTGACAACTTTAGCCAGACTCATGTGGTTATTAGTTCTCCTGGAAGGAAGAGAAACCTTGGTGGAAGCCATAATCATTAAGTTCCTTAAAAAGCTGAGGTTAGGTGAGAAAGGAGAAATGGCCAGAATCGAGGTGGAGCACAATTCCACACAAACAGGTCTGACTGACTGACTGACTGACTGCTCAGGGAGAATAGCTTAGTAGAAGTTTAAGGCTCCAGTCCTCTCACACTCCTTGAATGACTGGCAATGAACCAACAAGTCAGTCAAGGACTTTACCGTGTCTTTTGCTTGTAATCCTAGTTCATATCACCCAGGTGCCACACATTCACTGATTGGCAGGGTAGAGGGATTGTTTTCTTTTCCTTCTCCTTCTACTGGAATGAGAACATTTGCTCTAGATGCAGGAGGTCCAGAGCATAGTGTATAGTGTAAGGGCCTGTGGATATGGGTGTATGGCCTGTGGTGAGGCATGGTTGGGCGTGGGAGGGTTCAGGGGAGAAGTCAGTGTCTGTTGTCTGTAGGAGGTCCTTTTTTCTATGTGTTGCTTTCATTGGTTGAATAAAGAGACTGCTTTGGCCTTTTGGTAGGGCAGCCCTTAGGTGGGCGGAGTAGACAAAACTCAATGCTGGGAGAAGGAAGGCAGAGCCACCATGGAGCCAGTTGCCAGGTCAGACATGCTGAATTTCTCCTAGTAAGCCACAGTCACGTGGTGATACACAGATTTAATCGAAATGGGTTAATCAAGATGTGAGAGTTAGCCAATAAGAGGCTAGACCTAATGGCCAGGCAGTAATTAAATTAATACAATTTCTGTGTTATTATTTCAGGCGTAAGCTAGCAGGGCGGGATACAGCCAGCCCACCATCTCTTCATAAAACAGTTGTCTTTCCTGGTTACTTTTTATCCTGTTTTTGAGACAGGACCTCTCTGTGATCCTGAAGTTCAATGAGTGATTGACTTAAACAGCTAGCCAGTGACTTCTGGAAATCCACCTATCTCTCACCAGTTTCCCCAGTGTGGAGATTACAGATGTTGGTTACAGTGTTAGGTTGTTATATGCATGCTGAGGACACGAACCTGGGTCGTCATGCTTGTAAAACAGATACTTGATCAACTGAGCTATCTTCTTAGCCCAGAAGACTTTTTCCAAAGGTTTGGTTTAAAGCAAATATTCATTAATGTATCACCTTAGTCTTTTATGTAAAAAATCCAAGTGAAAATATACATATCTTATTAAAAATCAATAAACCATATATATGTAAAGAATGTGGAATACACCATTTTTGTGGCACATGCATGTAATTTCAGCACTAATGTTTCTGAGGTAGGATTTCTGAGAGTTTAGAGCCAGCCTAAACTACATCATAAGGCCATGTCTCAAATTAATTATTTAATTAATTAAACAAAAAAGTATCTTCTTTCTTGTTAATTGTCACATTCTACTTTTTACTACCACAGGTAAGGCATCCATTATTTCTCTAAGAAGTCTTATACTTTTTATGGAAAGTCATAGTTATAGGAATCACATTTTTAGGGGGAGACATGGAGTGCTAAGACTGGAAAATCCAATAGGCTAATAAAATATTGGATTGTTTTGTTTGTGCCAGATAAAGGAAACGGGAGGTAATAAGATGTTGGTAGAACTTTTTGCTATTTCTCAGTACCCAGTAAATTATAATATTTATTGTCTCCATTAAGTAAAAAAGATTGAAACCAAATTACATCTACGATTTTAGATAGGCGAGGAGGTGCCTTTTGCTTGGCAAAAAAGCACACGTTTATAATCTCAGCATCTTTACAACCTGAAAAATTCTAAGTACTTCTGTGAAGGACCCTTTTGAGGCTGGATTTGCTTGAAGATGCTTAGAAACCCATGATGCTTTGCCATCAATGTGACTAGCTTAGTAATGGCCCTCTTGGTTTTGTGTATACAGTCCTATCTTACCTACTTGCTCTAGCCTCTTTTAAACTCACTTCCATAATTTAGTCTGTTTCTGTGGGTGGAAAACTAAGGTAAAGACTTGAAGTGACAGGGGTGAATCTCACCTTTTGTGTTTCTCAATTCTTTTGGTACTGTGGATGGAAAGTTCCTGCCTGGAATACGCATTCTGATGAGGTTGTGAAGACAGGTGGTATGTAAGATGCTGGCCAGCTGATGTGAAGCCGACCCTACCAGCATTTAGCATGCAGTGTTGTCCTCATGGTATATACCACAGCCTATTTGTGGGTTTAATTCAGACTTGCTGGGAAAATAAATATATTTTAGGATTGTTTGAGAAAGCTGGGCACACAGGAAAAGGAGAGGAGGAATCCTCCAAATTCTCAGCCACATGTTAGCATACAGATGGTAACTTTAGGAGGTGGTAGCTGGAAAAAAAATATTAGAGTTGATCAGGAGGATTTGCTTGAGTGGATTTGGATTGTGTTCCCAGTAGACATCCGAGGATGGCATTGTTTATGCCAATGGATTGTCTTTTCAGGAACCGTCTGACTTCAACAAACCTGTCATCGGGGTATAACAGCTAACTTGTATAGCAGCAGTCAAGCAAGAGTCCTGAAAGGCCAGCTGAATTCAGCAAAGAACGCGGTGAGCAGACGGGCATGCAAACAGAGGGGCCTTTCTTCTGTGGGTACCCATGGGTAGAGGAAGAACGGCAGACCCAAAGGATGACAGAAAGGCCCAGGAGATAAAAGGCAACACGACTATTAAGAAGAAGACCTTCAAATAACATCCACCCCCAGATTTACATCCAAATACGAGGAGAAATTAAAAGCAGTTGTTACTAATTACATTGTAATTTTAGTAGTTATATTGTATAGAACTGTTTGCTTTGTTTTTTACTCTTAGTTGAGACTTGGCGGGGACAGCAACAGTCCTACTTGGTTATCAACAATGGTGCCAGCTTGGCTTCCACCCCTCCTCTCTCTTCTTCCCCCACCAGCATTTTTCCCCCGAATGGAGCTTGAATCTTATTAATATTGATGGCAGAGATGAGGTGGGAAATGTGTTTTTAATGCGCAATGTATATTTTTCTGGAGGGTGTGCTGGGACTAGGTTGGAAATCTTCATTTCCCTGTAGTTTTCCTGATTTATATGTGTTTATCTGCATAAGCAGAGCATTCCATATATAAATGTACATATAGCATACATGGACTGTTCTAAATATAAAATATTACCCTGAGCATAATGACTTTATAAATCACCCCACAGGGAACAAAAGATCTCATATATTCTGAACCACATTTCAATTCCAGTAGAAGACTGTTTTTCTACTTTGTGATGAGCACAGGTAATTTTTCCCATAGATTTCATTTTCTCCCTTCCTTCCTTCCTTCCTTCCTTCCTTCCTTCCTTCCTTCCTTCCTTCCTTTCTTTTTTTTGAAAGGTAAACGCTTAAAACTAATTGTGATAAAGGGATACTTTATAAATAGGATGAATAATAGTTGATTTGCTTTTTCCCCGGTATCGTTTGTCATAACTTAGTTTAAAATGTTTTCTTTCCCCTACAAAATGAATGTTTTTTAACTGAACACATCCCAATGATGTAATAATTAAACTATGAAATAAAACTACTTACTTCTGTAAGAAAATGTTAACAGTCCAATAATGAATTTTGCATTACTTCCACATAAGGGAATTTTTATTGTATCTATTTTAGCCATGATTGGCAGAACACTATTTTTAACTAGGATAGAAAACCACCCAGTCTATAAAGAATATAATACCAAAATAAAGTCACACCCCC